>NC_063213.1:67400885-67708626 GCF_020740725.1 Corvus hawaiiensis | reverse complement strand
CCAAATTTGAGGTGAATTTCTTCAGGGGGGAGGGAAATACAAGTTTTCCATCCTGAAAAAAATAAAGGAGTGGTTAAAGACACACAGTTAAATAATTGGGAGTTTTTTTAATGTGAGTAAATTTTTTCTTTTTTTATTTTTTTCCCTTTTCTCCCTAATTTTGTCTTTGGGAATAGGTGACTGAATAATTTTTTAAAACCTTCATGCCAGAATAGAAACTCGTAATGATGTGCAATTCTGCGCAGCCTGCTGAGGCTTGGGCGACAAGGGTTGATTGAAAAGAGGCTGTAAGAAAAGGTATTCAGATGTGTTGACTGCGCATCCACTGTGGCCTAAAATACTTAAGGGGTGAACCTTCGGTGTTGGCTTCATCCAGTTGAACAATACAAAAGTCACCTGAATAGCAGAGCTGATTGAAACTCAGTCCTGTATGAGAACTTTTGCAGAGAGTTAACTGGACTGGAAAGCCCGATTGTCCATTTTTCTTCATTTTACAAAGGAATTAAAATCTTTCCAAAGGGAGAGTGACAGACTGGGATAAAGTTGTTCATTCTTGTTTGGTAGAATTGCTCTTTGGTCAGGCAGTTTTCTTAATATATTTGTGGAGGACACTAAAATGGGGGACACCCATTGGAAGGCAAGACTGTATTTTGAGTAATCTGATCATTGTGGAGGTTCAGTGTGGAGTGGGGGGCAATTTGATTTGATGGAAAGGACAATTGCATTTGGACATGAAAAATCACTGATGTAGATACACCCTAGGGAACGACTGTGTCCTTTGCGGTTCAGCAGCATGAATCTAAGGATTATAGTAGATCACAAGGTGAACATGAGTTAACAGTGTGAGTTTTGTGAAGAAGCCAAAATCATATTCTGAGGTGTATGAGTAGAGGCACAGTCTGTGAGATGCATCAGGATTATCCTTCCACTTTACTCAGCATCAGTGAGGTCTTGATCTGAGCTGGGTTAATAAAAAACAATGAGAGGAGTCTAAGTCTATAAAACAGGGCTTGTAAGGAGAGACTGAAGATATTGTTGTAACAAGAAGAAGATATTGTTGTGACATTTAAGTTAGATAATATGGGGGGGGGGGGGGGGGGGAGGGGAAGTTCAAGTGAAATCCATTCAATTCCCTAGAAAGATGAGAAAGTTCCTGAGGCTGGAGATATACGAGATCAGGTCAGGCAAACATCTCTCAGGAATGACATGGGTGTAGGTGATCCTCCCTGGAGTTCAGGGGAATGGGCTACATGTTGTCATGTGGACCATTTTGGCTTTACAGCTCTCTGATGTCCACGTGCCTTCCCAAAGGTCAAGGCGATGGGAATATAAACTTTCTGCCTCCTCTTCATGTTTTTTCAGACCTGACTGCTCCTGTGTGTGTGCTTCAGTGTTCAGGAGGGTTTGCTCTTACAGGGTTCCTTGTGCAGAGGAGTTACAGAGTACAGAGATCAGGAAGCAATTGGTGTGAGGGGGAAGGTCGGAACAGGTGCTAGGAAAACCCCTTTTCAGATATAGTTGACTTCAAGCGTTGGAGAGGCCCAGTGTTTAAGTCATATTCAGAGGTGGGAATGATCTAGAAGTGCATTCCTCTCTTAAAACTGGAGAGGGAAAGAGTGGTCACAGCTGCAGCTGCTGTTTGCAGTTGCCTTTCAGGAACACTTCAGTTTATATACCCTGCCTGGGAAAGCCCAAATCTCTCAGCCTTAAGGTTTCCAAAACATGTAGCAGCTGGCCAGCTTTAGCTGCTTGCTGCTGTTGGAGGTGAAGGTCAGAGTTGATCTTGAGCCCTCTTCCCGCTGGAAGAATGGTGGCAAAGACTCCTGTGGGAAAGGCTGCTGAGTCAACCATAGAGTGTGCAGCTACCAATGAGGTGGAGGAAAGCCTCCATGCTGTAAAAATAGCTGCACTAGGAGCTCTAGTACACTTAAGTGCTTATTTTTCCATGTGTGATCTCATGCAAACCAAGCTGCTGGGCAGTATGACATAGCAGTTGGCCAAAAATAAAACGTAACTCAATCAAAATTTTTTTTATGAACTTAACCTTTGGTGGGTAGGAGAGACAGGTACTCTGTTTTCTCTTTTACGTTGTTAGAAAAAAATCCAGGGGGCAAAAGAGATGAAGATGGGATTGACACCTGATATCCATTTTGTGGTGATGGCCACAGGTAAAGGGTGGAAACTGTAGCCTTCTAGCACAGGAAAGTTATGTCTCTAATACAGTGAGAAAATGTACGTGGGATCTCTCTGGGTGCTTCTGCAGCTGATTTCATTAAATGGAGGTTGAGTGAGTACTTGATGCTGCAAAAAAGTTACAGACTTAAAAGCATTTGAAGCTGAAGCCCATGAAGATGGGGCAAGACCAGCAGCCTTGGAACAAGGCATCCAATCCTTGTGGATAAGCCTCAGAAAAATGTCTTTAGAGGCCTTTAGTGGTTCATTTTCCTTCACTGTTTGATGCTTGGTCAGCCATTTATTTGGTTCTGTATTTTGGTCAGTTGAGGTAAGCCTGTGTTTGTGTATGGTGAGCTTAAACCATGAAACCCCTGTGGCAAAAGCCATTGAATGCCTGGTCATGCTGGTGGTTCCACTGGCTATGAACCTAATAAATGTATGAATGAAGTAATGTCAGGGCTAGCATTACACTCTTCAGGAAGAAGAGTGCCTTAGTAATCCCTTGCTTGTGGAGAAATGGACCGCCCTGAGGACTAGGATTGCTTTCCTCCATCTTAGAAAGTGGTGAAAACCTTTATACTCCTGAATTTCATGTGTCAAAGTATGTGCATCTCATGACAAAACTCTGGATACAAACAAGCAGATATAAGACATTGTTTTGTTTTGTTTGTTTTAGACATTAACATAACTTGTAACTATTTCAGATTTTGTTTCTGTAACAGCAAAAGCCAGGAGAGACAATCCCCAACATCACAATCTTGTCATTACCCTTCTCCTCTGCAGGGCCTCCGACCTGTTTCTGCTGGACACGCGGGCGGTGTGGGCATCGGAGGAGGGCTGGCTGGAGTTCGACGTCACTGCCACCAGTAATATGTGGGTGATGAACCCCCAGCACAACATGGGACTGCAGCTGAGCGTGGTGACCCGGGACGGTAGGTTATGGGCCAGGTAACTTGAGTCACCCCTCAGTCTCTTGGATGCTCTCTAGAAGTGGTGCTAACAGAACTCAGCTGGGATGTGGCAGGGTGAGCACTCTGAGTTTGTAAGGCAGCTGTAACCAACACCATGAGCAAGATGTCTGAGGGCACAGGTGGTGGGCTGTCATTTTCTGGCTGTCCCATGATGGACATGTCTGAGTGAGGTCAGGTGTCTCTAGACAGTACCAGGACCATCTGGTGGAGGTGGGTTTGGGTAGGGCCTCAGTTTCTGTATTAGAGGTAGAAGGGGGCATGGAGCTGGGATGCAATGTGGGGTGAGTTTTAGGGATGAGAGGAAGAGAAGAGGCAGATAGATGGGTATGTACCTCCCCATGTGGGTTTATGGCAGCCCTCCTGGGGGCTGTGGCTGCTGTTGATGCTCAGATCTCATCAAAGCTGACGTGTGATCACTGCTGGAGAAACGATGTGGTTGCTGTGTGGGGCAGCTGCAATGACAGCATTTCACAGCCTACAGAAACTTTGAAAGGTGGAGAAGAAAGGAAAAGACTGCAAAAGAGCATGAAATTGAGTGTTGGAAGATAAGCAGTGAAGAGGATCTAGATGAGCAGAAGGTGACCAAAAAGATGACCGTGACATTTGTCTTCTATAGGAACCAGTCTCCAACCTTGTTTTCTTTCTATTGCTTCATGCTGGAGTTTGGTACACCTGTGATGTCAAGTAAGATTAGAGGGGCTGTCCACATCTCCCTGAGGAAATGTTACTGCCAGCCCTACCTCCCCAGCTGGGCTGAGAGCCCATCACCGTGCTCCTGACAAAAGCACACCATCTCTTTGCCCCCTGCTGTCCCTAGAGGTCTCCTAATCTCATGTCTGCTTCTTGTGTTTCACAGGAAGCAGAATGAATTTCATGTCACATCTGAGTTTAGTGTTTACATACCTATCTATATAATTTTAAAGCCAAAACAGTACTAGAGATGCCAAAGGGGAACCAAGGAACCAGATGCTGAAGTAAGGTCTTGTCCAGTATGGGTGGAGTGCTGTCATAAAAATGTCCATAGGTCGTGGTGGCAGGAAAGGAATGTTTGGTGTTTAAAGAAGAGTCTGAGCAAGAAGAGAGGAGACACTGCTTATGGGGATACCAGGTTGTTGAAAGGAGCAATCCAACTGCACCGTTTCTCTAACACTCCCTTTTCTGTTTGTCTTGAAGGTTTCAGTGTAAACCCTAGAGAAGCAGGCCTGGTAGGGCGAGATGGCCCTTATGACAAGCAGCCTTTCATGGTGGCCTTCTTCAAAGTGAGCGAAGTTCACCTACGCACCACTAGGTCAGCGACCAGCAGGCGCAGGCAGCAGAGTCGAAACCGTTCCACCCAGACTCAGGACGTTTCGAGGGTGTCCAGTGTCACAGGTAATCATGGAGCACGGGGAATTGTGCAACACAAGCTGGAATGACTTCTTGTAATGGCTCTGGTTGCTTTGGAGTGCAGAAGCAAGAAGGGGGTCGTGAGGTGGGATGCTCTTCCTTGGGCGAATAGGTTACATCCGCAAGGTTGTGGAAGAGGAGGTCTCACATAATGAAACTTACAGGAGTCCTCTTGAATCCAGCATGGAGTCCAGACCCCCATGTGAAGTTGCATCCATTGAATTCAATGTGGTGAGGTATTTTAACCACAACTCTTGTGCTTGTAGGTTGCTTGTTAGGCAGTATTTGTCTAGAATTATGCCCTGTGAAATGCAGTATTTAAAAGACTCCATCTCTGTATACACTGAGATTTATGGTGTTGCACATATGCATTCCCAGCAGAGTCCTCTTTCAGTTTTCTTTGGAAAAAAACAAGGTAGGACAGCACGAGATGCTTTATTGTTTTTAACCTTGTGAGAACATCAGCATACAGATGGTGAAGTACATTTCCAGGCAGGCAAAGAAGTTTGCCTGTTTACTGTGGAGAGGTTGCACATTGTAGGTGTTCTACAACAGGCTCGTGAGTGCTGTTGTGGGCTGGTGGGGCAATAGAGTAATAATGATATTTTGGCAGAAATTGAGTCTTCTAAGTCTTGTCTGTTTTCCAGCACCACAGTGCTACAAGCCCTTTATTCATTGAGTACCTTCTTTTCTCTCAAACATTTCAGCCTATTCCAAGGCTTGCTTGATTAATTTGCTTATGCTGCCCCCTTCGTTTCCAATAGGATCCCTGCTTTTCCCATGTCTGGAAATTACTATGCCCCAAGGAAGAGAGGCAGTTGTATTTTTTTAGTCTATGTCCAAACACAGCAGAAGGAGACGAGCCAGCATTGCTGACACTTAGCTGGTGGGAATCTGTAGGCTGTTCCCTGCTCTTGCATGCTTGGGTTGTGGGTGAGCCAAGCTGCACCCAAGGTGGCTCCATGCTGCAGGGAGCAGAGCCAGGTTGGGAGCCCTTCCAGGGCTGGTGGCCAGGGTTTGTGCATGGCCGTGTGTTGACTCAGCTCAATTGTTCCAGCCCATCGTGGAGATGGACTTGCCCTCTGGGCTAGTGTGTGCCAGCAGCAGTTGGCCACTTAGGGGCCTTTGCATGTCTTTGTGGTGCACACTGCAGCATGGCTGTGGGTTCCTGTGCCATGCCTTGCAAGTGCCAGACTCAGCTGGGTGTGAGATGTCCCTTCCTGGATTTTAAGGGCAGGAGGAGCAACTCAGTTCTGCAGCCTGACTTCACCGAGGGAGGCTGGCCAGTGCCAGTGTGGCATTTCTGGAGGACTTACCATCTAAT
The DNA here is from genome assembly GCF_020740725.1 of Corvus hawaiiensis. Taxonomy (NCBI): domain Eukaryota; kingdom Metazoa; phylum Chordata; class Aves; order Passeriformes; family Corvidae; genus Corvus; species Corvus hawaiiensis. The sequence continues at coordinate 67,702,770 of NC_063213.1, read as the reverse complement.
CTGCCATGAGAGCACCTTCTGTGGGTCTAGATTGCTGAGACCTGCTTTGGTCCTGGTCTCCTTCAGTTTTCCATGCTGCAGTTTTAAAGCTGGACATCGTAGCTGCTTGCGGAGTTACTTTCCTGCATGATGAGCTTGCCATGGGCACAGGTGGCTTATTCAGCTGGGTGTTGTAAGCCCAGCTGTTGTGCAGGCAGCTCTCCCACTCAGGTAGGCTCAGCTCCTGTGCTCCCTTCACAAGAGCCGTTTTTTTAATGCGTTCACAGTGCTTTGGGGAAGTTACTTGCTGCATTGCTGTTTTGCGGTGCTACTGGCACTTGGAGTCAGGATAAGCTCCAGGTTTCTCTCCCTGGCTCTGCAAACTTCACAGTGCTGAAACAAAATTTTCACACTATTAAATCAGGCAATGTGACTCAAAGCCCCAGGGGGAGCAGATATGTTGGGCAAAAAGGGCCATTTGTACTTCGCTGTTTTCTTGACTACACCACACATCAGGTCATAAAATTCTAAAATGACAAAAAGGGAAAAAATAGCTGGCATTCTGTGGTCTCGTGGGCTTATTTTGGGCCAGCTTTAATTTAAAACCTGGAATTTGGCAGCAGAGTAGTCAACAAGGTATAGTGAGACTGTGGATTTAAGGCAGGGGAAAGGAAGGGAATTTAAAGTTAAAATGTATGTTTTGTTGGTTTCTGTGTTTAAAAAAGAGAGACTACATCACCTTGTTTTCCTTTCTAAGTGTGACACTCTCAGACAGTTCTCTTTAAGAAGTGGTTGATTTGACAGTCCAAGAGGCGCACCAATGAACAAAAAGTTTTTAGCATTAGAGATCACAGGGCCTTTTTCTTTTTTTCTGACCTGGGAGGATAAAAAAATGCTGATGCATGGTGGGGCTGAGGAAGTGTTCTCCCCAGGATGAAGCAGAAGGCAAGTCCAGGGATTGTCCTGAAGGCTGTCCAGCTCTTTTGAGGGTGCCCTGATGCATCTGGACCCAAAGTGGATGCTGCAGAACTGGGATGCTGCAGTTCCCTTCTGTGCATCCTCACTGGGCATCTTCTTCTCTTGTTGTGTCTCACATCTTGTCAAATTTCTGGTCTGTGCTCTTCCCCAAGCTAGGATTGCTGCTGCCTACCAGGGCTTGAGAGCAGTTTCTCTCTTGCAGAGCAAGGCAGTTGTTTGGTTTTGATGGGGTTTTTTTGTTGATTGCTAGATTTTGTAGATTTTTTTGTAGATTCCTTCCTCTATGTTAATCAATACACAGGGTTTTCTTTTTTCAGTCCAAAAAGGAATCCCTTTCCCAAAAGATGCTGTAAGTTGTTTTGGGATGGGATGTTTCAAAAAGCCCCATTTACTCTTGAGATGTGGCAAGTATTTCAATCAGTTTGGAGCACATGAAGCATGCTGCTGGGCTGGTACTGGACCTGGGGAGGCAGGGAGTTAGGTGAGAACATGCTGCTGAGTGTGGGAAAGGGACCCCATTATGCTCACTTTGATGTGCAGTTGTCCTGAAGTCAGTACCAAGGGCTCAGATGCTAAGGCTGTGGCTGTGGCACAAGGTTCTCAATGCTCTGTATTTTTTTGCCAAGAATGCTTATTTCCCTGTATTATAAACACATAATTATCACTGCCTTATATAAAGCAGAACTGAGCAACTCCCATGGTTATAAACTGCTTTGACATAGAATCCTGCGTCATTGCATTCCTGGAGCCTCAATTCTTCTGCAGGAGGAGGATGAGCAGGAAGAAAAGGAGTATTTTCATCTGTTGAGGCTGAATGTCATATGCCAGCTCTGGCCCAGGACATGGAGGAGCACAATGGGTGGGAGGAGCGGGCAGGTGTTTCTCTGCTGTTGGCAGGGCCTGGAGGCCCTTGCTCAGTGCAATCTTGCAGTGGGTTGAACTCATGCTCTCAGACTTGTGCTGACCCTCCAGCTGACCAAAGAGATGGGACTGTCCAGCATAACAGGTGGTGACCCTCTGCCCTTCAGCCAGCTCCATGATTTACGGTTTTTGCACAGGGCTATCTCCTCATCCAGTGGCGATAATCCTTCTCTTCTGCAAGTCAGCCTTCAGGCACATCCCCTCCTGTCAGCCCCTCCTCATGGAGAGGATTTAAACACCTGACTTTGGACTGCGCTTGCTGCTCTGAATGAAACTCAAGCCAAGTCCCTTTTCAGGTCCTTCTCTTCAGCCATCCTAGGGCCCCCAGGACTGGTGTGAGGTGCTCCACAAAAAATGGAGAAGCCCTTCAAGTGGCCTTTCCTTCCAGCAGACATGCAAGGCACCAGACAGATTTCCCTGCGTGTACGGGAAGCAGATACCGCAAAGGGCAGCATGCGCAAACACGGAAGGCAAATAAGGCCAAGTGCTGTTGTGATGGCAAGGGCCTTGTTAATGAACCTCGTTATCTGGCAGCCAATCTTCCCTTCACTATAGTTTTCCCTTCAGTACAGTGTTTGGATGCAGACTGGAGCAGCGTGGCCAGCATTTCTGTATGTGCCTTCACATGCGGGTTTACGTCAGCCCAACATCTTCCCTTCTTCCCACCCAGGCAGATCACTTTCATGTGAAGTGAGCTGCTATTAACTGTGTGATCAGTTTACACCAGCTTTATCCAGACAAATCACCAAAGTCAAACACCACGAAGAAGGGGCTGGCCTTGGAGACCTCTGTCAAAGCTATTTTGAATCACAGAAGCAATTAATTACTGTGTGGAATTTGATAAACTGGCATGTTGGGAGCAGCAAGGGTATTCTCAGATGGATCGACCTCAGTAAATATTTATATGTTCTTTGCCAGCACTTAATGTGGGAGAGGTTATAGGAAATCTAAGGTGGGTGCAGAAGTATCTGTAGGAGGAAGACCATTAGGGTCAGGCCGTTCTCTCACCCTTTTCAGCAACACACATGCCAGTGTCCAGCCTTAAGAGAAACATCTGTGCTTGCAGAAAGTTAGACTTTGGGTCCCGGTGAAAACAGACAACATTCAGCGCAAAGACACCACAGAGACAAGCCATCTTAGCTGTGCTGTTTTAACTGTGCTGCTTCAGGAGTTATTTTTAAGTGCAGAACTAGAGGTTTGAGCTTTTTTTAAATCTCTGTTTTAGACAAAATTGTTTGCAGTATGATTAAATTCAGTGCCTTGTAAATGCCAAGTTAGCGTTTCTGAATTGGTATGTTCAGGGGAAAAAATAGAGACAATTTTGCTAAACCCACAAGGAGCCTACAGGAGCTCCCAAAGCAGCTGTCTAAACTCCCAGAAGATGCTGAAGGCCTCTGGCTAACAATCCTTGCAATTTGTGCCGTGGCAGTGTAGGCCAGCCCTGTGGCAGTTGTTTGCAGCACCTCCCCTCTGCAGGCTGCCTGCTCTTGGCCCTCCTGGCTCCCTGCTGCAAGGCTGCCGGGAAGGAGCACAAACCCTGTTGCCTCTTGGCAGTCCTTGAGTGGCAGTTTGGGCTAAAACAGCTGAGCATGCTGACCTGGGGTGGCTGATGCTGCTTTCCAGGCTTTGGAGAAAATGTGTTGTGGAAGCCAACTTCAGTAGCTCAGTGAGCTTTAGCTCACTGCCAAAACCCCGTGACTCTGTGTATTCCTCTTCTTTTCAGGCCCATAACTGGATATACATCCAATGTACGTAGCTCTAAGGCATATGCTGAGCCCCTAACTGTAGGGAATGATTATGTGCATCTGTATTGCTGCATCTTTTTCCCCAATTCAGAAAGCCACTGCTAAGGGTTGCTTAAAGGTTTGTGACTTCTCTAAAGTTAGGCTAAAATATCTTCCAAAAAGTAGATATAGTAGGCAAACACATAACAAAGAAGAGGACAGGGGATCTTGGGGTGAGGGATAAACAGGGAAGAGTGTAAACCCAGGGAGAGAAGATGTTTAGTGTGTTAACATTTAGGAAAGCAAAGGGTGAAGCTGGGCAAGTGAGGAGGTAGAGCTGTCTGCATCTGCCTTGGGTGGAGAGCAGCCAGGGCTCCATGCGGAGTGTGAATCAGGTGACTCCGACCAGTGAGCTGAGGCGAGTTTTTGGGGGTAGTGTGAGAGAGGACACGTTCGTAACATGTTCTGCTTGGTGTAGCTTGTTAAGCAGCTCTTTTTTTCCGCCCCTGTGTTTTCTTAAACTTGTGATTGCTTGCAGCCTTCCTTCCCTCTCCTGTTTTCTCTGCCTCCCTTGCCTTCTCCCCTTTCCTGTAGCAGATTTGGGTAAATTGCAGCTGGATTTGGAACGTAGCATCATTTTGCCCACTCAGTTGTGAATAGATCAACTCCGCTGTCAAATACAGATAGTTTTCCTCTAAACAAACTATATATTTCCCATTGAAGAACAATTAGGTTATGTTTTCAGGTACTTTAATGAAAGCCTTTGATCACTAAAAGTATCTTCTCTTTTTTTTCCCCTCATTATGATCAAATCATTTCAAAACGTCTCACGCTAGAAATTTGCTCCTGGGCTGAGCCAGGGGCTGGAAAGCTTCATCCGAAATAAACCACCACACCCTGGTTTCTACTGGGTATGTCTGGTTTGAAAATGGAAAGCTTGAATAGAGAGACTCGCCTCCATTCTTGCTACCGTGTGCTCCTGGAAGAGCGAATGTTTATGCTGCAGCAGGCTGTTAACCAGCTCTGCTCACCTGATTAAATCCGTGATTGAAGCGAAGCTATTGAAAGTCTGAAATGCAATCCTTAGAGTTTAAAACCCAACTGCTTCTAAAAACAACTCTCTAATCTTTAGTGGTTGGGAAGCTGGGCTTGAGGTGGACGGTTTTTTTCAGCCCTCAGTGTTAACTGTACCCAGCTGTACTGCTGTGCTGCCCTTAATGTCAGTTGGATGTGCTTTTAGTATTATAGTTTTTCTTTTGAATAAATATTTGCATTTGTAGTTCCCAAACTTTGGGGGGGGGGTGCTGGAGGGAAGAAAAAGAAAGGCTTATTCAGAGCCAAGGAAAAAGTCACTAAAAATATTTTTCTATCCCAGCTGCTGCATCTGGGGAAAGCTGCACTGGGAGGGTGCCCTTTTGAGCCATGGTAGGGGCACCAGGGGGTGGTAACTGGAAGGTCCAGGGCAGCAGGAGGCAGGCACATCAGCCTGTGGCATCTGCCTGCTGAAAGGAGTGCCTTTACTTGCAAATGAGGGCTGTGAGGGAGGAGGAGGAGGCCCCTGTGGAAAGGCGTGGGAGGAAAACATGGATGGGGACTTGGGGTCCCAAGCTGCTTGGCTGAATTTGCTGCCATCTCTTCCTCTCATGCTTACCGCTGAGTGCAAAGCACAGGATCAGCAGCTGTAGCTGGTGGCCAAGTCACCCCACTGCAAAAGTGGTTTCTGTGGCTGCTCTGCCGAGGTCCAGAAGCCACCTGAGGTGTCACAAAATCAGCAACCACCAGTCAGGGTGGATCTGTGCAGCCACCTGGAGGTGAAAGGCCCCTCTGTCACAGCTCAGCTCCTCCACTCGCTGTGGTTCCAGGTGTTCGCATGCCGAGCCACCCCTCTTTCCAAATATAAATGGGAAATTCCACTCGCTGGCAAAAGCTGCTCTTTGTGGGATCATCAGGAGCAGCTCCTGCATGGTTGAAACATCCCCATACATTGTGCCATGGCAAGGGAGAAGGTCTTGGTCAGGGCTTTGCATCCTGTGTCTCCACTTTTATTGACAATAAGGAGCAAGTGAATGGCGAGAGCATGTCCAGTGCTGTGTCATCTGCAGATACACAGTTTATGGAGACAAGAAATGTGTTTTTCAGAGCATGGTTTGTAAAGGTCCAAGGGCAGAGATGGTGCGATGGGTCACATGAGATGTGTGAGGCAAGCTGGGGGTAAGGCACAGAGAGGAACATGGACATGGCTTCCCAGCCCACCTAAGCTGTTTGAGGGCTTCTGCAGACTGGTGCAGGGGCACAAGGTGATGATTAACCTTCCTGGAGCTGTAGTTCTTTCTCTCAGTGAGGGTGTGCAGATTCAGCTCCCCAAAGTCAACACAAGTCAGAAATGGCAGCCGAGGAAGTGCGGTGAGTGTGAGCACCCAGTGAGGATGCAGCCTATGCTGGGCTGAAGGAGCAGATTTATTTTTAAGAAGTTGTTTTACTGGAGGTGTTTTCCAAGCACTTTAAAGACAGCTGAAGTAACTATAACCGAGTCCCTGTTACTTGGGTTCCTCCATTCCCACAGGCATCTTAAAAGCTTCAGCCCTGCTTTAGATGTCCCTCAACACCCTTTTCCTTTTGGCTGTGGAGGGAACTCGTCATTTCTCACTGCTGAGCCCACAGCATGCACACATCTGGCCAGCTGTGCCCTCCAGCAATGCTCTGCCTGTTTTACTTTCTAAATTCTTGTTTTGCTCTTTTTCTTTTAACAGATTACAACAGCAGTGACTTAAAAACAGCGTGCAGAAAGCATGAGCTTTACGTTAGCTTCCAAGACTTGGGATGGCAGGTGTGTGATGTTTCTCTCTGGGTAAACCAGACATTTTGTTATGAAATGTTATCTAAACAGTGTCACGGTAATTCCACTCGAGTCTGGCATTATGCTTTAAAATGTCCCTTGTGCCTCCTCACTATAACCAGTCACAGAGAAGGGCAAATAAATATTGATAGTTGTGACATTTGATAAGATCCAGAGAAAGCTTGATACTTTATGAGATTCAAGTATACAGTCATTCTCTGTCACTCATGGGAGTCACAGTACGGGCAAGGGCTTATATCTGTGTACCTCTAATGATAAGGAAAACAATCTGATGTTAAGCAGTGATTTTAACTAAATTTTTTTCTAGTGATCACCCTGATTTTAACCTTGGCCATTGTTTGAAATCTTCCACAATCCCTGCCCCACAATTAGCACTGCCTGCGGTAGGTAAACTGAAAACTGGGTTTAGTTGCAACACCATGAAGCCAGAAAGTTGTTTAGAGTAAGTTATTTAGGGCCAAGCTATAGTGCAATCAAACATTACATTTCAAAGGTAGTTTGACGAGAGGGCCTGCAGGAAATGTTGAAACATAAAGGCCTCCAAACCACAAGCCCCACAATGCAGCCGAGCAAGAGTTTTAGGGATAAAGCCCTCTTAGTTCATGATAGTTGAGCTGTACGTAGATGTGCACCTTTGTTCAGACATTAAAATCAGTGTGTCCATGGAAAAGTGATGGCACACACACACAAAAAAAAAAAAAAAAAAAAAAAGGCCAACTAAAACCCAAGCAGTTTCAGTGAAAACACATTTTCACCCTCAAGGAAGAAGTTAGTGGAAAATTTTCAGCTGCTCTTAATTGCATGCAGTTGTCTATTGAACCACGTTCTGTTTGTTTCCCTAAAAAGGACTGGATAATCGCTCCAAAGGGCTACGCAGCCAACTACTGTGATGGGGAGTGCTCGTTCCCACTCAACGCCCATATGAACGCAACCAATCATGCCATTGTACAAACTCTGGTAAGTCTCCAGGCAGCTCAGTGCCAAAGCACCAGGTGAATTTGTAAACAATATACCAGTGGCTCAGTTGTGTTTTCTTTCTTGGCAACAGGTTCATCTTATGAATCCTGATTATGTTCCCAAACCATGCTGCGCACCTACCAAACTAAATGCCATATCTGTTCTTTACTTTGATGATAATTCTAATGTAATCTTGAAGAAATACAGGAATATGGTAGTAAGAGCTTGTGGATGTCACTGACAAACAGTCTTCACACGGACTCTGTGATGCTGCCATGAACTTGGATACAGCCCTCCCTGCTTTCATGACCTTGGGAAAAAACCCATGTGACGAATCACCCTTCAGAACACCATGTATGTGCCTTGTGGGAGGAAGGGGTGTGGGGACCACCCCCCGGGGTGCGAGCAAACTGCTAGACTTCTTGCAGACTGACCCTACACCATGGTGGCTGCTCAGCTCAGTAGCAGCAGCAAAATGTCCACACACTTTATTTGGCTGGGATGGTCTTAATCTCACAGAGCAGCTTGGCCTGTAGCAGGTGCTTGGACACGTGCTGCAGTTTTACCAGATGGGCACTCAACACCCAAAACAAGTGAGGTCTCTTTTTGGGGGTGGGGAGGGAAGATGAGAGGGAGAGGCGGAGAAGCTAAAGGACGTGGTGTTAGCACTTCAGACATGGAGTGTACATCTCATGCAAGATCCTTTTGGCCAGAAGGACCAGTTACTGCACCTAGACTGTTAGATGTCAGGAGGAGACTGTCATGACAGTAAGCATCTAAAATTGTGCCAAAGCAGATGTTTCAGTTCTCTTATGCTCCAAGCACCGTTTAACTCTGATCTTGCAAGCGTAAGATGGCTTGGCTGCACCCTGTGTTAGAAACACCATGAACTCAGACCCTGGCTGGTCTTCCCAGTTCACCATCTGACTGAGCAATACAAATTTATACACTTGTCTTATGCAACTTCCTTCCACTCCCCACATGGAGCTGCCTCATCTACTACCACTTGCCCAGGAAGGAAGTCAGGACACTTCTACAGCTGTAATTTAGACGTAAAAGCTTAGGGGCCATTCATTCTCTAGCTGAACAGTTTGTTTACAGGAAGACAGAATGTCAACAACATTTGCAATCTTTCCCTTTCAACTCATGCAACTAACAAACTGGTATAAAGGATATGCAGCGTAGAGCCATGGTTTGTCTAGCAGAAGCTAATAGCAAATTGTTTTGATCAATATTAAACTTGTATTAAATGCACTTACCTCTACTTGCATTTAAAAGGCTTCTTGTAAATACAAGCTATAATTTATTGCACTTGTCACTGTATATTCATTGTGCTGTATCATTTATAGAAAGACTGCTTTTTTAAAAAGTTTTTATTTAGAAAAAATCTCAGTGTAAACAATTGTACCACTTTGATTTTATACAAGAAACTCATGAGATTGTGCTTCACTAGAAAGTTGTTAAAAATGTAATAAAGGCTTCCTGAAAGGCAGATATACACACGTTGATCCAATACACCTGCCAGTACAACATTTCTCTTTCACTGTGGCTTTTTCACCTTCACACATTTTCTGATCAAACAGAATCAAAAGTTCTGGACAGACAGTGAAGTGAAGAACCAGGAGAAATTCACTGGTTTAAAAGTTCATTGATGTTTTGCCTTTCTTTTTTTTAATAAAAAAGAAAAGCAACCCAACTTACTCCATATGATGGACAAAACCCAGCATCTTGACAGATTAGTCAAATTAGCCTGTAGAAATCCTCATTCCATGAGTTTCTGTGCACATGAGACAGCAGAATTCAGTCCTTGGTTTGCTGTTGCCTTTGTATCGTGACAGTCTCTGCAATGTAAATTCTTTGGCTTTCAGTTAAGTCTAACATGGAACATCTTATGCACCAAAGAATAGATTCATATTATAATCCAAGACACCACAAAGTGTGTGGTCCTAGCATTCAAACTTATCAATGCTTGCAGCTTGGAAAAACGTTAAGGCTCAAGAAGAGGGGGGAACTATTTGTCACTACTGTAGAAGAGCTGAATGGAAAAAAATATTAAACATTGTACTACTTGTTCTCTAGGTACTCTGACTAAGGAGCAGGTCAGCACAATGTCTGGATTCAGGGGATAGGAAACACATGGTCAGCTCTGGAGTCTAACTGATCATTTACCATTAATGGAGAAGTTATAACAGCACCTATTTTTTCACACTGGCTCTAGAGAAGTAGAGCATAGTTGTGCCTCTGGAGCTGGATGGCAGCAGCCTATGGAAATCCACCTGACACATATACACTATGGCATCAGTAACGTTCAGGCACATGTTACAGTGCCATCACTTTCATTATGGCTAGACCTCCCATGCTGAGAGGATTAACAGGAAACAACCAGCTCATGGTGGCCTGGTATCTTCCAAAGGTGTGTGTGTTTTCAACCTTTCAGCAGCTATATTAAGACAAATAGGGTTTAAGTACAGTTCTAGAGGCAAAAGTGACTCAACACAGCTGTAGCTTTTGCCTTTCTAGTAACGGTAAGTAGTTTGTAAGGATTACTTTTTAACCAGATCTAACCTGAAGACAAAAATATTCTACTGCTGCCCTTCACTTGGTTTTCTTAACGTATTTTGGTCTCAAAGGAAACCATTTACACTTCATTGCGGGAACGCAGAAATGCAGTGCAACTACCAATGCTGAAAATACTCTTGATTTGCACAGTAACTACTTGTTAGCTTTCCTTCACACACAGAGAGGCATGTCTCTAACACACACACAAGGGGAAGATACCAAAGTTAAGTACATTCAATTTCCTAGAAACAAAGAAACAAAAAAAGCCCCACCCCCCCAAATACACTATTTGAAAATTGGCAAAGATAGAAATCCCTCAGCTACTGTACAAAGACAGCCAGGGACAGAGCATCCAGACTTTTATTACAATTCATCCCTTGCCTGACGCAAGACAAAGCTATGCAGTGATTCAAGGTCTCTCGTTCCATTGTGTTCACTGACTTTCTTTCCACCTCGGAAAAGCAGAAGTGTAGGATAACCACGTACCTTCAAAAGACACACGCAAAAGAAACTTGCTATTAATGTTCAAACTTGTATCCATCATTCATATTTACCTGATTCTGAAAAGTCATCAAACCCCTCTAGAACAATAAGCTATTTTAATTTAAAAAACCAAACCCACAGCAGAACTTTCATTGGCAGCCTGCAGTATCTGAAGCTTTTTAAGAGAATGGGGTAATACATGTTCATCTAGGCTCTCAGAATGGCAGCTCCAGCTCTGTCTTCAATTGTCTGCCTACCAGCTCTTTAAGACTTTTCTTTCTAGGAACTGAATTTAGCATTGGATACCACAAGACTACCTGGTGCTTTCAGAGAGAGAGGTTTCCTAACGTAGGGACTTCTTCAGCTTTGTCCAGTAATGAGAATAACCAAGTCTGAACAAACAGTTCAGGAAAGAAATGGTGTCAGCAGGTGCCTCTTTTTGGCTAACACAGCTGTACTGTCACCAGGCACCTGGAGTGCAGCAGCCAGTTGGGCTGCATGCTGGAGCCTCCAACATTTGGTGCACAATACTGTCCCCTTCATTTCAGAACTTTCACACTTACAGAAAATCTGTTGCAGACGTTACGTTCCACAGTGCAGTCTACTTCTGCTATTTTGACATCAGTCAAACCTGGAAATTGCTCTTTGGCAAGGTTCTCCCAGGTTGGAGCCAAGTTCTTACAGTGACCACACCTAGAAACAAAAGAGGGAGATTTGTTTAGCAGATACACTTTCCACTTTCTCTCTGCTGTCTTGCTGCAATTGCTGTAAGTTTAACTAGCTGCCTTTCTTATCCCCTAATGATTTGGCCCTCCAACTCCCTTGAACTATTATGTCAGTAAATGAGCTAAGAAAACAAGTGATTTTATTTAAGTTAAGCACTGAAGTACTTTCTGGCCTTTGTTAGTCTTGCCTAGAATGGTACTCTAGATGTCCGTGCATTAACATTTTACCCCACAGAGGAATATGAAGCCAAATAAAGACAAGCACAGAGAATATTTAACTGGAAAAAAAGATGATCTCTTGGAAACAAAAATTCTTTTAGGAAGACACAGAATATCTGTAGTATGAATTAAGTTTTCAGGTAGCATATGCCAGTTATGGTAAAGTTATGTAGCCCAAGTTTAGTTAGTTAAATGAGATTTTAATATCCCTATTAAATTTCTTCCAGTTCCTAATGGCCTCCTTGACCAATGCATAGTAAAGCATTTATTTTGTTTATATTTTGAACTTGGCTTAGCCAAGTTCCTAATGTGAACTTCTTACTGCCTTCAAGAAGAATTCCCAAAGCACTTTAGACTTTAAAGCTGCACTGCTCATTCTGTTCTAAGCCAGCTGCACCTTAATTAGGTTATTAAAACAGACCCATAATTGCCTTGAGGCTGGATCAGGGCATTTACAAAAATAATGAAAGATGTCTCAGCAAAAGTTTTCTTAATGCAAGCCAATGTATATTTAAACCACCTTGTTAATACACAGTGACAGTATAAAAGCATTTCTGACCATGCACAAAAACTACTAGAACAGGATGATTTTGTGCTTACAATGCAAGTTAACATTAATATTTATCCAAAACTAACTGAAAGACAGAACTAGATGGCAACATAATAGTGTTTGCTGAGCCCTACATAAGTTAATCCGCTTGGAAGAGAATCTGGTCATTTATATGCAGAGCACTAACAGGCAGTCACAAGCCTGACTTTCAGAGCTAAAACTAGGATACAAGCTACATAAATATAGGAAGCATTTTCCTAAATGGTGGCTTTCAGAGCATTGCAGCCAGGCAGCACACATTGGTTTAAGAATGCTACATCCTGAAACTGCTGTTTCTCAGCCTAACATCCAACACTGATCCTATCTGTGAGATCCAGCAGTATCTCATGAGAATCTCATGAGATGGGGACATGGTATTGTTAATGAAAACCAATCAAAAAGGGAGCATTTCTTGATCTTAAACTTTCCCAGAAAAAGTTGCTCCAGATAACGAACTAATAGATATGCCAACAAGCCCTGGGTTCAGAAATCACACTGGAAGCTGCTCTGAGCACAGGTGTGAACTAAGTTTCCCAGTCAGTTTTGCTGGTGGGGCAGAAGCAGCATAGGCACAGACCCAATCTAAGTCCCTCCCAGAGTACAGAGGGGATAAAGGCACTGAGGAAAGAGCAGCAAACAATGAGGGGTGTGAGAGCTATGGGTAGGGTATTTCTTAACCCAGTGGTGGCAGATACTTGCTCACATCCAAAAGCAGATCTTTCAGATGGATGAGAGCATAGAAGTGGTTCTCAAGCAGCAAAGGGTGATGACACTGGAAAAGCCTGCAGCATTGAGCTTACATGAAATGAAATGCTCCCAGGTAACTCTTGCCTGCAGTAAGAAACACATTTATGCCTACTGTCAAAATTAAACTGCAATATTTTGTTATGCCTGAGCACATCTAATATGGGTTGCATTTGCTTGTGTTGCTTTGTAATGGGGTCTTTTGTACCCCAAACAAAAGATCTTTTTATCTTTTATATATTGTGTTAATGGAATGCTAGTGTTTAAATCAGAGATGTGTTATCTTTCACACAGTGAAATACAGCTTAATTTTAATCTGTCCCCTTACACTAGGCTTCCTTCTGTTGGCTAAGAGACCAGCAATGGATGAGCAAGATGGCACGCAAGTTTCATTAAATTCAGCGGAGGCACAAATAAGACGAGTTCTATAAACCAGAGAGAGAACCGTGAAATTTTATTTTTCTCTCAGAAAGGGAATAGTGAGAAAACTGGGGAAATACTTGTTCTACAAGTTTGAAATACTGAGGTCTTAACCCAGCTGGGGTCCCAGGCTCTGTTGGATACAGCAGTAATGGCAGATGCCAGACATTATTTTCATTTCTCCCCCCAATGCCTTCCATTGGGTGTCTTAACCTACACCATCTGCATTGGACACTTCTACCTTGGGTCACCCTAAGAACATCCTAAAATTGTCATTTGTGCAAATTAGTTTTTTGACAGTTATTTGAAGAGTAACAGGCAATTAATTATCCATAGCTCAACAGTCTGTATCAAAACTCTGGTGGCTTGAATGAATCTTCCAAGCGAGGCTGGTTGTGGCAGGAGAGGGCCCTGAGGCTAGCATGCTCTTTTTTCTCAGCACTGAGATATGATGATGTGCTCCCCTCACCTTACCCTAATGCAGGGATAGGAGCATGCTGAGCCTGCAAAGAGAGCTTCACCCGCCTTGTTACCCTAGCATTACCTGGAGGCTGACACAGTAAAGCTTCTACGTCAGCCTTTCCACAAAGAGGCAGCTCAAGAGATCTAAACCAGACTGAGCTTTTTTTTGTGCTGCAACTCTTGCCAACACACACATTCTTCAGCTAATTCGCAGTTTAGATCAAGGCAACAAATACAGTACTACAGCTCAAAGACCTACAGCAACTAATGCACTCACAGCTTAGACCAGCAATAATCCTGAACAGCAGCAGCTGCAAACTTCTTACCATGGAGCATAGAATTTAATAAAGGTGATCCCCCTGGCAATGGTTGCATCAAAGTCTTTTTCAGAGAGAGAGAGCACTGCAGCCTGCTCCAAAAAAAAAAAGAAAACAAAAAAACGACAGAGAAAAAAAAGTCAAGCCTTTTTGTATATATAACAGCAGCCTACTGAGCTTTTACCTTCCTAAAAGGGAAACTGAAAATGGAAAAGATAATATTATTGGTAATATAAACAAGAGTAGCAGCAGCAGACCTGACTTTTACTTCTCAGCTACTTTCCTTCCCTAGAGAGATGCAGAGAAAAGCATATTTTGCACTGAATCTCATCCATAACTGGAGAAAAAAAGCTTTCCTGTTTTCAAAGGATTTGCCTGTATCCAAATTTTCAGTAATTGTAAAAAATCACCCCAATTTAATACACTGTGTTTCAAGGAACAGCCCTTAGAGTTGGCTTCAAGCAGGTAATGGCCATCTGAGATTTTAATGAGGTATTCCAGGCACACAAGTGATGTCTCAAGAGCTGTTCTCTCTGTTCTTTCTATCCCTGCCTTGCATGCACAGAAGAAAAACTGTCACCAGGAACACAGATTTGCCTGTCAAGAGGACATCACAACACCACACTTGCATGGGTGCCAGGAAGTGTTTCTACTCCTGATAATATCAGCAGCAAGGGAATGATGGGAGGATAACACGTTGCTTATAGCCTCATATGAGAGCATGGAACTGAAATTTCATTTTTTGTGTGAGACCCTTAAGGGTGGGAGGGATTAAAATAACTCTCATGCCTCTAAAAGCTTCAAAATCAAATGAAAGCAAAAGAAAAATAAGATCACAACTGACAGTATTATAAATTCTATTTTAATCCCAGTAAGTTTTATGAAGCCAAGAATAAATTTGAAAATCCAGATCATCCACTACCTTTAAACATTTCTGTAAATAGTTAGTTCATGGAATTATTTGACTAAGTTGAACTGTTATTACCACTAAAAAATTATTTAAAATTTGAAATTATACTTTTATACTTTCTAATTATTAAATAATCAGAAATAATTAAGTGAAGGAAAAAGTAAGCAGTATGCTTCTATGCTTCTGAATTTTCTAAATGGGTATCTAAAACTGATGTTCCAAACATAATATACAATCTAAGATACAAAATTTGAAAACTTGGTAAGTAACTTCCCCATGATTTGCACAGTAAAACAAATTTTAAGGATCTGTAGATTACTATCTGAATAGCAATGTGAACTATATAACCACAAAAATAAATTTAAGATCAGATATCTCAGTTTTAGCTTTGTGTCTCAAAAAAAGACATCTAATGCAATCACAATCTGAGCATGTGCTGGTCATGCTGCCTTAATCCACCTGGATCATTTTTTGAATGATTTTAGCCATGTCTGGCAGTAGAGAAGTCTCACGGACATAAAAGTACAGCTTTTGTAAAAGGGCTGGCAAGTACTTGGGCTATGTAAGACATGAGGGAATCCAAGTAGGGGCTCAACACTGGGACACAAATTTGCAGTGGGACCTTATTGCTTTTGCTGCCTGTGGTACCAGCTGTGGTCAACTCATGGCAAATGCAGTCAGTGTTTGCTGGCTACAGGGGCTGGCCCCTTGTTTCAAAATTCATGAAAACAGAGTCAAGGGGTCTGAAGATAAAAGTTGCAAGGACAAGTTGAGTCCTACACTATGTCTACTATTATTTCGCAAAAAAATCCCCCAACAATCCTTTCCTGCTTGTGTGTGTGCTGGTGAATGCAAGGCAGAAGTGGGAATTTGTGTCACATGTGGTTTGTGTTATTTCTATAAAAATAGAAAGGCAACTAATTACTTTTGGCATTGTACTAACACCAGCTCATTGGGATCTTCCAAATATGAGGTCAATTAAAAAAATAAAAATTGAAGAGTATGAAAATTGCAAATCTATGTGGTCTGTAATGTTTGGTAAGCCACTTTATGCAAGATGAGTAATGCTGCTGGAAAAGTCAGCTGGGAAGGGTAATATTCTCCTGTAAGAAGCTGCATACAAACTGTATTCATAATCTTGATGCCTAATTACTTAAGTTCATTCTATATCACAAGGGAGTGTAAATCCCTGTCCCTTATTTTATAGGCAGAAAGTATGTTCTGCACATTTCATGAAAAATTGTGCTTGAAATCCATCTCTAACTTCTCAGCCCCACCAACTTTTCATTCATCTCCAAGAAAGATGGCAGATGAAAAGCCAAAGGGATTAGAAAAGACAGAAAACTATATTACATGAACTACAACTGCACAAAGGTTATTCACACCAATTCCTTGGTAACACTTTAAAGCCTGTAGCTCCTACAACCAAGATTAAAATAAGTCTCCAAACCCCAAGGAGTTTTCTTGTCACAGGGCACATTACCCTACCATACTGGTACTGGTCTTCAGAATCTTTGTTCATTGTTTCTGCAGATAGATTTGTAATTATGTCCTGGATTTTTTTTAGGGGCTTAGCAGTGTGCATCAGCCTCCTGGGTTCAAGTGATAATCTTGCAAAAAATGTTCATCTCTGTAGTGATGAAATATGCTATCATACAAACCCAGGTGCCAGCAGTTCCATGGGCCAAAATGACCACATTTATGCCTGTATCTAAACAATTTATTGCAACCATAAAATAGGAATCAGATTTTTTTTCCTTCTCCAATTCATCAGGTTAATAAAAGTATCTCTAGGCTTTATGATCTGATTCCACTCATTAATGACTAAAAAAATAACCAGGAAAGTATTTGGTACCGTTTACATCCAGAAACTGTCAAGCTATCAGAGAGAGAAAAACACATGTAAGACTCAGGCAGACTGCTAAAACAGTCTGAACACTTTACACTGCTGCAGAGCACAGGAGCACTTACCTCAACATGGGTGGGCTCTGCAGGTGGTGGCTGTGAGGCCTCAGCAGGTTTGTCTGCTGGTGGCTCTTTCCCATAGCTCTGTAGTTGGGAATCCACATATTCTTTTAAGGAATCGAAGTCCCTCTTCCCTTTGTACTGGTCACCCTACAATTATCAAAGAGTTTGTGCAACCTTCTATATGCAGTTAATGTAGCAAATAAATAATTACCAGCAAAACATAAGATTGCCAAGTGTAAGCATAGTAATAGTAAATATGATTATCTAGTTCTTAAACTTATCTATGACATTCTATTCACTCCACATCTTCAGCTTTTGCCATAGATTCTTCAGTAAGCAAAGGGAACTATCTAAAATTTCTTTGAAATGAAAGGTATTTTAGAAACAGAAGCAAATTTTTGAAATTTTTCCACTTTCACCTTCTTGTCTCACCCTAGTCAGCTTTTTCCAAGTTTTATTTTTTTGAACCTATAGCTACTACAAGGAAAAATAAAATACCCAGTGTGGTTGGGTGTGGTCTCTGTTAGCCTGTGAGCTCTACACAATGCTTTGACAGGGCTGAGAACCTTAACTTGCATGTCACTGGACTACACAGTCGTTCCTCTGGCCTACACACTTGCCACAAATCCTTGGAAAACCCAAATAAGTAAGGCAATGTACTCTGGGCACCTAAGTTCACCTGGGAGCAAGAGACTACAGCAGCCTGCAGCGGGGCAGACATTTCCAATGGCACTACTCTCACAAAAGTCTAATCCTATCCTATTTTTTGACCTGTACATAAAGCTGTCAGCCAGCCAGATCTTTGAGGTCACAGTTTGCCTTGGATGCTTCCCCATATTTCAGGTACTTTCACAAATCTAGAGAACAAGACAATCATGAGATTGTCAGAACAAGAAATCGGAGCAGTTGTGAGCAGCTTCTAGCCTCAAATCCACTGTCGGCCCTCTCCAAACTGGCTCTTGCATGATTGCCCTCAGGGCTGTCTGTGAAAACAAGCACTAATTTTTCTGTTCAGAAGAGAGATCATAACTTTGAGGCATTATATATCCATTTTAGACAGAATTCTTGAGATGTGGTCCCATGTGGTGTGTGTGGGCTGCAAAATGTATCTCCTCTTGCAGATGAGGCCTCTTTAAGAAACAACATACAATCTTCCATACATTGGAAGGAAGAACAGACATCTCTTCAACTTTCCTTTATCATTGGAACTCTTTCTACACATTTCTCTTCTTTTTAATTGATAATGTTACCTGTAACTATTGCCCCTTTCCTGGCACTGGGTGTCAGTCACTAAGGAGCAAGAAGCCTGTACCTGTTTGTTTGTATCCATGTCAACAGGGCAGGGTCAGCACCCACTGGTTCCTCCCAGGGTATCTGCGGCATGTCACCAAGAGCAGTGGTGTGATGCCAGACTTCAGTTATGACAAAGGGGATGAAGGTATTACAGGCAAGGCTGGATGACTGAAGCAGTTCTCCTCCTTCTCTTTACTCATCAGTATCATAGCTGCCAGCAAGATTTTCAGGAATTTCTGGGCCAGATTATTGGAAAATTGTTGAGATTGTTTTGTGCTTTTTTCAAATATGTTGTATCAGCCCATGGAGGAAGATGGGACCGTGGTGGCAGTATTCCACCAAGGAATGCCACACTGCCAGTGGAGAAAGAGAGTTTGATGTCATCTGAAATATATTGTTCAGATTAATGGCCAAGGTTCAGGTTTACCAAATACAACAGCAGTGATTCTTTTTCTTTCACTGCACTCTTGATTCAAATAACTCCAAGGAACTCCAACTTCAGTTATTACAAAGTTTAAATAGAAGTTCAATTAACTGGAAACCTCTAGCCTTGGACGTAGCACCATGCTTGATTTGAGCACTCCTTCAGCTTCCAGTTGTGCTTCTGACGTGTCCCTTGAGAGGTCACAAGGCTGCATACTTATGTGAATCTGGTTGGGATTCAAAAACACAGGGGCTGCTTCATTTAAATTCCCTAGAGTGTCTGATCTTATAGGGATGCTTATACCAAACCTCACATGCATTGATATGTACTTAGGGCCAGCTTCTCTTTAGAATGCCAGAAAATCGCCATAAGCAGTGGCCACTAAACTGTACTGAGTAGCAAAAGTTAACATTGCTGATACTGTACATGTTCAAAAAGGAATGCAAGATGAATGGGAGAAAACCCCCTCTTCCTTCCTCCCTGCCCAGAACTTAGCAGGTAAGAGCTAAAAGTGTAGTCCTGGGTTCTCTTGCAGGCCTGTTTTTAATACCCGTTGAATATATTTAACTAATCTTGAAATTGTGAAACATAGTATAAATAACACTACAATTTATAATATGTTTATTTACTGCTGTTCATGCATGTGGTATTTATAAATATTTTATCTCCCCATAATTTCAGAATATTTTAGTTCTCTGAATTGCTGCAAGGAAAAATGTCAACTGGGCCCACAAGATTCTCACTCGCAGTGTCATGTGAAATGCTCCGGTTTATATAAGAAGGAAAATTTGCATCTCTAGACATCACTCAGCAGATGGGCACCACTTAGAGATGAGAACCTTCTGATACACATTGTGAAAATTATATACTTTATTATTATTTCTATGTTTTTGTGTTCCATAGGAAATAAAATACTATGATAAAGTAAACCCAGAATTCTCTCACACAGCAGCCTAACTGGAGATACTGCTTACAGGTTTATGAGCATTATAGCAGTTGTTTGCAAAATACAGCAAAAATCGTCAACTTGTATCTGTGGACAAAGTCTACCTCTTCTAGTACCCAAATGAACCTCCAATATCTCTTCTCTCACAAGCAGAGTTTTGTATATGTCCACTTGATTTTTTTTTCCAGAATGTAAGCATAGTCCAAATATTATTCAGAGAAAAATGGTGCAATCTTTTGCTGAAGTGTCAGACTCACCTTTTCACCGTTCCTAAACCAGAGGAGTGTGGGATAACCACGAACTTGGGTTTCAGAGCAGACTTCATAATGCTGGGTACAGTCGACCTACATTTTGGGAATAAAACCCCAAACTATTCAATGCCTAAAATAAACATACAACAAGCATCACAGCCTTCCTTGTTTAAAAGCTCAGAAAAATACAGGAACAAGCAATACAAGGCTTGGCAAAACTCAGTACCAAGTACTGTCTTGACAATGATTATGTCTGCCTTCCAAACAGTGGTTTGGTTGTATAATTGGGAGGCTCTGTGTATATTTGATTTATTTTTTTCTTTTTAAGGAGAGATCGGGGAGGGAGGTATGGCTAGAAGGAAGTAGTAGCAGTTACAAAGAACAATGGAGACATAATTAAATATTTCAATTAAAAAGCACTTGTTATTCTCAGCTAATAAAATCAGTGCTCAGTGGACAATGAGACACAAAAACACTAATGTGAGAGAGCTTTAAAGTGAAAACATACTGGCTCACCCATTTTTTAAGACTACTCTTTAAAGATTTCAGAAGACATGTCAACAGCTAGCAAGTTAACTGTATTCCAAGGGAAGCTCCAAGTGCATAGCAACATTCAATTCTAGTATGTCACAAACCAGTCTGTAAAGTTACTAGTTCATAAGCTTTTTGCTGAAGATCAATCCTAAAGATTAAACAGTGTTAAGACACTATTCCCCCAGATTAGATGAAAGTCATGGTTCAACCTTCTTAGGAACAGTTGTGTTTCCTGTTTACTTACAGACTTAAAATCTTAGCCAAGACATGCTTCAAGAGATGTTTCACAAGCTATACAGTTACACAAAATTGTCTAGGCATCAAGACCACTCTTAGTGGTGGTATTAAATAGCAACTCTCAGTAATATGATCTGCAAACACCACAGCCAACTGATTAAAACAGAAATTTTGGAAATTTATTTTTCTCTGGGTACCAGAGAATGGTAACTTCAGAAAGATACTTAAGTTAAGCAATGTTTTCATAAGACAGCAAACAAGGGTATCAAAAAGTACAGAAAGCTTCAAAGGAAAAATAGCTTCTGACATTTTATTCTCAGAGGGAATCTATATCCACCAGGTCTGAAAATATATATATGTGCATCTTCTCTGAAGTCCAACTGTGCTTATATATATATATGTATATGTATGTCTCCTCTAAAGTTCAACTGTGCTGACCTGCACTGTGCACGTGCAGCATACCTGAATTAACACATTTTCAAAAGCATTAAAAAAAAAAAAAATGAAGAAGTCAAGCTCATCCCTCCTACTACAGCTGAAAGTGCTGCGAGGGCAGAGGCAGGGGAGACAGCACAGGGAGAGTCCCTCTGCAGGACTGACAACACTGCTGCCATGCAATATTTCAGATCAGTGGAACCACTGTAAAAGTTTAGGGATGTGGGAGTTGAGCCCGGTCCGATTTCCACTGTTGGCAGATACAGAGGGATTCCCATCATGAGCCACCTGGACTTAGGTATGGGTCAGCAAATAAAGCCAGTAACTGCAATTGCCAGACCACCTCCATACCTCTGCACAGAAGTCACTCCACGTACAAGTAACAAGCTCCCATGGTAAATACACCACAGAACCTGGTTATCAACCCTAAGGAAAATAGTAAAGCAGGACAAGATATCAATTTTTAAGGTGTAAGACCCCCTGAAACCTTTTAAAAGTTTTATGGGGAAAAAGAGGAAAACAAAAAAGAAATAATTCATCATAAATACCCAGTAGGGCTAAATCTTGCTAAGGAATGCAATGCTACAAAGAACAAATCAGAAGTCACTTTCCCACTCAAAATAAATACTGAAGTCTATCAAGTTCTGACAAAGCAGATGCATAATAAAAACAAGTCTCAAAATATTACTCCCTGCATCTGAAGTATTAGACTTATTCCCAACTCTCTGAAGTGCAGAGAGGCAGCTGGGTTTGCAAGGAGGCTTTGCTTAAAATGGGGGAGTCCTGTTAACTGCAGATGTGTGAGAAAGAAAAAAGACCGTCTCAAAATTAAAATACAAAGTATGACTATAAAAGGATTTAAGAGGTGACAACCAAAACAATTGTTAGTTGCAAATCATAGCACAAAAGGCATGATTCTTGGCTGAAACATACATTGATACAAACCATATTTTCAGACTAAGAGTGCTTCACCTACCTTACCAATCTTGACAGTTTCCGAATGCTCAAAGGCTTGAGCCAGCTGTTCCCAGGTTGGGGCCAAAGCCTTGCAGTGACCACACCAAGGGGCAAAAAACTTGATGAAGTGATTACCTTTTAAGTAAAAAAAGAAAAAAAAAAATATTTAGTTCCTTTGGAATGAACTTAGCTGCAATTAAAGCTGAGGTACTAATCTCAGGCTGCAAATTTATCATGGTATTTCCTGAGTTAAAGATAGGAAACACTGTGAATCAAAGGCCAGGATAAAATACTTCAGCAATTAGGTTTTCAGTACTGTATGCAGTCCCACAGCATTGCCAAATTTCCTGAAAATCCAAACAGCTTCACAATCTCAAGCCAACAAGTGAGGTATTAAAACTGTTATTTTTAACCTAGCCATTTACCTTAGTGTTTAACTCAACTGTGTCAATCAGTTGCCCTGTTACAGAGTAGAAAGAACTACCAAGGAATATGTTGATAACAGCATAAATTAAAGTATTAAACTTCAACTTGATGCAATGGTGTTTCCTAAGAAATGCTTAAGTCCATGAATTACCTAAAAATTATTGTTCGGTTTTCCATTCTCCTTTTTCTGCCCTGCTCTTTGAATTGTCATGTCATCTACTCTTAGTAGATGTTCGTGGTATTTTATGCAGAAGAGAGTCTCTGTGCTATCTCCTACTAATGTTTAGTTTAAAAGTGTATTATTGATTGCAAAGTACCAGAATATGCAATTTCTTTCAACTAAGATTAATTAATTCAAATTGCTGCACATTTTTGCACACATCAAGGCAAGGCTCTTTTAAATGAAATAAAAATGAACTTAATTAGAACAAGGTAAAAAATCAAAATTATTTGCAGGAAACACCAGCAACTGGAGAAAAGCTGTTTTTAATAGAATTATTCATAATCCTTTGAAGACTGCTTTGGGGCTGGTATTACTTGAATTCATTTCTAGTTTGAGGGCTTGTCCACAACAGAAGGTCCGAGGCAAGGCAGCACAAAATAACTAGGAAACAAAGTGCAATAATAGTGTACTCTAACTTAACTGGTCTGCATGTGGAAGACTTTCAAACTGATTGACGTGCTCTGTGTTGGTCAAGTAGACAGCAAAATTAAATTTCCCACAAGTTAATAAGAATATCTCATCAAAATCAGCAATTCTTTACCATGTACATTGACATACTCTCCTCAATAGAAAACAATATCATTTATTTTTTTCCCAGAGCAGCAAAAAGGTAAAAGGAGGCTATTTAAGAACAGAAGTCAACCTTGCTGGTGTAACTGCTAAGCTTCATGTTCAATTCAAGCACTGAACTTCTTGTAATTGGAGTCAAGAGAGGACAACAGATTTACAGATGATCATAAACCTGCTTAACTATCACAAATGGCCATGAGAATGTCTCCTCTATGAAGGCCAATGAATACATAATAAAAATATTAATATATCTGCAATGCACTGAACTTTACAGTCTGAGAAGGTGATTAAGTTGACAAATGCTTAGCATCTCCCTGATGGCTTCGAGGAAAATTCATTCAGAATTTTGATTGAATTCCGCATTGAGCCAGACATGCTGGGAAATTTTAAGTTAGCTGCACAAAATGCAGTTTTACACATGAAAATATTTCTAATCAGCTAATGGTTACTTAAAAAAGTTCTAGTTCTACCTTCCTAGTGATATCAAATGGGCAAATATTTAATTTAATCCAGCCTTTCCTTTTTGGATAACAGATGGAGAAAGCAGGATCCTCTGTTGTCATGCCAGCCCAAAGTTTGTATTCTAAGATTTTGCTCATTGTCTAAAAACTGTTATGTGAGGGGTGAAATTTCCCATATTAGGTATCCCTCCTGGCATTAATTTTAAATCTTCCAGACAAAATATTTTTTAAAATAGCTGAAGAGACAAAGTGTTTTGCCCACATTAAATTCTGGAGGAAGGAAGCTAAACAATATCAAATAAAGGGCCAGACTGGAGTGGGATGGGGGCTGGAAGGAGGAAGAGGGTGGATTATACTTATCCAGAACAACAGCCTGGGAGGAAGAACAAGCCAGCACCTAGGGAAGGAGGAAACGGGACTTGCAAAAACACAAAGCGGCAAGGCTGTGACTGAGCAAGGAACTCATGAGAAGAGACAGTTCAGTCAAACAAGCCCCACTAGCCTCTTCCCTGGGGTTAGCAGCCATAATTTTACTGCCTTCTGAGTGCTCTGCTTAAGCTTTCTCGTAGTCTGCAATATGTAATTCAACCAGAGCATTTTTACATAGTTTGAAGTTTCGTCCTCTTTCACTAGGTATTACTGGAAAAAAAAGTGGGAAGGAGGTACCCTGAAAATTAACATTTCTGTGCAGTCTTCCCACTACTAATGTCTCTGTAACCAAGTTTCTCTTCTTTGGAAAAAACAGTTACCTTCTGCTATGTGCATCTTGAAATTGTCTGCTGAGAGTTCATACATTCCCTGCTTAGGTTCAGGGGCTTTTGGTGGTTCCACATCAGATCCTGGCTCCTATTCATGAGAAAAATTAACTTTTATTTCTCTTCTACAGCAAATACACAACACTTGCTTCCTGCATCACACCATTCTGTGATAGTGCCATAGACTCTGAAATTTTAAATTCCTAAAGCAATGTTCTTATTTAGCCTGATTTAGCTACCTAATGTGTCCTAAAAAACAACTACTTGATAGCAAAAGGTGAAAATGATTGCCACATAAAAGAGAGCTAGCAGAGTCTGTGGAATACCAGTCATTCACTGCACTGTAGTACAGTCACTGAGCACAGTAATTGCTGTAGCATTCATTGCATCACCATATATTAACACGCTTAAATTATATAACAGTTCCTGCAGAGCATCACATATCAGCCACAACTGCCATCACACCTGTTTCAGTGGTCTCTGGGCTATTTAAAAATAGTGCAAAAGCTATTTTCTGCTCCCCTAATGCCAGAAGAAATGCTGTCTAACTAATGCCTCCATGAAGACAATGGAAATAGAGCAAACACTTCAAACCTATAACTTGTAAGAAACTCATGAGCATTTCAGCAAAAGCAAGTGAATACTTTCTACACTCTAACCCTAGAGCTGAAAAGAATTTTTTAAGAACCTCAAAGTGCCTTTCTTAAAATAGTTTAGCATTTAATTTTAGTTATTAAAAACACCACGTTTGTTTAAATATAATCACATTCTAACTGGTTCAGCAACCACTAATGCCTTCTCTTGATTAGAAACAGCAATCACCAATTTAATTTTAGGCAGGGCTTGGCTCCCATATGTGAATGCTGCCCCTGAACTTAAGGATTTCCCTAGTGAGGGTATTAGCTTATCTTACTTAATTGATCATTTTAAAACTTTTCTTTAGGCCACAACATTACCAGAAAGTAACTGAGCTAAAGATGGCATCCATGTTTTAAGAGGCAATTAAGCCCAACACAATGCAATTTACAATGTATTAGAGCTAAATTGCTTTTCTTATTCTAGAAACATTATGGCCGACAGGTGTCAAGTGAAATGACAGCAAGGACCGTGTCTTAAAACATCAAAAGTATAAGCATTAAAACTGCATTATGTACTGCAGTTTTAAATGCAGGAAGCAGAGAGCAGGTCACAGGATGACAGTTTTAATTACTACTCTGACTTACATGTAAGCTGTTTCAGATTGATACTGCAACCTGACTTTTATCCTCAGGAGCAGATCTCCTCCTGGAAATTGAAACCTAACTTAAAGAAATGATAGATAAGTAAGCCTGCAGAAAAGAGTATTTCCTTTTCTTATTTCCTTTTCACTTACAGATGGTTCCTCATTTAGTTTCTCCAACATCCAGTTTTCCAGTGCCTGGAAGTCCCTAGGGCCTTGGTATTTCAGAGGTTCTTGTCCTGGTTTAAGCAACTTTAGCCTAAAGGGTCAAAATGTAGAGAAGAGTGAGGCAAAAATTTTCACACAGGAAACATTCTCAGGAAGATAATGTGTTTTGCTAATCCATGGCAATACAGCTCAGGCTGCAGTAAGAGATCTCTTGACTGTTAACATCAGCATCAGGCATCCCTTTCAGATTGAAATGTCATGGCCAGAGCTTAGGACCCTTTTTCATTCCCATGTAAGCTTTAAGGAGATTTTAAAAAGAGAAAAAAAGAAATACCAAGTTAAAAATCAGCATGGTGTAATATTACTTTGATCAATAAGAAAGAGCAAATTAAAAATTGCAGCATTCAGTTCTATGAATCCTAATTCAGTTTGTCAAAGAGCATCAGTTTTGTTTTGTTCACCTCTCTCCATCACCAAAGGAAAAATATCTAATGCTTATTTTCCCAGGAATTTCTTTCTCACCTTTTGTTTCCTGACTGCTCTCATAGTGTAGGGCTTTTCATGTGGTATTAAACTGATTAAAAACACACTGAGACAAGTCAATAGGACAAGAAGTTAAGTGACTGCTTGTAGGCATTCAGACTTCATGATTGTAATGTTTAATAATTGCTATCAAAACTTTTCCATAAACTACTTAAAGCTTCTACTAATAAATTTTAAGTTAAAATTGCAAGTATATTTGATAAAGGTGTAATGCTGAATTCTGACCTAGTCTTATTTTTTAAAGCAAATCAGAGTTTCAATTATGACTGTCTCCTAGCCCTCAGTTCCCCTTGCCAAGCTGTCATTTTGTACTGCTTCTTTTGTTTATTGAAATGTTTCTCTCTCTCTTGTTCCACAGTTGAAAGATACTAACATATGAAAGTGTTGAAAAACCACATAATGCAAGTCCATTCAAAAGAGATAGGAGCTCCCACTGTCATTTCTGTTCAAGATATTCTTGAATGTTCCTTGTGATGATAGAAAGTCAAAATAATAAGGAAGCAACAAAAACGAAAAAGAAGAACATCTAAAATACACCTGCTGGCAATACTTTTGGAAAGTAACAAAAAAAATTCAGGTAACACCTTAAAAAAAAGCTACCTGCACCTTTATTTTCTGCAAACAAGTAAGTTTTCTCTAGTTCAGTTGAGAGAGTATTTATTTTGCAGCACCAAACAATCCTGAGACAACTGTACTAAGAAGTGCAAGGACCTGCTCAGCCACTTTTACTCTGAGGGGATGAAAAGGGGATGCAGCCTTTCCTTTGACAGGTGTTTGAAAAAGCAGTGTAGGGATCAGCACATCCTGGACTTGAGACTGAGGAAGATGTGAAATTTCCCTTGCTGGAGGTTTTTAGAAAAAAGCTAGTTCAAAACTGATTCAGACAGGAAGAGAGCTAATACCACGAATTCCCCTTCATTGCTATATTTCTATACCTAGCAGATGACTGCCTTATTATTTTTAACTTTCAAATAGATAAAAGCAAGCAGTAACTATTCCAGTATATTCAATGACCTTAAAGAGGAGGGAGGGAAAAAACCCTCCAGCAATTACACATCCATTGATTTTTTTCCTATTCAAAAATCTCTGCCACCCTATTTTAAGAGGAACAGCACCACAATACAATCTACGCAAATATGCAATGACAACCAGTGCTCACTCCTGAAGATATGAAAGCAAAACTGTAATATTAATTTTTTCTTGGTATTTGTAGTGGAACTAAGGCACGCACTGCCCTTACGAACAATTCCTATCTCAACAAGGACTATATTATTTATAACTCTAAACTTCTACTCAGTCACAGTCATCTGCATCCAAGTGGGTGCAGCCAGGAGCGAATGAAAAGTTCAGGCTGTTGCTGGGGTTGGCAAAAGCACCAGACAAAGTGAGCAAAAGGAAGGAAACTGAAAAATACAGGCTGTGGAAGGGCTACAGATTGTATTACAATCTCCACTTATCCCCACTCAGATGAGTAATTAATAAAGCAGTTGAAAGGATCCCATCCATATTTGCAAGAAGATTTAAAGATGACACAAGTGAAAAATAAATTATTTTGCTCCTTTTCAGCAGTTTAAAAGGGAACACATATCTAACCCAAAGGCACTGATCTCTCATACATACTCTAGACCATGTTCTGCCTACCAAAGCTGAGGTAGTAAGACACACATCCTTGATAACAGCGTAAACATAACCTTAAAATACTAGATCAGTATAAGCAAATTTAGCTAGAAAAAAGTCCACACAGTATCACCACCACTATGCTAAGTGATACCATGAATTTATTGCTTTATGAGCACTAAGTTCACTAAGAATCTAAGAGATCACCTATAATACAAATATGAAGGGTGCAGTGTACTGACAAACTTGTGGCAAGTTATTTTTTAAAGTACTGCTAGTAGAAACCAGCTCTGTCATGCATACCACAGCTGCACAATGTACTGTTGCTTCAGAAAGAGATACTCCCAGAGAAAAGAACAGGAAAATTCTGGACTTCAGTTAAACACAGCCACCTTCCAAGACATGAAACAGCTTCTTTAAAAAAACAAACAAACAAACAAAAAGCATAAGAGTACTATGTATCTCATGGTACTTGGCAACATGGTAAAAAGGCTTAAAATTAACATAGCAGGTCCAAAGGGCTACAAAGAAACCCAGCAAAAATATAGCTTAGAAGTTAGCGTCAAGAAATTGGCAGAGGACCATGGAAAACTAAAAAAGAAAAATAGGAGCAGACTTCTTTCTGCACTTACGTAGGGTATCCTCGCACGCCAAATTCAGAGCACAGTGGAATATCTACAGTACAATCCACTTTAACAACATAGACCTGTGGGTTTTCCATGTTGTTGTATTTATCTCCCAAATCATTCCAAGTTGGCTGGAGGCGCTGACAATGTCCACACCTGTGACAGAAGGAACAAGATATTGTTTAATAGCTGCTCACACTTAGAGAGGAAGGAGCCCATGGAAAAGCCATATGCAAAATGGTGATTTTGATAAATTTGAACAAATTTTTAAATCAAAAGTTAAATCAGTTAAATCAGAAATCTTCCATACTCAAGCACTGTTACAGTAAACAGCAGCAAATGCTATTAGGAACTGTAGCATGCTGCAAACACACCTCATGTAAAAATCACCAGGATTTGAGAACGTCTCGCTACTCTCCTTTTACATTAAAAATCCTACCCCCCAAACTTAGTGAGGCTGTTAATCAAAGCACTGTCAGTCTTCCAGCTTTCTAGAGAAATCCTGCAAGGTTGCCCAGCTTTCTTTCTTTACATTCTAATATTTCAAACCCCCCATTTTTTTAGCAGTAGGTAAGAAGATAATAGTTTCTAGCCTCTTTGTAATGCCTCTTGCACTTCTGTGCTTCACAGGAATTGTAACACACAAGTCAAGAAACATCACAACTGATTTCTGAACACGGTTTCCCAAAATCTTGATGACCCTTGTCAAGATTGGGTCCCTTCCAACTCAGAATATTCCGTGATTCTGTGAAAATCCTCCCATCCTCCCCAGCAACACACCATCAACCCTTTATATCTGCATACACACAGAAAACTGGCCTCCCACAGTTGCTACAACAGCACCTCCCCAGAAGCAGAAAATGGCTATTATTCTTCTCACTGTTACCTAGTCTTTCAAGTCATTATAGCAATACTCTATTCCTCAAAGTATGATGAAAAGTTTTAAGGAATGGATTTTCATTTCTCTTTAACAGCTGCTTTTGCCAACCCTCCAAGACATCTAAAAAATACAAAGTTGGATTAACAGAAAACATTCTCAGACTGACAGTACAAAAGCACTTATTGCTTGGCATGACCTAGAACATCGACGTTGTAAGTAACAATTAAATCACCATTAGGACTTTGGAGAACTTTGCTCTGACTTAAAACAGTTTCACTCATACAAATTACTTTGAGTACACTTATAGAAAAGTTGCATGGATTCACACCTTTCTAGGTATCCTGATATCATTAAGAGAAAAAAACAAAACAAAGCAAAACAAAACACCTTGAGATTTACTTTAAGATAAAGAATGTTTTCTGATCTTCCTGTTACAGTCAGGCATAGTGGGTCACACATGCTCCCGTGATGTGGGTGAATACAACCTCCCACGTGATCTAATTCTGAATTGTCCTGGTGAAGAGATACAAGGTGTTATTATTAAAATCAAATATTCCCTTAATATTTAACTTCTGACTTCCCTCCATAGTCAACTCCTTCACAGAGCTTGAATTAAGAGGAGGATTTTAGATACCCTGGTCCCTTCCCCTAGTGGATGTGAAACACCAAATGAGTGTTATAGAACAGAGGCTGCTGTTATAGAACAGAGCATGAAAAGCTAGGTAAGGGAATCCCAATTAATTAACCTCCTGTTTTTTAAGCACAACAGAGCTGCCTTGTCCCTACTTAACACTGTGATCTCTGCTATACACACCCTTTCCCTTCCTTCTTTGGATTATGGAAGCTAAAACTGACAATAAAGCAGGAAAAATGCTCCTATCTGAATCAGTAATTGACTAGTTAGCCATTCGCAGTTTGAAAAAAAAAAAATCAGTATTATATAGAAGGAAATGAGAGACAGTCCCCAAAACACTTTTTCTGAAGTTTCCAAGGAAATATATATAAAACCAAGGAGGTCAAAACTAAAGAGAGCAAGACCATGCAACTTCACACACTTCCCTCAGCCCCATGTAAGTACACAGTCCTTCACTGCTGCAACTCTGCAACACATTAGGGGGGCCTGGAGGAGCTGCTGGGGACAGTGGAAACCTGGGTGTCCATGATGAGCCCTGCTCTTTCATCCCTACATGGGCTAGAAAGTTGTAAGCATCCACAACCTCCATTTACAAACACAGATGAAGATCCAAAAGAGACTAACACAGACATTTCTGGGGGCCATCAGTAGAGCTTGAGCTCTGCAGCCAGTAAGGGCATCTCCACAGCAAGATACAGCTCAAATCCTTATCCAGTTAAGAACACAGACATGTATAATGGTACAAGCAACACAGGCCCAGTCTTGCTCTGGACAGAAGAATTCAACTGAAGTAAAATCCAGTCAATAGAGTTCAATTCAACAACAAAGAACTCTGGTGATCAATTCTGCTGTAGCTCAGTGGACTTGCTGGAGGTTTACCGAGAAAGAACACATGTTGAAAAGATCTGTAAGAGTCAAAACAACGTAGTGAAACTACTCAATTGAGATTCCTTCCAGCTAAGGAACCAGGGGAACCTCACTCCCCTCTAGAAATGCAACTGGCATGGTGAACAACTTACGAATACTTTGTGCCACCAAGAGAGTAACCTGCTCACTGTTCTGTCCCCAGGTGTACCTACCAAGTGGGAGAGCCTTCTGAACAAAAGTCTTATGACATCTGATGGCAAATGACTTGGAATGCTCTCTTCTTGGAGTATCCTGCCATATTTGAAATAAATCTAGGACCTCATGGGATACCACCACTGTTTCTGTGCAAGGCCTCACCAACATTTGTTTCAAGAATCTGGAAGAGAAGGGTGGTGTTGGCTCTAACCCAACTCTTACTGGTAGGATTGATGATGCAACATTAGCAGCATCCACATAAATCTGAAAGACAATCCCAGCTCAGTATTGGGCTGTTTGCTGTTTGCCTTGGAACTACAGAGAAGAGCCTGTGAGAAGCACTAGGAGATTAGCACATCACCTCAGAACAGGGCAAGAAGCTCTAAGATACCCCCTGATCCCACTGACAATAAAACTACTGGTGTGTATAAGCACCTCTCTCAGGCACTTGGATGTTCCCTTTGTTCTGCTCTTCCCTTGGACCTGAAACCTGGCCCTGTTGCTGCCTGTCAGGGACCAGACATCCAGACAAAGGGCCCTGAAGCCAAGACCCAGAGATCTGGAGATTTACTAAGGGTGAGAACATCCAGAGAAGCTGCAACAAATCTGGTAAACTATACAGCTCCCTCACACTTAAGTTGGGCAGATATCCTCAGCCCTCCCAAGGGCACAGCGTGATCCAAGTCTGCAAGGCCAACACTCCCTTTGATCCGTACTGAGGATGTGCAGCATATCTTGGATTCTGCAACAGCCCTTTTGGCACAGGGTCTCCTACAAACAGTCTCGGAATAAAAGAAAGCTTATCTGTTTTTAGGGATGCCTGTGAAACAGTCAAAGTGTGGACAGACACAGATATCATCACTTGAGTACAGAAAAGAACAGAAGCATTCCTGCTCTGCATGGGCATTTCTTAGGCCTTACTGCACTCTCAGGAAAAAGTCCTTCACCAGCAAGTCAGGCGTCCTCCACTTTTGTGATCTTCAGAGAACAAAGGCATCTGCTCTTTCAAGCTTTTACTTAACATTTTCACATGGCATAAATAAGTCAATGTTAATAACAAAAAAAGTTTTCAAAGGAAATCCTTTCCTGCTATGGATTTCAAAGACTCTCATATACCTAAACGGCACCATGTAGCAACGGATAACTTTGGATCAAAACATAACTTTTGCACATTGTTCCCTTAACTTTATTTTGTCTAGATTAAAGAAAACTTTGGAGGGAAAAAAAAGGAAAAAAGAAACCTAACAAACCTAAGAACAGAACTCCCAATAATGTTTACTGGATATCAGTAAGTTAAAAAAGCGTAGGGGAAGAGGCAAAGAAAAGAGAAGAATATGAACAACCATGAGAAAGACACAGAGATGAGAAGTACTGTCGTCTTGACTAGGAATATCCAGTAAAGCACTGTTCCCTCATTTGTCTCAATCATTCCCATGCCAAATGTGCCAGACCAGGACAAAAGCCCGGTGGGTCTCTTGCAAACCTGAGAATTCTCCAGCTCTCCTACGGACACCTGTGGCCTCGGGGACACAGCACTATAGTTAACACAGAAAAATTTTCCCTTAAATTTCGCGATTGCAAAGAGAACATAAAGTCTGCAATGAAAGCATCTGCGAGCTTGGGCTGGGGGGCACATGGTAAGTGACGGTGGCCGAGCTGCAGCTGCTCTCGGTCTCTTTGCGGCACGCCGGAGCGACTCCCCCCGCAGCCCCAGCCGGGGGCGGCTTCGGGCGCCGATGGCTTGGACCTGATGATCTCAGAGGTCTTTTCCAACCTAACTGAGCCCGTGGCTCTGTGACGGGGGTGGCCGGTGCGGCCGCCGAGGCCCGGGCCAGGCACACGCGGGGCTCCCGCTCCCCGTCCCAGCCCTTCCCGGCCCCCGCGGCCCCCCCGGGGCTGCCCTTCCCCGCCGGCCCCGCCGCCGGCCCCGCCGCGGGGCTCGGGGCAGCGCGACCCCGCGGCCCCCCCGCCGGCCCCGCCCGGCCCCGCCGCCTCCCGCCGCCACGTCAACGGGGAAGAGGCGGGCGGAGGGCGCGGGCCGGGCCGGGCCGGGCCGCGCTCGGGTACCCACCACGGGGCGAAGAACATGACGAAGTGCGGAGCGGCGGCAGCGCCGTGCCGCAGCATCTCCGCGCTGTAGAGGTGCCGCCCGTGCGGGTCCCCCGCCGCCGCCGGGCCCGGCTCCAGCTCCGGCTCGGCCCGCGCCGGGCGGCCGCAGAGCACGGGGCCGAGCACGGCCAGGGCCAGGACGCGCCACCACGCCGGGCCGCAGCGGAACGGAGCCATGGCAGCGCCGGAGAGCGAGCGGGCAAAGCCCCGGGCGGCCGCTGCCGCCGCCGCCCCGCCCCGCTCCGCCCGCGGCCCCCGCCCCCGCCCGCCTCCCTCCCCGCACCCCCTCGCGCACACCCGGACCCTCCTTTCTGGAAATAAACCATTCTCTGAAAGTGTTGTTTATATAGCATGCAACATCTATTTTTTAAAATGCTATTTATTAATTAGATTGCTCTATACATCTAGATTAAAATTTGAAATAATTGCGGATTTTATATTTTTTATATACTAACACACTCATTTCTGGAAATTATTTATTTTATGAAAGCATTAATATATTATTTAAATACAATATGATATCTATTTTTATATTATATTTTGATTAGATTGATCTATAAATAGATACTAAAATTTTAAAAAAGTAACAATAACAAATGCAATATCTTTTTGTACACACTCACACTCATTTCTGGTAATAATTTTATAAAGGCCTTAAAATATTATTTCTGTAACACATAATATTTGTTTTATACAGATCTGTTTTTTACATATTAATTATATTGATCTATGGATTTATATTAAAATTTCAAATAACAATCCTTTTTTATGTATTTACACATGCACACATACTGCAATGAAGCTCTTCTTACAGTAAATGAATGATAAGAAGGCAGGCGTGGTGGTACCAGCCAAGTCAGTAATAGTCTTGTGCCTCTAGGAGAAAGCCTAGCCCCCAAGATCTTCAAGCTCCATGCCCAACTGGAAAGAGGTCTCTGTTCCCTTGGCTCTCCTGCCCCACACTTGGAACCTACCTCTGAGGGAACGGAACAAATGGGTGCTCATGCTGCTTGATGGTTTTTGAGTTGCAACAGTGTAACAGTAATCATGAAATAGTAATAATAGTAGTAGCAAATAATACCACAAGGAGATCTGGATGAGATAGCTGCAAGCTGATATAACACGGGAGAAGGGGCTTGTATTTCATGGAGTCACACAATGGTTAGGATTCGAAGGGACCTTAAAGATCATCTAGTTCCAACCCCCTGCCACGGGCAGGGACACCTTCCACTAGAAAAGCCCCGTCCAACCTGGCCTTGAACACTTGCAGGGATGGAACATCCACAGTTTCTCTGGGCAACCTGCTCCAGGGCCTCTCCACTCTCACAGTAAAGAATTTCTTCCCAATATCTAATCTAATTTAATCTAATCTAAACCTACCCTCCTTCATTTTAAAGCCATTACCCTCGTCTTATCATTCCATGCCCCTGTCAAAAGTCCCTCTTCAGTTCCCTTGCAGGCCCCCTTTAGGTACTGGAATGCTGTTCCAAGGTGTCTCCAGAGCATTGTCTTCTCCAGGCTGGACAACCCCACCTCTGTTAGCCTGCCTTCATAGGAGGGGTTCTCCAGCCCTCTGAGCATCTTTGTGGCCCTGTTGTGGGCTCGTTCCAACAGGTCCATGACTTTCTTGTGTTGGAGGTCCCACAGCATTTATATAATTGCTTCAGTTATAATTATTTTCCATTTAATTTGAACTTCAAGTCCTTGAGTTTGTGATAGTGAAGTGGGTAAAAACAAGGGACTCACCTTGTTTAACAGCAAAGTGCATTTTAATGAAAAAGTCAGGAAACTAAATAATTCATCGTGCACACGTGCACGCAGACATGAGTCTGACCTTTGTACCTGCAGCGGCCTTTGCTGGTGTAATATCAGGACTCAAAACCAGCAAGACAGGCTCATCCTGGCACTGCTCTGCTCGCTGACAAGCTGCTGCTTGCAGTCAACCTGCCCGGACTGGTATAGTTCGCTTCAAACTGTGTCCTCCAGACTCCTCCTTCCCCACATCATCTCATGCTTCACTCTAACATCACCTTTTCAACATCTTCCACAAGATCAACACAAGGAAGGACCTGGCTGTGCTGCCCATGTGCTTGTGCAACCCCCATCTAATTTCCTGGGCTGGTTTTCGCTTAGGACCTGTGCTGACTCTGGTTGCTCAGCTCACTTTTATGCTACAAAGGCCATCCTTAGAGCAAACAAAAATCACTTCTTTAAAAAAACCCCAAAAACCTAGAAATTAAAATTAGAGACATCTTCTCTTTGAAAATTTTAGATTACTTTCTAAAGCTATAATCTGCCTCAAAATTACTTTTCCAAAATTCCTCATTATGTATATGTGAAACAACTACAAAAGACTCAAACTGCACTTAGTGCCAAGGTAGAAGAAAGGACAAACCTGGAGTGTCCAGAAAAGTAGCTAATGACATGAATCAAAATTTAATTTCAAATCAGGAAACTTAAGTACAAAGCAGTAGCCCTTTCTTTTAACGAAGTTTCTTTCTGTGGTGTTCAAACTAAGTGGCTGAGTAATTATAAATTCAAAAAAAAGAAAAAAAGAGACAAGTGCAGATTATTTCCCTCTTCAGCATAGGGAAAAAACCCAACAAACCCCTTAAACAAAAAGGCAGTATCAGAGAGGGTGAGAATGAGTAATTCTCAGGTGTCGATACAACCAGGTGAGTCTTCTAACCACAGAAAGTACCTCCTGTCATTAAGCGAGCTGTTTCTTTTCCCCAGGAGTGTATTTTTGGTCTGCTTTTCTCTGTACATTTACCATGCTTAAAAATAGACTTTTAAATTACAGATCCTCTTACCTTAATTAAAAATGGACTAATTAAAAGCTATTTTGAAATATTTTTTAATGAATGTGTGGATTTAAGGCTTCCATGTAAGGTACATACCATGGAGAAAGGGACAGCAATACAGCATCACTTTCAGTAGAAATGTGAGTATAATATATATTAACATTCCCTAGAGGAACAGGTACAGGTTATAGTTAAGCTCTTGTCAATTAGGCAGAACTACTATTAGGTCAGAACTGTCAATAAGAATAATTCTTTCTCTGACACTACCTCTTTCCCTAAATGCTAATAAGTTTAATATCACTTATGTAAGTTAGTGTTTCCTGCTTGCTGATTTGCATTTTGATTAAAACTCAATTACTTTGTCCACCACCTCACTCCAGCTCCCTGCTCCCCCTGCCTGTCCCAGAGCAAATATTATGGAACAGCTGAGAAGGCAGGACCTAGGGCAAATAGTCCCAAGGACAAAGAGCCACCAACATCAACCACTTATGCTTGCTGCAATTGCTTCTCACTGATCAGCAGCTCACAGCAACTCCTTCTGGGTGAGAACATGCATCTGGAGGTAAAAAGCATTAAAACAAAAAAAGCTACAGGTGGTAGCTGATGTTGCCACGACGGATCTAAACTAACCTCCTAATGGAGAGGAAATTGCCAATACACACATTGTTTATAAGCATGAGGGCTGATGCTTGCATGTTGACAGTCACTACTGATTATGACTCCCAGTGAATCCTACTGCCCCTGTGCACATATGCCATCTCCCAGTGTCCTCCATTCTCTCCACCTCAGCTCTGGAAACACAAATAATCTCAAAATCTTTGCAGAGAACTAATCCTGATACTGCAAACCTAGCCCACTGCCTCTTAACTCCCCATGCAGCCAGCTCCCTCTGGCTAAGAGGCACCAGCTTATTCCTGGTGGATGCTTTGACTTGCAGAGGTCAAACAGGACAAATAAATTATTTATCCACATGTCCTTGGTGGGCAGTGTGTGCTCAGGAAGGCTGTGCAATGCATAGGTCTGATGTAAACACTTTGTAGGACCAAGGAGCCTAGGACGGGAAAAGACCTCAGAGTGGATGAATTTTAATCCTCATCCTACCAGATAATAGCATCATACACTCCAATTTGTAAACTGTCTCAGCTCTATTTTAAAACAAGCAACAAGTTGGAGGTTTTTTGCCTACCCCACTCTGAAAGTTAGTCCCTTGCCTAGGATTATGAACTTTTTTCATAGTCAGCCTATATTTATTTATAGCTCATTCATACCAGAGCATTCCTCTGCCAGAATTGTCTTTTCAATGAAATACTCTTTCCCCCTCTGACAGTATTTAGAGGTAGCAGTGACATCCTTTCTCGCTTTTGTTCTGCTAGACTAAACAAGCCAACAGCTCCCATTCATGCCTGAGTACCATCCCACAAATCTCCTGCACAAACCAGACTGGCAAATAAAAACAATCATTCATGCTCTCATTCATTCCCACACAGCTGAGCTGCAAATGTGTGTTCTAACACTTGCACATCTCGGTTGTCTTACCCCCAGTGTTAAAAGCATTTCAGAGATGGGACTAACATCTAATCTAAGAGTTTGACTCTTTTGCATATGTTTCCCTTCCCATTCATGTCACAGACAGCTACTTCCTCTCTGTGACTCAGACCTGAAAAGGTGATATTATGTATGCATTCAGTTTGTTTCGGGTTTTTTTAAATGTGATTTTCTTGCTGTCAACTAAAGCAATGTGCAGCAAAAGACTGCCCTGCTTGATAGAGTCCAAAAATAAATGCTCTGACACACACACACCTCTGCCTGGGCTGCAGTGACCATGAAATAGTGGAGTTCCTTAGAGCACTAAGGAGGGCACACAGCAAGCTCATGACTCTGGACTTCAGGAGAGCAGAGTTTGGCCTCTTCAGGGATCTGCTTGGTAGTATACCCTGAGATAAAACCCTGCAAGGGGCCCAAGAGAGCTGGTTAACATTTGAGGATCCCGCCCTCCAAGTTCAGGGATGATGTATCCCAACAAACTGGAAGTCAGGTAAAAACTCCAGGAGGCCTGCATGGATGAACAAGGAGCTTCTGGACAAACTAAAACACAAAAACAAAGCCTACAAAGGCTAGAAACAGAAACAGGTAGCCGGGGAGAAGTACAGAGAAGTTCTCCAAGCAGCCAGGGATTAGGTTAGGAAAACTAAAGTCCTGATAGAATTAAATCTGTCTGGGAACATCAAGGGCAACAAAAAGAAAAAGGCTTCTATAGGTATGCTGGTGATAGAAGGAAGACTAGGGAAAATACGGAACTTTTTCAGAAGGAAACAGGAGACCTGGTTACCAGAGACATGGAGAAGTCTGAGGTAGTAGATGACATTTTTGCCGTGGTCCTCACCTGCAAGAGGTCCAGTCACACTGCCCAAGTCACAGAACGCAGAGGCAGGGACTGGCAGAACGTAGAACTGCCCACTGTAGGAGGCCAGGTTCAATCAGCTGACCCCAGCTGACCAGAGGGATATGACACACCATATGATGTTTTGCTCATCAATAAAAGCTGGGAGAAAGAAGGAGAAAAATGTAGGTTCAGAGTTATGTCATTTGTCTTCCTAAGTCACCGTTATGCATGATGGAACCCAACTTTTTTGGAGACGGCTGAATATTTTCCGGCCAATTGCAAGGTGTGAATGAATCCCATATTTTGCACTGCTTGTGCACACATATTTTCCTTCACATATTAAACTGCCTTTATCTCAATCTATGAGTTTTCGCACCTTGAGCCTTCTGATTTTCTCTCCCATCCCACTCAGAGGGAGTGGGCATGAAGCTGCTTAGGGGCAGGCCCCTATTGGAGCTAAACCAGAACATTTACCCAAACCAAGATACTTTTCCCAATCTTTTTTTTTTTTCTTTTTTTTTTTTTTTTTTTTTTCTTTTTTTCTTTTTCCCTATTCGTGTTTTCGTGTTAGGGGAAATTTTGGAGAAATTTTTTAAAACTACCCAAGTTGTGCCTTCCAGTCACAGCCAAAGTCTGTACTGAGACTCTTTAATTTAATGCTTGTTCACAGTAATTTGCAGGCACTCAGTGTACAGCAGTGAATGCTGTTAGAGCACAGCTGACTTCAAGACAGTGGACAACACCTGGAAAATCAGAGCAGATTCGTCTACATATTGTATGATGTGATAGTACACAAAACAAAGGGAAAAGCCAGATTTACCATAGGATACCAAACCCTACTGGGTCATTATAGTGCTGCCATTTGCACAAGCCCATGATTTACAGCAGACATTAGTTATTTTAGTGTGTCATTTGTATCTTGTGTGTATCACTTAACTTACCATGTAAATGTAGTTTTTTCATTAACATTCCATTGTTAACTCTACCTCTAATTCACACACACACAAAAAAGACAAACTCTTATGTACAGCCTGCTAAGAGACTTTTAAAGCTCAAAATAGAGCAACTTGTATTTTGACAGCTGTCCTTTGAATCCCAAACTATAGCCCCTCAGGGGACACAGCATTATGTAATTTTAGTGACAGCCCAATTGTCATTCAGCTAGAAAGGAGGATGTTGTGATCTCAATGGAAAAGAAAAGCGATACTGCCATCTGTAAGCTTATAGACCTTTTTCTTTGGTAATTTGTACCTCTCATGAAGGGTTAGGAGTGGAAATTACTACAAGCTGTTGAGTAAAATGACATCACTTTGCCACCCACAAAATATTATGAGTTTGTCAGCCTAGCAAATGGCACAGCAGTAAGGAAAGAGCAGTCTCATGGCAAGTGAGTGCTCTTCTGTCTGGAGGAAAGGTATTTGCATTGTGCTGGCTGACCACTATCTCTGTGGGGCTCTGACCACCGTGGCCACAAACCTCAGTTTCAATGGCTGCTCCCTTCATTGCCTGCAGGAAAAGAATATATCATTGCTGGGAATGCTATTCACTCCATGGTCCTCTGATTTTTATGGTTTAGTCAAATGAAACAGAATTTTGTTTTCAGGCAATTTACTCTCAATTGTAAGTCACTATGTGGCAAAATTAATAAACGGAGAAATTCACTTTTGCAATTAGAAGTTGTTAGGAAGAATAGGATAATATAGATTGAAAATTTCATGGATCATAAAGAAGGAATTTCCTGCTATTAATTCTGCAGCTGCTTTAATGTATTCCTCTTAATGATGGAATACTGGAGGCTATTTTTTTCCATGGTTGAATTCTCTTCCATTACACTGCACACACCCTCTTAAGTAACCTGCAGCTGCTTTTATCTGCCAGCACAAGTGCTGGTCCATTGTGATATTTGACACATTACAGAGCCCCTGTGATTTCTCCACATACTCTAAATAAAACCAAGCTGAAGCTCAAGAAACAGGGGCTGCAGGGATGAGAAGAATTTTAAAATGCCCTGACATTGAGAAGGTGAATTAAGATTAGGAAAAAGAAACCAAAAAAGCATATGTGTAAACAGAGTTACTCACTCATAGTTTTTGGCCAGCTCCACATGCTGTAAAGCAAGAAAACTGGTTTTAATTATTTTTTAATCAGCATTTTCTCCCTGATCTGCCCTGCATGCTTCTGGTGGCTCCTAACCAGCATGCTCCAATATCCACCCAAAGAAAAGTTGGACTCTGATGTTACCGTGTGAAAGCCAGCTGCAATCAAAGAGACCAAGAACAATTTTTTTTCCCTTAATTTTTCTCTTTTGAACTGTGACACCACCTCTCTTTAGTAAAGAAGACCCAAAACAGGGGAGCACTGTAATTCTAACTGACAGGGCTGCCATTACTTAATGTTTGTTTTATACTTGCAGTATGCCACATAATCTAATTTGGAAGTTGGGAGAACCAATGAACTTCTTGTCCCTACAACAGCTGATGTCAAATGCAGTCTTCATGGCCTCAGAGAGGCAAAGAAGAATGTACAGAGATTAAAAAATAAAACAAATAGCCAACCTTTTAAATAGGAGCTAGCTGATTAGGATGTAAATACAAAGGCCTTCATTATGTGCACTTCACTCCCTTCAAAGCCGGCTCTTCTTAAGGGCATGAGAGCAGCTGTAAACTGCTTTGGCTGGGAGATCCCACCTGAGCCTGCTGAGTGAATCAGGGACCACAGAGCACACACCAAGCTCAGCACGACAAAATGTTACATACCAGGGAGCAACCAGGCTGCATGGAGAAGAGGTTTCAGAAGGGGCTGTCAATATTTACACCTTTTTGCTGATAGATTTACTCATGGCAAGTAAGGCAAAGGTCATCAAAGGGGCAAATATTATAGAGGATGCAAATTTCTTGGGAAGCTGAACATTTCAGCAAAGCCAAATAACAAGTCTTGTACTTTAAAGTAAGGGATTATGCCTGAATCTAGAGAGTAAGGAATGGTGTTCAGGAGCTTCACAAAGTGCTTGGGAAGCATTTGGTTACACAGTGAGATAGTCAAAGACAGAACACGGTGGGAACCAAGGAACCCTAGGAACCAAGGAAAGGGAAGGGAGAACACTTGTGGGCAAAGAAGACAGGAAAAGAGAGAGGAAATGGGAAACAATAATATCACAAAACTCAAGAAAAGATAAAACTTCCAACCAGATGAAGTCATCAAGCAGGCCAAACGTAGCAGAGAAACATGCCATCGTTGCTGTGAACACAGAAAGATGTTCACAAACTCTTCGGAAATGGGTATAACTGCAATTCTGAAGAAAGAGAAAACATGAGAGGATGGCAGATAATGGTGATTAGATACAAATAACTTGGCTAGACTGTGATTTAGCCAAATTAGATCTTTCTAGCTCACCCTGAGGGATCTGTTCAACGCCTGCTTGGTGAGAAAGACATCAAAATATGATTCATGTTAAGCACTGTCTTCAACAGATTTTTTACTACTGCTCCTTTACAAGATGGGAAGACTGTGGTAGGATCTTTGGAGGCTTTTCTGGATGCCTGTAACCAGTGCACTTTCATCAGCTTTTCTATCACTCTCCTCTGTGTCCAAATTGTTCCTAAGCAGAGACTTCAGTTTTAGGAACATTGACTATGTCCTTGCCATTTCAGCTTGCTCTAAACTGCTTTAGCTAGCAGAGATTTTGGAATTATCATTCTTAATGAGAAAAGTTGCTCTTTTTGGAGACAGAATTTAATCTCATCTCACAAAACATGATCATGTTTCTAGCGCATTTGGTTTGCTAGAAAAGTATTAGGTACCTATATTTCTGACCTAATCCTTGGGTAAATACGACTAAATCAGTGACTGTAGCTTTAGGCATTCGGCCAGGGAGAAATTAATTTTCTGTGCTGATGTTCTTAATGAAAAGCTGAGGTACCTCAAGCAGTTTAACAAAGCTAAACATGCTGCATTTTCTGTGAAGGCTCACTCTATGTGATAAAAAGCAAACCCTTCCTTGATTGCCATCTTACCAAGACACATAGACTCTATGTGTGCCTACTGGTAGAAAGCATTAAATAAATATTTTCAGTTGGTGTGAGCTCGAACACAATTCGTTAAAGCTCTGCATGCAGAAAAATTAAAATATTATAATTACACAGTTACAGCTCCATACATTTTGAACAACTTAGATTTTATAGAAACTCTTGTGCAACCAATCACACAAGGGCAGCTACTCTGAAATTGCATAGTTAACTCTTCCTTCTCTTCCCACTTAGATTCTGAAAATGAAGGAAAGACAATCCATTATTCATACATAATGCTGAAGTTGTCACTGAGGTGCATAGACCATGTGGTATCCTGCAGGAAAACAGCAGTAGCTTGCAAAGAGGCTGGAGCAACAGAAGTTACTGATGACTTAAAACGTCCTATCACCAACCTTTGAACAATTTAATCTATTGTTTCCCTCCATCTCAAGCAGAACAACATGCCATTTGATCAGAAAACAAGGAAGTACCAAGAGTAGCCCAGGTACGTTCAACCAGTGGCATAAACCCACCAAAATTTTTGTTTCTGTGAAGCCCAGTCTTAACTGAAAACCCTTCACCAGGGACTACTGCCAGTTCCTCATGCTCTGTTGCAGGTCATAAGATTCCTCTCTAAGACAGTGAGTCACCAGCAAAAACCCCTCTGAAGTTTCATTCTCTACAAACCTTCCAGGTAAATAAAGTGCCTTTTCCCCCACCTATTCTGCTACTCAACTTCCTGCTTGAAAAAGGGAGAGGGGAGAATCTTGCTGTGTTTTTACAACATTAAAAATTAGTTTATCCTCACGTATTGCTTACTGAACTTGTATTCTACATACTGATGGATGATTTCATGTACTCAAAACCAGGAGCTGCCTTAGGGTCTGATTTTCTTTCACACTAAAGAACTCTCAACCTCTGCAGACAGCAGAAACTGAGCCATAACTACTTGGTTTTCATGTGTACAAAGCACTATGTGGAGTCCCTGATGGCAAACAGATCATATCACTAAGTCAATAACACAACATAGGCATTGAACAGCCGTTCCTGCTGGTGTGGGACACACCAGGCAGCACAAACCAGGTGCCCATCTCACACTCTGGAATAAAAGGAAAGCACCTTTACTCTCACACCTCCAAGATGCCTTGCACAGTGGATTATTTGTTATTCAAATTACAAAGTTAACTTCAATAAGTATTAAATACTTCAGGAATATTGACTCAAATTTGAACCACTATCTCAGAGTTTTGCACTATGCTCCACAAGCATTAGGACAATAACAGTCAAGGGCTAAGCATGCTTTGGGTGATAGATCCAGGAGAGAGAGAGGAAACCCAGGGTTAAAACGCAGCACTTGCCCATTTGACATTTAGATACTTCATTCAGATACAAGGAATCCATTCTACATAAGTTTAAATGAATTCTAGTGTAAATCTGAAGTAACTCAGAAAAAAGCACAGAACAAGGCTGTGTGTCCTGCCTCCAGAGTACCCCTGGCTCAATGTCCTGCAGTGAAAACAACAGTAAAGAAATTATGAACATTCACCATTAAGGCTTATGTGCCAAGGAGCATTTCTACTTAGAGATTCACGTGATGGACTTCCTTTGATTGGAAATATCTACCTGGTTCCAAGACCTGAAGAAGCTTTCAGCAAAAAAGGAATCTCAGACTTTGAATTAACCACCTTAAAATGACAGGGCATAAAAAAATTCATGAAACCACCTTTTTCCTCCATGTGTGAACAAAATGGATCTGTATGAATGCTGCCTGGAAAAAATATTTTGCCTGTAGTACGAGAAGAGACAGACATTTTGGCTGTACCTCAAGGTATGGAGGAGCCATCCATTGCATCTGTTTACAGGGTCTGGATCCTGTGTGGTGCAGAGCAGATCC
Source organism: Corvus hawaiiensis (assembly GCF_020740725.1). NCBI lineage: Eukaryota > Metazoa > Chordata > Aves > Passeriformes > Corvidae > Corvus > Corvus hawaiiensis. Next base: position 67,658,500 of record NC_063213.1, on the reverse strand, counting down.
TCCTTGAGTGGGCAGCACCTATGACACAAGTGTGTGTTTCACCCACTGAGATGTGGTCCTGGCTAAGGTTTCTTTCTCTGTTATCTCAGAGTGGAGGCAATCTAGGGTTCTCTAGATAAGGCTGTGTACATAAGGCTTGTTTGGATGTGGAAGTTCTTTTCTAATGGCAGATCCTGCTTTTAAAGTTGTCCTTTTATTGGCAGTATGTGGCTGAAAGGCAGCTGGCTCGAGCCTCCGGTGTTCTTGGCAGAGAGGCACTGTCTGTGCAAGCCTACCTCAGTGATCGTCAGCCAAAGGATCCAAACCAAAGACTCCAGTGCTACCAGGTCTGGAGAGACACAATAAGCTCACCTTTCTGATGAGCCACTGTACAGTGACAAGTCTGTACTTTTGCTTCATTGAAAAGAAATTTATACTCAATCCACGGGAGTGTTGTGAGCATTAATTTATGAATACTTGCAAATTACTTTGGAAAAAATATGTAAATAGCAAATAAGTTTTATTGAGCACTCCAGCTAGCAAATGCAGGAACAACTTCTAGCATATGGTTAACTTTTGCTTTATTTTTCCTTTAAGTTTGTTGTTTCATGTTCCTTATAGTCACTCAAACCATGGTGAGGTTACAGCTCTTAAACCACTCTACTTGGACATCCCTACTGTATGGGGAAATAAGAAAACATGGATTTTCACAACGTAATTATGAGAAACCATGCTAAAAAATAAGCTTTATAGTATCTGCTGCTACTCTTAACATCTGTTGCCACAATGACACCTGGCTTGGGACCTCTGTTTGCAGATAAAGTTCAGGCAGCGGAAGAAGGAAGTGTAGCTCCTTGACAGAGCTCCGTAAGTCAACACATGTCACCGGCTTTATGGCAGTGAGTCACCCCTCCGAGCCTTTCTGTGCTCAACACCTGACAGAGAAAGGAGACTTCACCATTTCAGTAGCACAGCAACTACTGCTCTTGGACTACAATTACAACAATTACTGCTCATTGGAACCTGAGTCATAAATTTGAGATACATATCCAAGCTTTTTCAAGATTGGAGGGCACATTGACACCAAGGGCTTTGCATTGCTCCCATCTTCAGAGGCACCACACTGCCTCCAGCTGCTTAAATCTTTAGCAGTTGTACAAAATGAGACACTGCAGAGACAGAGGTGAGGGTTTACATGCCACATTTCTCATACTGACATGCCTGGAGTCCCACTGAAATAAATGGACCTGGTTTTAGGGTGTAAATAATTAATTTTATGTGGCAATATTGTGCAACATTGGATGTTTATAACTGTTCTTACAAGGCATCTCTCTGACATGCCCAGCACGATAAGACATTGCATTTTCTAACTTTGTCAAAGAAATACAGAGGAAAAGGGGAAAGGAATCAGTTCATAAAATATACTAAAATTCTGAAAAAGGCTTTGACAGAATATCCAGCATTTTCCAGGCCCCACCTTCTGAACTGTCCCTCAAAACCAAGCTGCCACCCCACACATGGCTTTCTTTTGCTGGGGACTGTCCTGGTGCTGTGCATGCACCATGTTTCAAACTCTGGGAAAGCCCTTGGTGTCCTCTTAATGAAGAAAGAAAATGGTTTTTTAACAAATGTATTTAATTATTCATAAGAAGGAATTGTCCACAGACAGCTCAGAATAGCAGTATCTGTTGAAAAGTTAAGCAACCTCTCTGATCTCTAGGTTTTTGATCTGTTTGGATCCTTTGGGGGTCAGATTCTGCAAAACCTACAGATCTGGATTAAATTAGAATAGTTCTCACCTTGACCTGTAGCTAGAGGAAGTGTTATTTGCCCTTGCCACTTTCAAATGCTATTTTGAAGAAACATCATGTGCTGTTTCTCAGCCAGCATACTGAGCGTGTTCAATGCTGTTTGTTCCTCAGACCCAGAAACCCCTACCAGGTGCATTTGCCAGGTGTTAGTAAAATAACGCTCCAGGGAGGGGGGAAGAAACCACAAACAGCTGTGTCTGCCTATGTAGAATGTAAGTGAGATGGCAAATGCATGTGTTACCCAACCTCTAGATTCCTTTACTCCATCAACAAATAGAAGGCTACTACCTGATGCAGCTACCAGCTACACATTTTGGGTGTTGTCTTTAACTTTGTTAAGATTTGTGGTGAGAAAGGGCTTGAAGAAGGGTGAGCTGCCTGCTTATAGTCCTCTGAGCCAATATTACTGCTGTGCGTGAAGAAGAATCTCTAAAAGAAAAAGCTGAGGATCCCAATACAATGTCCCTTCTGATCTCATGACAAGGTGTTTAGCTTCCTCTCTTTCTACGTTTCTCTTGGGAACCCAGTGTAGTTCATGTTCCTCATCTTTATTTTGCTACTGATAAGACAAGAAATCTACAACACTTTAGAGAATTATATAACATCCATTTAAGATGAGGAACTATGCCCCAGCTTCCTCAAATCCTCGTGAAAACCCCTGGAACGTGAATGAAAAGCAGAACTGAATCTTAGGCAAAGTTAATATGATGCCACAAGAAGGAAGCTTAAGGAGATACTAGATGGGAAGGAAAGAGAATGAGTGAAAACTCAACAGGCAAATTGAATCAGTAACACATCATGTTTTAAAAAGTAGGTTTTTTTACATCAAATGGCCAATGAGTTGCAGCACTGCTAATGCCTGTTTGGCTGATTGCTTAGAAACACACGAGGTGAGGTAAGCTAATGGGGTGAACACCCCAATACCTTAAGGGGAATGAATACCAATGGATTTTTAAAGCCGCGGTTGTGACATGTTGACTCTGGGCTGACACTGGGAACAAAGAGACACTCAGCCCTCACTCACCTGGCTGACATAAGCAGAGTCTTGATGACATAAGCAGCTCCTGGTCCCACCACTCCTCCCTGCTCACCCCTTCCCTCTTGTGCTGGTACAGCTGTGCATACCTTCACCTGACGGAGCCTATTGGGGGCACTAATCCTGCTCCAAACACTTGGCACAAGGGAAAGGCGCCACAGCAACAAGGTGTGGAGCCCTGCTGAGCCCCACCAGGGGTTCTGGCAGCCCACGGAGCATCTCTGGCCTTGACTCTGCAGCCACTGCCTGACAGTGGCTTACAAGGTGACTCTCAGTGACCAACCCATAGCACTGGTCTGCCTCGTCATTTATGTGTCCCAAATGTCCTTGCATGGCACGGCAGTGTCTTTAGTCAGGAACAGGGGTGCTATAGTGAAGAGGTGGATTTCATTCATAACACTGACTGCCTTGATTTCTCCCAAGAGTGGTTACATTTTGTAAGGAAAATATTTAAGTTTGTCGATTTATTATTTTGCCTTGTGATCTAACGTATCTTCTTTTTCTTTCCTTCCTTGGCACCAAACTAGCTATTAATTATTTACAGAGCAAGCAAAAATGAGCTAAACTCTTAAAAAAAAAAAATAGATATGGGAAAGGCATGGTCTTTCTGGTGCTAACAGTCTAACTTTGGATGTGATGGGATAAAGTGGAAGTGAGAAGGCTGGAGGTCGGACAAAGATTACAACATAAGTACATTTTGGATGTTCAGTTTTTATAATAATATTGTTGATTCACAGGAGATCATTATTTTGCCACCCTGAACTCATACCTTGGAAATCAGCAACTTTCACATCTCTTTGTCTAACGGTTATGAAAAATTTTATTGCAAACCATCTTCATGCTGTTCTTTTTACTTCTGTCCTTTCTGCTACGAAACAAAAATAATGTTAATAGTTCAGTAAAGCCTGACTTTAGAATTCAAAATACCAGGAAATTTAAAGTTTAAAAATCGACAGCAATTTCGTGTCCTTGTGTTGAAGGAACTAGAGTCCTAAATTTGATACAATGCTTCATGGAAGCCAAACCTGAGATCTGCAGTGAGAAGTAGCAAGATCAAACAAATATAAGTGGAGTTGGAATTGAACACTTGTTTTGGGGGGGAAATCGTGTATCTCTGTGACCCTTGCAAAGAGTATGTTGTAAGCTGAAGAGTAACACATGGTGCAATAAAAGCTCAAATGAGAAAGCTGGATGAAGTTGTGGAAAAGACAGCTTTGCAGAAAAAGAAGTGGAAGGATCTCAATACAACCTAGATGTATCGACCAGAAAGAAGAAAGAATAACAAAAAATAATCTCTACCAAGCCAGATTGGAAAGACAGTTTCTGACAATGAGTCATACCAAGAAGTAAATTTGATTTAAGGCATATAAGAGATGCAGAAAAAAATTACATGCTCCAATTTCTCCTTAATCTGAAATGGGTCTAGCAGTATGAAGGCTAGCTATAGTGGACGATCCACAACATATCATTTCCCACTTCTGGCCACTCTAAACCCTCAGGTTTGCTATATTATTTTCTTAAATTAAACCTATTGAGTCATATTTCATTAATCATGATGAGTTTTGTGTAACAGAACTTTTATCTCCATCAGTGTTTCAGTTACATTCAACATGCTATTTGGTAAGATGTGTCTTTTGTCTAAAAAGCCATGCAAATACCAGCTGCACAGCTGTAACTTGGGGTTATCATTTTGGTGAAGCCTTCCTTTCTCTGACAAGCTAGCAGAGGGATCTCCTCTCAGAGAGAACTGTAATGCAGTCATGAGGTCAAATTTTGATATAGTTTTTGTAAGAGAATTTGCCTCAGGTGTTGCTATATTTTTACCCTTGAGCAAAAGAGCCATCCAGATCAAACACAGCAGCATTGATATGAACAGGTGATCACTAATTTGTAGAATAACACTGGAGAGAAACAGGTTGAAATGTCAAATGTGAAATGCTGTGAGCTCATTTCACATCACCCTTAATACAGGACCTGACTACTGCTCACATTTAAAAACACAGCACTTCACCTGAGAAGACCTCAGCCAACTCAAGGAAGTGTGTGCATTTGTGGACAATACTTATCTCAGGACCTAATTATCTTCAGGGTTTTGTCAGTGTGGCTTTGGCACCTGAAAAAAAGTCTGCTGCATTAGGCTGGTACTTTTAGATGACCAGTTAAAATAACTGGCTGGCTCTCCCAGAGTGTTACATGAACTGCTGTGTGCCTGCCTTCTCCTCCTCCACCAGGTAAAGCCTGCAACGAGTGCTTGGCTTTGGGTTGCATCCTGCTGTTTATCCACGGCAGGCAAGCAGCAGCCCCTCTGCTTCCAGAGCTTCAGCCTCTCCCCGTGCTGGTGATAAGTTACTCCTCGAGTCCTTTCTGCCAATTGTTCTTGGCAAAGGCACCAGGGAAGACTATTGTTGTTGCTGGCTGTTATCTCTGCCTCTGACTCCACTTGGCCGAGGTGCAAATCCATCTCTCTGGTGTGGAAACAAGCTGCTGGACTTTGGATGAGTCAACTCATTAATAAACAAAGAGTTACAAAGGAAACGGGGATCAGTCTTAACAAAATAAATGCTTTAGAAGTTTATTGGATTCTAGGGTATTTGTCCTCCCCAGCATGACACTGCTTTATCTTGGGCCCCAGCCTTCCTATCAGAAAACAGGGAAGTTAGTAGTTTATCAAATTTTAATCAGCTTAAATGTTGATGTATTACTTACATAGCATGGAAAGTATTTTCTCTGTTGTTACTGGTGAAAGTGGTTTATTTTTAATTATTAATTTATATCTGTTTCTATACCTTCCCTGCTTTGGGGAGTATGCCAGTGCTAACTGAAAAACCTTCCATCACCTACTGCTTGCCCTGTCTCTGTGAAGGAACCCAAGCCAGCAGCTATGTGGGAAGCTCAGGACTGAAGTATTAAATTCTCATGGAATTCTCCTCTTTGCTGAAGCAGAAGCATGTGATCAGATTCAGTAACACGGGACTTGGAGGACGGGGGTTGCAGCTTTTTGGTGCATGGGGTTGTTGGGGTTTGCTTTCTGTTAGACTTTTTTTTACAAGGAGAGGATATTTGGATTTTCTCCTTGTCCATAGCCCACAGCTGACAGGAAAGATTTCATTTGGATTGGTCCTTAGTGTTTGTCCAGCAACAGCATTTTAGTGGTAAAAGGAAAGCCTGTCTCAGCTTTCTTGATTCTCCTTGTGCCACCCCTAAGGACAGCAACCCCATTTTCCTTGCGCCAGCACTGGGAAAGCCTCAGCATTTCCTCATCTGCAAGATGTCCACAGCCATATGCCCTTCTCTTGCCTTCAGAAGCCAATTTTTCTCTCCAACAGACACTGCAACAGTCAGTCCCCACACAAGTGCACAACTATTCCAGCGTTATTAAAATAGAGCAAGATAAGTATATTACACTTTGGAAAAGCAGGAAGAAAAAGCAGCTGTGGGCAGACATGCTGCTGGACTATTAATTCTACATAAAGCAAATATGGACACATAGATAGAAAGCTTATTTACAACAAACTCTTAATAAGCAAGAGGAACAAATATTACAAGTTTGGCACAGACTGCAGCCACCTTGCCTTTCAATATCTTTGCATGGTAAATTTATTTGAAAGCCTAGAAAGTTGTTCCAATGGCATGGATGTATTTGCTTTATAGGGGAAAAAAAGGGATTCTTTGTATTTTCGTAGTAGAAGCATGTCCTCTCTCTCTCCCCCCCAAGTCAATGTGGCATTTGATTTCCCCCCACAGCACCTTTCAAAGCCATGCAGGATCCAATGTCACCTCACTTCCTACAAGGTATTTCCAACAAACTGAACTGCTCATTCTTCCTGCCCAGTATTCACTGACAAGTTTAACAGTGGAAATAAACCAGACATGACCAGCCATGTGCATTCTCCTCTTCAAGAATTTTTCCAAATTCACATGAATATTTATCTACTGAGGAAAACAGTGACGTGCAATAGAAGGTGGGAACCTTAAAGGAAAAAGGATACATCATACTTCCAGTAAAATGTGAAATTTTTTGTTAATTCATTCCTAGAGTTCCCTACCTAAGATTTAGATAGAAACAGTTACACAATATCCAGTGTGAAATAGATTGTTTGAAGAACTAAAATCCATGGTAAACACATACCTTAAGACAGGTGTCTGATGAGATGCCTTCATCTGTGTTAAAAGATGTTGTGCAAAGGATAGTTCTCAAGAGCTAGGAAAGGTCACAATGAGATTAGGCCAAGAGAGCCAGTGGAAAGTTTCCTAAGCAGAGCCCTTCAATGAAGCATGGACAATTTTCCCAGAAAGTTCACCAACAAAGCAGTTGGTCAATGAAAATGTATAGTGTGGAAAACAAATCCTGTGTTATATAAAAAGCCCAATTTCTTTAATCAGTTGTAATAGTCAGATAGATTTAATCCATTTTCTCTCTACTCTTGGATAATAAAGAAATATGAATAGATGTATGATTTACTTTGTGCTGTTTACTGTATTAAAGACTTCAGACTCCACACCACACCTCTAAAACTTTCTCTCTGCATACACACTTCTCCAAACATCATTTGATTTTTGCTGTCCTTTTCCCTTCTCAGTCATATATCCCTTCTGAGGTGGAGCAGACTGTATTTAGTAGTCCAGGCAAGTACATCTTATATATCAAGGTTTTACATTATTTTTTTTTACTACTGTTCTTTATTGTTCTCTTAATACTACCTCATTTCCCATATATTTATTTGCTTTTCAGCCAACATGGCATGATGGAAAGATCCTTTCACTCAGTTCTTCACAGCCACATCTGTGTCCTTTTCCCAGCTGTTTTCAATGAATTAAAATCTGGTATATACAAATAGTCAACATTGTTCTCTAAATCACATTACACTGCAATAGCAGCTTCATCATCGTGTCAGATTACCTGATCTTTGTTGCTCCTTCCACATTTCCTTCTCCTCCTTTCTAAATGTGACTGAGTAATTTCTGTGGGGCATGTGTTGATTTTACGATCCCACTGCTTGCGCCTTCCTCCAAATCAAACATTAGAGAGCACTAGCACAAACTTTGGGGGAACTCCACTTAACCTTAATTAAACTCTATAAAAACAACTTGCATCCACCTTTTCCGTCATAGAGTCTCAGGCTTTCTACCATAAAGTAAACCAAACTGACCTTGTCATGTTAAAGAAAGAAAAAAACAAGGAAAAAAATCAGAACTGTGCAACCCCTGATATAGGCTTGTTGAGGAAAAAAGTGAGTAAACAATGGAAGTTGGAGCTCAGAGGGCATCACTGCTCACCAGGAAGCCAAGCACAAAATAAGAGGAGAGGAGGAAAATCACAGAAGTGAACGCGACCCTTAGGAAACAACTCTTGAGGGTGAGTCCCACACCACTCAAGGAGGCCGTACAAACGATGGCCACTCTCCTGGCCACATCACCACCACACGGCATGGTCAAAGAAGAGACTGGCCACTGCTGAAACATGCATGTCCTAGAGGACCTCGTCTCCTGCAAGTCCAAAGGCAGCTGTTGTGCCCATTGCCAAGGGTTTATGAAACGCAAAAACCAAGTCATAAAAAAGGAAAAAAAAAGGAAGGGAAGAAATGTGCTAAAACTCTCCAATCCTCCCAGGTATAATTACAGAAAATAACAACAAAAATAAGGTGACTTTTGGCACTTTTGGTGTTCTGAGGTGTTTACTGTTTTGAGTCTCGCCTGCGGTAATGTGTAGGACGCATAAACAGTGGAGTTGGCCAAGCAGAACGGGCACACAACCTGCTAATTGAGGAAAGTCTGCCCGCGCGTCCGGCCACGGGTTGGCAACACAACAGCCCCCAGAAAGTCAATTTTCATTTTTTAATAATTATCTTAAATGATGGCTCAACCACCAACCTAAAAATTAAATGAATATCCGTTTAATACGCAAAATAAATGGGTTTTGTTCTGAATGTGTATTAGCTTCCATCCCTTCTCTGTTTGTAGCATTTAATAGCAAAAAATATATGAAAATAACATAACTGCAAATGCCTTATCTATGTAGTATTCTTGTCTCTACTGTTTTGGTTTTCTCCTTTTCCTTAGTTACACAGAAGTTGCACAGATCCCAGGAGCACGATATTATACTTAGCACAAAACACAGCTATTCCATCAGCATATTCAGGAAAAAAAACCACGAAAACCCCTACAAAACATTCCCCCCCACCACTACGCTTGGATGCACAGTACAGTTACCTGTTAGAAAGAACCACAATTTGAGACCTTTTCTTTCCCTTTCAATTTTATAGAAAACAAATTTGGAGCCTTCATGACTCAATTACTTGCACAGTAAGAAAAGGTGACAATCCTGTTTTCTATAGACATTAAAATAACGATAATAAATTCCACTCTTCTCTAATAAATTCCATGTTTAAAAAAAATAAAACATATAATAGATTGCTTGAGGTTTCCAGACCATATATCCTAAAATATACTTTTCTTCCAAGCAAACTGACACTTGAGTCTTCTTATCTAATCTTTAGCTGTTTACTGTTCAGTTCAATTTCTTCTGATCAAAGGGCTTAGCAAAATATCTATATAGATATAATAGAATACCAACACATAATGACTCTTCGTTTGCTTTACTCAACTCTCTGGAACTGGTTTTCCCCCCCTCTTTTTCTTCTTTGTGATCCCATAATGGAGTGAGGGTCTGATTCTCAGGCCAGGTTTTAACTAATTGCACGGGGCCACAAACACTTTGAGTATTAGGTAAGCAAATGACATACTTCTAATTGTGAAAGGTGGCAACCAGAATAATGTTTCACGTTGTAAATTATCTGAGCTTTCAGTTAAACATCTGTTAGTGGCTTAATGGCCACTAACGGTGTTCCAGTAACAGAAATAATTTACTGCCTTTTACTCCTTTTGTGTTACATTGCCAGCTCAGCAATGAGCCAAAGTGAAGCCAAAGGGACAGCACTGGTGGAAAGCAGAGCATCATGTCCTATGACAGTAGCAACTATGAGGCCCTGTGAAAAGAATGGGAGGTGAAGCCTGTAGGGCTCCACCAAAACAATTGTGGAAAGTGTTAGCTTATCAACTCTTTACCATGAGCAAGAGTAGAGAAGGCAAAATGGAAATAAAAGCTCACCTTCATATGTGCCTGTTTCTGCATCCAGGGCTATCAGGTAGGAAAAGAAAGATCTACTTAACAATAAACTAAATTTAGCCTCTATTATTTTTTGGTTCATGTAAAAGCCACTGTGACATCTTGGGTAAAAGGCAAGGTACTCTTACTACCTACTCTTCCCAGGTACTACCAACCACCCTGCTATTCACAAAACATGTCATGAGCCATGAAACATGCTAAAGCTCTTTGACCTCATTACTTGTGAGATGCCTTCCAATTTTAAAAGCTTGAAAAAAGCTAGTTTTGAGTTATGATGAACAAATTAAAACTTGATACGGCAAAGAGGATTGCATTTTTCACTATTTAATAAAACAGAAATAAAGAAATAAATAGATAAATTGCAAACCTACAACAATAGTTCAGTTTGACAAAGATCTAAATAGCATGGGCTTGAAAGTTCAGTGGCATGAGAACAGTGATTACATTAATCAAATTTCCTTGCCACAGTTCAGGGTCATTATTAAAAAAACCAGACTGCTTGATTTCGTCCTTGAGAAGTCATGCCTGATTGCAAAACCCCCAGCTAAATTCTAGCTGCAGTGAAGTTAACGTGGATTTTGCTGAAGGCTTCAGCAGGAGCAGGATTTTGTCCTTCTGTTTTCCCTGGCACAAACACAAACACAAACACACACACAGTGTGGAGACATGCAAAGCCCACTGCTGAGTCCAGGTCCTTCTGGCCAAGCGATCCCTTGTAAATGCAGAATGTGCTTCCAGATGCTGAGTCCAGACAGACTCCGCAGCCTCTGCTGATGTGCTACAAGTGCTCTCACACAGTCCTGGAGCTCATACAGCTCTGTCAAGTTCTCTCAAAGAAGTAGAAAAACACCTTTAAGGAAAGTTATATGATATCTATACATATATATATTCTCATTAAATCAGAATTATCTCCCTTCTTAATCAATTAAGAATCTATACCTTTCCCTTTTAAGAATATTTTCTTTGTACTCCACCCAGATGCAAGAATGAGAGTAAGCTCAATTAAGGGCTTCTGGTTTAATACTACTTGATTTCTGATGTGCATTAACTTGCAGTTTCCTTGCTAAGACTTCACAAATTTAATAGTGCAAGGTTCCCTGTGCTGCCTTGCTAAGATGGTTCATTTTGGATCCAAACACACATATTTCAGAAGCATTTTCCATTTGTATGATTACTAAATACATAAAGGGAGCTCTTCAAAGATCAAGAGCATCAATTCTTTTCCCAGGAGCAGCATTTCATTTTTTTATATGCCAATAGAATGTCTATCATACAATCCAAATTGCAATCCCTACTAAGACCTATCAAAAACACAAATGAATGAGCTGAAGATTAACCTGCAAAAGCTATCATTATTATTAATAATAATAAAACAAAAAGAAGAAGCATAAAATGAACACATAAAGCAGATGCAGTCATTTCAGAGTGACAGAAACTGGACCAAGATAATTATGTAAAAATTGGTAAAAATTACATTCATTGAGATGCATGAGAAGGAAGTAAAGATGCTTTGCCACCACTCATTTTTTCCCATATGTTTCCTGTTACAGCACATTTCCCATACCATGTTACAGGCTTTACTTCACAGAGATAAAATGGGGAAAAAAGTCTTCATTGTACTTTCCTATCTCTAAATAAATTTGATTCAAGGTACTTTGCTGTCAGGTTCCTGTTCCTTCTATGTGTAATTCATGTGATTGCTAACGAGAGCCCATTAAGAAAGAAGCCTTTGCCTGTCACTGGACAGAGGAGAATGTAAAAGCACTTCATTGTTCCTGCTCTGAAGAAAAACAATTTGCCACAGCCAGACCCCGCTCCCAGCAGTGCCAAGCGCACGGTAATTTATTACCTCTGGATGTCTGATTCCAAGAGAAGGAAACTGAAATGTCATACCTTCATTCATAACACCGTCTCATGGAATTATTTTTTCCGGATTCTTGGGAAGTTGAAATATTTGAGAAGAATATCAGGAACTGTTGTTTTAGCCTGTTTGGTGAGTAGATAATTGCCTTCCAACTCTATTCTTTCAGGAAATGATGTGAGTGTTGCATTGTTCCTAGATGGGGGCAGCAATGTTTTTTAACAAGACACACACACATGCATATTTTTAAAAGAAACAAAACACAATAAAAACATGCAGTCTAAGCCACTGTACTGAACCAGACTTTTTGAATCTGGCAGAGATAAGGGGTTGGCCCAGACACCATGTCCACATTTCACAGAACTCTGAGCATTCTTTAGAAGAGATGTAAGCAACGCTTTTTGTTGAAGTACAAAAAAAAAGAGAAATTTCAAACAAAACCTTTTATGATGTGAGAGTAAAAAGCTCATTATGTTAAGTGATATCAAGCATGACCAGAAAAGACCCTAGGGAGAAATTACACTTTCTTTATTGGATTCTGTGGGACAAACCAGCCTGGGAACTTGAAAGCAGAAGGAAGGTGCACGTGGAAATCACATCATATATGTAGAATAATTCCTTACCATGTGAAAATTATTTGGAACTAGTTTTCAGCTAAAGTTTCTCTTTATGGCAGCCTTTTCAAAGAGAGCACACTGAGGCAATGACCTACAGTAGCACTGATACAACGGCTGCTGGACAACCTCCTCACAGAGGTATGTGGTCTTAGTCCAGTTATGTGTCAACAGGCAAAATTTAACGAGGACCGAAACTTGTAACAAAAAGGGCTCAGTTTGAGCCTCTTTCTTTATTTTGACTAAAGATAATGGCAAAAATTTAACACAGATTTTGAATTTCAATTTAACTTTTGTTTAAAGGAAAATTGGGCCTGGAAAGGGTATGAAGAGGGGACTACTATTTCATCTAAGGCGGAGGTGGTCAAGGACTGAGGGACAGCGTGCAGAAACTCTCCTATGGCTTTCCATGCTCCAGATTGACCACCACACATTTCTCGAGGACTTGCACCCTCTAAAAAAAAACTGAAGGAAGATTTTTGCGTTTAGTGACATGTGCTGATGGTGACCACCTCAGCAGCAAATACAACTGTGCAACAACCTGATGTAGTGGGCTGCATTTCCTCCCTACTTCAACATCTGGCTAAAGCCAATAATTAGATAGCTTTATTTCATAAAATTCTACCAGTTCATGGATTTTTAAAGGAAATTGCATTTGGTGTACCATCTGCAAGTCACAGCTGCAAGAAGGTTTCAAAACACAACGCATCCTGGTCATCTGAAATTTATATTTTTTAGTAGTGTGTATATATTTTGAGATTTGGTGTTTTGGTTTTTGGAGTGTTTTTACAACCAGAGATGGCAGCTGGTGATTAGGCCACTTGTCCTGGATCCATGGGTACACAAACAATTGCTAAACAAATGGGAGAAAGGTATTGTCCTACACTAGGTATCTGTGCAGCATTCATATTCAAGGTGCCCCAGACAACAAATTCATCACATTGGCTGATACAATGAGCACCTCTAGACTTGGTCAGGACACAAACATCAAAGCCCTGTTGGCTTCACGTGGTTCTTGATTCCATAAAATTTTTCCACTGTGGTGATATTTTGCAGGCTTTTGAATCCTTAAGATTTTGAGAGCTTGATGGATAACTCCTCTTTAGGATTTCAAAAGCTAATTTGTTGTTTGAAATCAAGCTGCTACCTAGGCATACTACCGTAATTCTACTTTACAATTTTGAACATTCATTGTTTAGTAAATATTTTCTAAATTATGTTCAGTTTTTTTCAAATCAGTACACTGGAAGGATGCACGGTATTTCCTATTTATGTAATTCAGCTTAGAAGCTTTCTAGTTGACATAGTAAATATTGGATCATATTTAGAGCCATCTGGAGAGGGGATTTTCAGGAACCGGAATTTATTTAATGAGGGCTAAAAGCATCTGGAAAGGACAAACTTGGGTCTACTCATAAAGGACTTCCTATGACCTCGAGCAATCCTGAACTAAATTTCCTGGGGTTAAAGCTACTGAAAAGTGCTGTGCATATTCTAAAACATGTTGCAGCAAAAGGCATTTTTGCATATCCTAGTTCAGGAAAGCGCTGACTAGGGACCACCCCATAAGCTCTGCAAATCAAGATTGCAAATTTATTTTACAATTAATTCAAAGACAACTAAAAATGCTTATCCAGGTCCTGCAACATTTACTGCAGCAAGAACAAAGGGGTTTTTTTTCCAGATTAAAGAATATTGGGACCATATGTCATGAAATGCTGGATGAATTTATAGATGATGTCCCTCTCAAAAAGTTAGTAATGAGTACCAAACAAAAGACATAAATAGTGCTTTGGTTCTCACCAAATTCCATTCTATCACATTAAATGCAATGTCTGTTAAAAAAAAAAAATATTCTCAGTTGCAGGTCTCCTTGTATCCACCCAGTGAGTCATTAGTGGAGAAGACTGAGGAAATGTAAGGTTTTATTCTAAATTACAGTTTCAAAATACAGTATTGTACAGTAGTCTCGAAAGTTCATCTTGAAAGGGTTATCTTTTCCTTCACCATCTACAAAATGATGGCAAATAAAAATCTGAACCATCTATGCCCTGATTTGGCCCAGACAAAGCCTATTAGGTGGCAAACTGAGACTTAGGTGGATAGGTCTACATGATTTCTAGTTAGGAAGTACAAGTCTGAGCCTGGATTTTCAAAGCTACAGTTTTACACCCTAGCAGGACTTCTGCAAGATTTTCTTCTTTCTAATGCTCCCCACTGTCTTGAGTAAATTTGTTCCTACCTTGTTCATTACTTATCTATGAAACTGCCAAGGTACTGCATGCAAAACTGTACACTCTGCAGAACTGGAAGGTACATGGATGTGGAGTAAGGTATTTTTACAGGATTTCTTTCAACCCTTAGAATACTCCTTTTATTAATTGCTTCAAAACAGACTCTGATGGCTTTTGACCTCTGCCTTCTATTTTAAATGTCTACATTATTTGGAATTTTTGAACAATCTTTGACTAAACTATTTATGAAAACTGTGTTAATCATTAAAATCCTGCTACAGCTGCTGCAATTCCATCTTCCTGCAGATTCTGCTGTACCTTGACACACAGACCAGAAGGTTGACCAACAGTGCTGAGAGTACTGCGTCTTTACTACTTTGAGAAGTTCATTTCATTATAAGCAATTAAAGTAACTGGCCTGCTTTAAAAATGTGTGTTACACTAATTTTGTTCACAAATTTTATTTGCAGAAGGTCTCATTTCCTTTTTATGGCACAATCTCTTTCAATAAGCTTAAACTTTTGCATCAAATCTGCAGAAAACCTGATCCACTAAAACCAACAGTAGTGCAAGAATGCAGCTCATGAAGGTTTTAATCATCAACATTTGAGTCTAATCTCAGATTATAATAAATTTTAATTAGAATGCAGAAGAGCTACAGACAACATTGTTCACATCAGCACGGGTTACATAAATAACTTTGTGTCCTGTTCTAATGGGGGAAATGCCACTGCTAAGTAATGCCACTTTATATTTAAAAGTATGTGGCTTCATCCACAAAACATCTTTACTCACACAAAACACTGTGTTACAACTGAACAGCAGCATTTACGTTTCATACCTCGTATTAAACCAGGCTTCCTCATGTTCCTTCTCCAGACTGCACTGACACCTGCTGGGGAACTTCTGTCAACTTCAAAATCGACACCCTTGAGACATCTCAAGCTTTTCTCAAAGCAGCAGTGAATAGATCCAATTCACTGGCTGATTATGCCATGTACTTGCTGTATAGTTTGACTACTGAAGAAAACTCCACTGTTTATGAGGAAAGATTTAACAAGCCATAAATTATTAGAGATGATGTGATGTTCTGTGATGTGATGTTGTAATGATCTACCTTTTCTTTAAAAAGTATTACCTAGTGTCACCATAGAAAGAAGCAGAGGGAGAACATACAAATCAGCATTCTCCCTCATTCCTAAGATTAAAACAATGTGTTAGGCCTTAGACATAAAACATTCCAAGAAGAACAGCACACAGGTTCATTGTTAACATAAGGCAGTTTAAAAAACCCAAACCCTTAAATACCTCTCGAGTTCCCCAATTTGTTATGGCTCCTAAATAAATACAGCAGGGGTAGATTTCATACAGCAGTTCCAAGGAAGACAGCAGCTTCTTTGCTATGTGTATATTACAACAGAAGGACTAAGAAAATATTCCAGTGGTTACCTTTCAGTTCCAAAGAACAGTTCAGCAAAATAAACAGCACTAATAGTGAAAAGTTATACATGTAGTCTGCTACGAAGACAGATTGCAAAACTCACCTTTCACATCAGAAGTTAACTTAATATTGAGGACCTTTTTCAGCTCCTACTGGAATCCAATGCAAACTTTTATCAGGTTTAACAAGGATTAAATAAATCCTCAAGATCTTTAAAGCTATGGAATTCAGTCATGTAAAACTGCAAGTGTAAGGTGAAACACTTCCTTCATGCACCAATGACATAAACCCAATTTTTAAACTATTCATTTTTCTATTTCTCCCAAATGGCTGAGACTGTGAATAACAGGAATTTGAATCTTGCAAAGGAAGTTGCACTATGGAGAACTACTGTGTCCAGACAGACCATAGCCCCACCTTGATAAAAAACTGCTGAAGACAGGAATCTTTTTTTATCAGTCAGACATATTTAGATAGTATTGGACACAAGTATTGGTTGAGATTTTTTTAAGCATTTGGACAGAAAAAATAGGTTTTGCTACAAATGTTGGCAAGTTGCTTCAGAGATGATTAAGCATTTCCAAGTACCTCAAAACCTATAGCATATCATGCAAAAAAAGTGAAAGTTACTAAATGAAATTATTTCAGGAACAGATAGTTTTCATTCAATGAATAACATTGACAGAATCATATTATTATTATTAGGTAGATAGAGATTTTGAAGAAATGTGCTTTCAAATGATCTCCAGCATAAAAGATTCTTCAGCATAAAACATTCTGAAAGAGGAATACATTTTCAGTGTTAGTACTTACGAAGCTTTCCAAAGAATCAGGAACACACATCCCAGGTTTTGGAAATACCACTTTATTTTCCAGTGAATATCCAACTTGTAACACTCGCATCATTGCTTAAGAGCTCTCAAATTGATGAAATACTAAAATCTACAGCTCCAGTGCACAGTTAATTAGATATCTAAATCTTAAAAAAAATTATCAGTGCAAAAATATAAATTAATTCAGTATGCAGTTAAATGCATTTTGTTACAAACATATTTGGGCTTTGAGCACATATACATCAAATAATCTGGTAAGAGAGAAGCCACTTCCAATCTGTGCTCCAAACAAAACTATTCCATACCCAATTCTAAAGACAGACAAGAACGAACTTTTTCTTTTTAAATGAAAAGTCTGAGCTTAGTAACAACATTCATCACGGGTACACAAGCTGAGAAATATTACAGCAGTCACCCTTTATTCAGACAGGAGTTGTTCTAAAAGAGGCTTTCCTATTTTACATGTGTGGGATCCTTTTGAGACATCTATGTTTTTTCCATTCAGAACAGAGAATTAACAACATTCCAGCGTGCCCCAGTGTTGGCAACTCCTCTTTTCAGTCCAGATACACGATGATGATTGATGAAGCTGTTGGGCCTACGGTAGCAGGCAGAGCAGCTTGGCAGGAATTCAGTGTTATTGAAAGAAATCTCAAATACTTATTCCATCTCCTCTACTAACTTTAATCACACTATCAACATGCTGCCAGGAATGGAGCCTTGAAACCAAGCCATGAGCCTACACAAGCAACCCTTGTTGGTGTATTACTGCTGCAATACAGGTAAAGCGTAAATTCTGTTTATTTTTACCTGTTTCCATTCTACATTGGACACCAGCAAAATTATGGAAAGACATTTCCTGCACTAACCGTTAGCTTGCAGCAAATTTCATTAAGGTACTACGTCTCATTTTCCTTGGTTAATGAACTGATTAACTTCTTCAGTTACACTGCTGGTAACTGCAAGTTTGGAATAAAGGAAAGCAGCGCAGGAGTTTCACGTACGCTGTAAGAGTAAGTTAGTACGAAAGCAGATCAGTACCGCAGGCATTTAACCACTAATCTGCTCATTTGTTACACTGATAAAGAAACAAAAATCTTACCTCAATTGCCTCATAAAGTTCTGACAAGCTTATCCTATGTAAACCAACAGCATGCCAAGTATTTAAGGTAAAACTGTACTAGCTGCAAAGCTAATACAAAGACTGATATGCTTCTCATGATTACTTTTTAGCTTGTTGTGGCTTTGCTTAGAACAGTAAAGCTTAAAAAGAGAGGTCTGAGACATTTACAGGGAGAAAAAAAAAAGGAATTGTTAACCAAGCTTACCTTACAATTTTTATGTTAGCAAAAACCATTCAAATTGCAACTCTACTTCATAATACTGAACATACAACCCAAAAGTTTGAATTACAATTTGATTTAAAACTCTGTTGACATCTTTCACCAGTAAATTTTCAAAGTAAAATATTCCGTAAGACAAGTTTATTTTCTTGAAATCTACAAACAGAATATAGAGTTTTCCCAGTGAATTCTCAGCTAACTATGGCTGGAACCTATCAACCTACTTTTTGGGAAAGGGCTGTGGCTGCACACCAGGATAGTTAATATTACATTAGTCTCTGTTTTCTCAAATGATACGATACTCTGTTGATGGGAGAGAACTCCAGTTTGCAACTCCCTGAGCTGGTGTAGTCACACAATTTTCAGTTCCACTTTCCAACAAACAAAGAAATACTGGCATTCCACCTGCCCTGAATCAAACAAGCATAGATAGGCACTTAAGTTGAAAGTATGCAAACCTTTTCTTCCCAAGCCTGGAGAGGAAATTCTCCTTTGTTCTATCAATTTCAGCTTTCCAAAAGAACCCCAATTTAAATCAGAAGCAACTGAGCATGGCACAAACCCAGCATTATTAAAAAAGGTCTTAAAAAGAAACGTATTTGGCCAGCTCCTTCTCCATCTCAGAGTACTGCTCTTTGAGGCGCTCCATAGCTTTTCTGTGCTCTTCGTCCACCTCCGCACGCTTGTTCTGCTGCTCTTTCATGAACTCCTCCCAGTGGGCGATGCACTTCTCTTCACGAGCCGTCACCTTGTCTGCCTGAAGCTGAGGGGAGGAAAATAAGAAGTTTTTAGTAATCATTTCCATATTAAAACAGGGGGTTTAATCAGAGCTACATAATGTTAAAGTATCTGAAAACTAGCATGAAGACATATGGAAAGGAGAAACTGAAAAGAAAACACTTATTTTGCATAGCCAATCCAAAACAAGTGGCAAAATGTCTGCAATACTATTAACATGATTGTGTTAGCAATGATGCTATTTCGATAAAATATAACAACATAGATATTAAATGTTTTGAAACTGGCAGCTAGTATTTCTGCTTTAGCCAGCTAGCTCTCACTGTGATTAATGTCTTCTTTTATAAATAAGTTATTTTTCCCCTCATACTTTCTTACTGCTTGGCTTCTGGTAAATCTAATTCTGTTCACTCTCTTATCTTGAAAAAAAAATTTTTAAATGTCTAGATATCTAGAAAGAGAGATCATACACACATTCAATGCACACGACAAAATGTAATACAATTCTGTGGATTGCTTGTGAGCTGTATTAACAGTCTGTCTCCCTTATATTACAGGTGCAGAAGCCAAAATAAATCTAGGCAGTTGCTCTCCCATTTGCTCCATCTCCCAGCAAAAGAGAGATTAATCCTGCTTTTTATTTTTAATCCCTCTCCTTTTCAGTGTATCAGCAATGACTTTCATATGTATGGCATTTTTGCCAACTAAAGGCACTGGGAACCCATTTATGTATTCTTAAACACTCTCTCTGCTGCTCTTCAAGCTCACACAGCATGGCTAAATACACAATTTTTTTCAGTGCAGCATTTTATACACTTTAAAAACATTATGCCAAGATTCATTTTGTTTGCAACAGATATAGTAACATCTACTAACAAAATCCACCGGGTGTGTACTAACAGTTTGACTGATACACTACTTTGTATTCAACAGGTTTTGAAACATTGGTGTTTCAAACACTTTTTGACATAATTACACATCACCTACCCAAACCTGACACTACATTCTGCCAAAATCCCATCATTTTTTCAGAACACATCATCTCAGAAAAGTAAGGAAAAGGTATTTCGCCTCAAGTGGCTGCATTACAATGACAACTTTTATCTATATTTTTAAAAAGTTACCCACCTGTTATTACTCCCATTTGGAAAGTTTCAAGCCAAAAAGTCTTACTATACAAACTTTTAAGACATGCTATGAATCCAGAATACCTGTAACTACTCTTCCACTACATATTAAAAAAGAAAAAAAAAAAAAGGGTGTAAACATAGAGCTAATATTTTTTTAAAAAAATAATAGTCACCATTCTTACTGACTGTTCATTTTCTAAGTTATAATTTCTTATTAAAGCTTTGCTTCAAACAAACAGTAGCAGAACTGTAAGAATTTCCTACCTCTCTACCAGTATCTACAGTAGTGTTAGACACAAGCAAACTCTGTCAGTGCTCAGCAGTGTGCTGTTTGCACAGTACCAGTATTCAATTGCAACTGGACTGCCCATCTTCATCAATTACAAAAAAGGAAAGAAAAACATGACTATCAGCTTACATCCATCAATGCACACCCTGTTTTGCTTGATGGCCATGGAAACGTCTCCAGTACTTCTGAACCAAATTATTATCAACAGCATTTTGCAAGTAAAGAGATAACACAGGAACACAATAAAGAAGTAGTAATGGGAATACAGGAAACTAATTTCTTGTATAATTTTCCAGGTTTTAGATTCAGAGCACATGTATTTCAAATAAGCAAAGTGTAGCCAACTGAAAAGGTTCCAATGATTCGCATGTTCCTATAATATAGCCCTTCATTAAATAACCCATCCACAAGTGAAAAAAACCACTTCCTTTTCAACAAGCAATATATATATAATATGGTCAATGTTCTCAGCTAACTAGGAAAGATTTACATTTCCATTCTGGTAGGTTAGTAGATGTTTTTTGTTCCACAGAAAATAAGCTTTTTTTATATTTAAGCTTTCCCTATACGTGACAAATGTTATAGTCTGAGCTAGGAGGGAAAATAAAGCAAAGGAAATAAAAAAAAAATAGTTTCCATGTATCAGGAGATTGCAGGAAGAGTTAGCTAGATCCATTAACTTTGCAGTGTGCATTTTAGAAGGGCAGAAATCACCCCAAAAGAAGTTTTACTGCAAGTATATAAGGTACAGAGAAATATGTTTTTAAGTTTTGCTATACTGAAGGCAGATAAACTTGCTGTGAAGCATGAGATTCTTAGATCACAAAATAAAAATCTCTCCATCCATCCTTTACCTTTCTCACTTCATACTCCCTCTCTTGGAGTCTATGGATCATAGCGTTGGCAGCTTGCACTGAAACAACAAATTGCAGTAGATCAGTCTGCTGCTGTAAATCAAAGAAACTTGCCTGAAAGGGATTTAGGAGATGAGAGGCTGTTGCAAGGTGAAGATTATATTCCAGTGTGTCACTTAACTCTGCCCAAGAGTCATCTGTACTTGCAGAAAATGCTTTACACTTAAAACTTTTACACTCCTAAAAGTAAGTAGGCTTATTGCAGAGTTCAACTTTGTGTGTTCTAGAAGCCAAAAGCAGGAAGGCAGTGAGGTCCTCTCGTGCCCACATTCTTAGTGTTGCTGATGAGCTGGAGTGCACTACTCAGCACCTCAGAAGACATCAAAAGCCACTCTCAAGTCAGTAAGTAGAAACAGGTGACCAAACTCTATGTTTTACTTAGTTGGGTTTTTCTTCCTTATTTCTTCCCCATCAGCTGTGTATGCACTCCACAGGTACAACATCTTTATGCTGGAGTCAGTCTCTTGTCTCCCAGACTAAGCCTGGGAAAACTCCTCAAAGGAAATAGGAACTGTATTCCTACACACCTTTTTCCCCCCAACTTAATTAATGCTTAATTTTAACACAGAATTAAATACACTTATTTCCCGGGGCAGCAACTGGATGCAGTTCTGGATAACTGGCTCAAGCTGCTGCTGCTTGAGCAGGGAGGTTGGGCATGACCTCCAGAGGTCCCTTCCCACCTCAACCATTCTGTGATTGTATTACTAAAGATGTACTGCACAGCTGGTCAAGGAGCAGCATGGAAGGTTCACCCCAGTTAGACGGTATTAGAACATATGTCTTATTTGCATCACTAAATTTTAAGTTTCAATATTTTCCTGCAATCTTTTTATGTGTAAAGCATCATCTACCATTTGCTATTCTGCATATGCCAGATGCCATATAAATAAGTTATAGGAAATTAAATGCTTATACAACATGCCACACATAAATTGTAACAAAACCCACAGTGGCATGTTTCAACTGCATAAATTTAGCAGCTAAAGCTACCACACTCTCTTAAAATCTCTTTTGAGGAAGCCATCCTGCTGAATGAGTAAGAAAAAAAAAAGACACTTAAATATTAGTACAAATCTTAAACTTTCTTTTAAAATCTGAGCACTAAAGAAATATATTAATTATTATAAGGATGAAACTGAGATTAGCATGTAATCACTATTACTTCCCAATTTGTGACTGAAGATAATGATAATAATACATTTCATAGCTATACAGTGGCAAGTTTTGTTTTAAATGATAGGAGACAGTATTATGCACTCCTGCGGGAAAATTAAGACACTTGAAGGTAACACCACAGCATGCTTGCAACAAACCAGGAAACTGAAATTTTGCCCATGGCTTTAGTCAATGTGGAGTACTATTTCCAATTGAATAGGAAAAGAATGAGCTGAAACAACTTCTACTCAAACCAGCAAAAAACTTTAATGTAACCTTAGCAAGAGCTGATTGGCTGAACTACTACATATTAAAAATGTCCCTGTTGTTTCCCTTTTAAAATTTCACAGAAACGAGAACAAAGCACAGTTTGTTAAACAGTAGAAAATTACCCAAGTGAGGTAATGCTTTTACAAATCATATTTTGAATCCAAACTATTTAAATTACTCAAAACGATGCATCAAGAGCAATAAGAAGCAACCTGCTTACATCTCTTGAAGGTTTCACTCAAATTGTCTTGCATTGCCTGCTCACACTTCGGAAGAACACGTTCATTTGTTTCAAAGATCGTGGTTTTTAGATTTTCAAGTACTCGCAGTTCTCGGAGACCGCGTTTTTCCTGCCACAAAAATGAAAGAAGGTGAGTGGCTAGCAAGGAATTTCACTTTGCAAATTAAAGATGGCTTCCCAGTTGATAAACTAATAGCTTCATCTCAAAGACTAGATCATTACCTACTAAAGTGTTCTCTACTTATTTAACAACATAGATAAAATTGCCAAAAAAAGACAGCAATGCTCCATTCTTCACATTAAAATACAAGAATCCTTTGAATGACTCCTCTGGCCCTTGTGAGAAAAGACAGTTACACACCATATGGAAAAATGTGCTGTTTTGTATAGATAATATACAACATCTCTAAAACAACAGAGAGCAACAGAGCTTGAAAGCATTTCATTTTTATAATTCAGCTGTTACTGAGAAATAACATAGCAGTAATTCTGCTTGCTTGATGTCTGACCCTCCACATTTAGCATGGCATGAGGTGAAAACAATGCAAGTGAAATTGTTTTAACTGAAGTAAAGCAATGAAGTTGACTAAAAAATAATATAATACAGCTGACTAAAGAGGCAGCTCTTCTAGCTCACTATTGATCATGATTAATTATAAGTACAGTAAGATCTTGTTTTATTGTCTAAATTTAAAAAAAAAAATCTATTTTTCTGAAGCCACAGCACTATTCCCACTCTGAATTTCACCAGTGCTTTACTTAAGACAAAAACTCTACATAAACAAAAACCACTGTATCACATGAAGTGGGACAGGGATTACCACATCCATCTTAAAACTTCAGAAACATAAGCACAGACAAGTAAAACACCTTAATTAAACAGGCTCCAGATTTCCTGAGTGCAAATCTCCATTCCTTGCACACTAGGTGCTAGTAATTGAAAAAATAAGCACATATCCTACTACAACAAGAAAGTGTCTCTTACCTCAAAGTTAGAAACAAGTGGAGTTTTTGGGTGCTGGTGGTCCTGAGCCCACTTAAAAGAAATTCTAAACTGCAAAAATTTAAACAATCCTCTACTTTGCTATTTTTCCCATAAAAGTATAAATCAGTAATAAAATTTCAATAAAAGATCTAAGAATATATTAAATTTGTCTAAGGAACAGAACAAGACTTCAGGTGAAATGGGACAAATATATGAATTATCAGCCTAAAGATATAAGTTCTAATTTTGTCTGTGAGTTTAATATTTTCCATCCTGTGGAATGACATGTAAAACTACTTACTTACAGCTTAGTTAGGGAAAAAAGAGAAAAGAATTAATTTCTTATGACTCTCAAGCCCATACGATACAGATCTGATAGGAGTTTACTTCACATCTGTATTTTGCTAAACCAGCAGAGACAAAATAGACCTGCTTGAAATGTAAGCTACAATCTGGGTTAGGGGGGAGGGGGTGGTGAGGGGGAAAGACATTTTATTGTCATTCAAATCAGGTCTGCATACAGGAATTTTGAGGTGTAACCGCTTTTTCAAGACAGACTTTAAATTCCACATACTGTAAGAAAGAAAATCTACTCAGAAACAGCCTTTTGCTGGCATAAGATTCAAATTTTCTAAACTTTTGCTGCCATCTTGTGGAAACCAAATTATACTTTGCAGGCAAAGCTGTATATAAACACTTTTACACCTTCAGTACTTTAGCCTTATTTGCAGCCAATCAGATAACAGTCATTCAATTTTTAATGATTTTATTACTTTGCATGAAGTGTTGCTCTTCTCTTCCAGTATATCACTTGGTCTCGTGTAATGAAAACCAAAGAAAATAAAATTACAGCTATGCTAGCTGAATCCAGCTGAGGCATAAAGTAGTTTCTCAATGAAATGTAAACCTATACTGGCCAACAATACTTTCCTTGAACCAACTAGACTTCTCTAAGATGTTAGGACTACATTATTCTCCTACATCAATATTCCTGCCAGTCTTCTGCAGGAAAAAAAAACCACATGCCCCTTGCAAAACTTTTAAAAGACCTAAATTACCACCTTGTTTGCTAAAGATGCAGATGTATACTGCAGGTGTGTTATTTTGGGAAAAAAATCCATGTCAAGTCCTTCTGAAGAAAGTTATGTACCTATTATAGTATCTAAAAAGATGCTAAAACTTTTCAAAGTTTCAGACTGTGACAGCAGCCAATAAGATACAAATACTTACTTCAAATTCTTTAACAAAGTAACGTATTTCTCCCTGAATTACTGGTCGGTGATCCAGCAGTCTTGAATAGACTTCCCCAACATCTAGAAGATTAAGGACAGCCAGAATTTTAGTTTTTCTCTCACTCCCACACCAGGCTACAAAACACAGGCAGTACACCATACCTCAGTGTGAGGAAGGACTATTGCTCACCGAGTACATACAAAACCAAAAGAGCATCAAAACAGTATTTGTAGGGTAACCTATCTATCCAGCAAGCCACCAGCTTAGATAAAACACAACGAGCCAGTATTCCAGATGCCAAAGACACCTTTCTGTGAGGGTGAATGCTCTCCTCTGTGGCTCAGCACCCTTTGTCTCAACGCTCTTTCTGCTCAGTACAGCTTCCGTATCTGATTGCTAATGCTGGTAAAAGAACAGAACTAAATGCTGCAGTTTAACAGATTAACAGCGTAAGTGTGGGAATCTTCTGCAGCAAAAGACAAAAGGAATCCTCATTATAAAGGAAAACTGTCAGCATTTTCTTGTATTCCAGGGCCAGACTTGAAATTTAGTCTTGGAAAAGAGTATTTGCTACTTAAGTATGTGCGGAGAAACAGGGTCACGTGTCACAAAGAAAAAGCCTGCTAAATTGAAAAGCACTGTGAGAGCATAGCAAGTACTGTTTCAAGAAATACACAGCACAGTCCCAAAAAAGACTTTAGCCGGCGCTGCCATCTAAATGATGTGTTCTCCTGCCTCAGCTGCTGGACCTGCCCTGTGCTCCCCGTCTCTACTGTATCCACCTGGGTTTGTTCTACACCCTGAACCCCACCCGTCCAAAACGGTGCAGACGATTATTTAGAAATTCGGGAAAGACATGATTGCAGTAAATAAAGCATGGGATAAACCACTTCCCAGTCCAAACGCTTCTGCGCACGGATTAACCAGGACAAAACTTGGGCAAACAAGACCCAAGTAAGTGCTTCCCCAAGAAACTCCATGCCCGTGGCAAGGGCCTCCGTGGCCGACCCGGCTCCCCGAAATAAAGCCACAGAGACACCCTAGTTTCCAATTCTGAGAGATGAAAGCCAGCTAAGCCCCCCAGGTGTCCAGCTTTAAACCTCAGCACACGCCGCGGAACCTCGGAGGGCTGGAGGGCGCTGGAGTCCCGGAGAGCTGGACCGGCCCTGGGTGGTCACGGGACCAGCCTCCCCTCCCGGGCCCCTGGGCCGTGTCTCCGCCGCTGCCGCGGGGTTACAGAGCGGGCTCGGCACCTGCGGGAGCCCGCACCGCTCCCTGCTTACCCTTTATGATGGGCTGGATCGGGGACCCGGAGGCCGGCGAGTCCCGTCTCCTGTCGGCGGGCGGCGGGGCCGCCGCGCTGCCGCGGCCGGGGGACGCGGGGCCGGCCCCGCTCATGGCGCTCGGCGGCCCCGCGCAGCGCAGCCCCGGCCCTGCCCCGGCCTCCCGCCCGCAGCGCTTCCGCCCGGCCCGCAGCCGCGGCGTGAGGTCATCGCGGCGCGCCGGCCGCGGCTGCGGGAACCGCCCCCAAGGATCCCCGATCCCTCCCAAACCTGCGGGTTTGGGAGCTGCTGTTGTGGGAGGAGAGACGCTCACGAGTCTGGAGAAGGGCAGCGGGGCTGGGGAAGGGTGTGGAGGGCATGTCCTGTGAGGAACGGCTGAGGGAGCTGCGGGTGTTCAGCCGGGAGTAAAGGAGGTTCAGGGGAGACCTTATCGCTCTCTACAACTCCCTGAAAGGAGGCTGTAGCCAAGTGGAGGTCGGCCTCGTGCCCCAGGTAACCAGCGACAGGGCAAGAGGACATGGCCTCAAGGTGTGTCAGGGGAGGTTCAGGGTGGACATCGGGAAGAATTTCTCCACAGAAAGGGTGATGAGACACTGGAGTGGGCTGCCCAGGGACGCGGTGGAGTCACCATTCCTGGAGGTGTTTAAGGAAAGATTGGACATGGCACTTGGTCTAGTTGACATGGTAGTGTTTAGTTATAGGTAGGATTCGATGATCTCAGAGGTTTTTTCCGACCTAGTTGATGCTATGATTCAGAAATTATAGTAAGAGACATGCATTAAGCAATCCAGTTTGCTTCTAGGTGCAGCAAACGTGAATAACAACCACTGGACACACAGGCTAAAAAAAAAAAAAAGAGCAGCAGTCTTTTTTTACAACTATTAAAAAATGCAAAAATGACATAAAATCACTGTACATTTCTTTTAAAACAACTTCAGAGTACAAGAGAGGCTTCTCAGTGTGAGAGAAACATGGAGCTCCTGGAGCAGGTCCAGTGGAGAGCTACAAATTGAATAGGGGAGTGGAGCATTTCTTACCATGAAAGGCTGAGGGAACTGGGCTTGTTCAGCCTTGAGAAGAAACAACTGAGAGGGAACCGTATCAATGTCTTGTCAGCATCTGAAGGGAGGGTACCAAGAGGATGGAGCCAGGCTCTTCTCAGTGGTGCCAAGCAACAGGACAGGAGGCAATGGGGAGAAGCTGATGCCCAGGAAGTTCCACCGGAACATGAGGAAGAACTTCTTTACTGTGCAGGACCGAGCACTGGAACAGATTGTCCAGACAGGCTGTGGAGTCTCTCTCCCTGGAGATACTTAAGTACCTTCTGGATGCAATCTTGTGCCAAGTGCTCTGGGATGACACTGCTTGAGCAGGCAGGTTGGACCAGATGAGCCACTGTGGTGCCTTCCAACCTGACCCATCCTGTGATTCTGTGAGAGCATTAGAATATTTTCAATATACTTGCCTCCCTCCTGGCCACTTATAAATTACAGTATATTAACTTCTGTTTGTGACTTTTTTCCCCCCACTACTCAATAAACTCAATAATTTCTAGAACAGGTTGATCCTATTTAGGCCATTGCATCTAAGTTTGTTTCTTCTTTTACACATTTTTTTTTAATCTGCAATACATGTCACACTGCTCACTGTTGTTGTATGGTCCATGAAGAATAACCTGGGCCACAAATTCTGCTACAGCTGCTGCAGCCTTCAGTGTTCTGACCTATAAGGTGGCAGTTTAGCTGGAACAATTACTAGTTTATTAGTAGAAAACAGGAGTAGTATGTATTCTTTGTTAGAAATTAGTTCTGTCCGTGTTCTACTCTGCATAGCTTTTGTAAGTAGGAGCAATTGTGTAGCTCAGGGAAAAAAAAGGGACTTTTTAAAGCTATTAGAACTGACACAAAAAAATGATCCTATTATTAAATTCTGTGTCACATCATAAAAGCTTGGAAACTGCTCACTGAAATTACTATATGGGAGGTTTTTTTGACAATATCCATAATCTTCTAAATTCAGGCTTAAAAATGAGTGAATTGGTTTTGTTGAAACAATCTCCTCCAAAATCAGGCAAAATATAGCTGGAGTCTGTCTAACAAAATGAAGCTTACACTGGGAAGTGTTCAATACTTCAACTAATATTATTATTAAATTTAGCACAAATATATAATGTAATATAGTTTTTTACTCCTTCACTGTTACATAAATATTACGTTAATTAGGCAATTAGTAGATATAAGAATTATTTTCAAAGTAGCTCCCTTCTGCATTATCTTTTTTCCCCAAAGTGACCACATATTGCAACCTATAAATTAGTATTTATATTTTTCCACTTGAATCCAAAGCATGTAAGTACTTGACAATCACCAGTAAATTACAGTAGTGCTCATATATTAATAATATCTGCAGCATATTGCCGCTGGCTCAGGCTAGAATTGTTCAAATGTTAATTTTACCCTTTCCAGCTTAGCTGCCATCCTTTCATAGCCTCTCAGACAAGTTATTTCCCCCTCTAAGCCCTATGCTCCAGCTTTTTATTTGCTAAGGAGGAAATCCTGTAGTTAAGGGGCTTTGTAACTACTGCATTTCTAGGAAAGTTTTTATATCATGACTAATGTCAGGTTTGGAATTATGGGACTGCAACAAGGGTAAATCCTGTGACAGATTTCTAGGACTACTGTCCTGAAACCATTCCTCCTTTGTTTGAATAATGTTGGGGGTTTTTGGGGTGTTTTTTTTGGTTGGTTTTTTTTTTGTTTTGTTTTTTAAGAAGCTGCTTGATTTGTTGTATTTATGCCTGCTTTTGTTTTTTGTTCCCCTGCTTACTCTCATTGCCCAGTCAAGCTTATTTTCAAAACATATTTTAAAGAAATTAAGGAGGACTTAAAGAGGTGATGGGTATGAAAAGACAATACTTGTGGAGCCCCGAACCTGTCAGTTTATAGAAAGTAGTCATCAAGTCACAAAAACATGGAAATAGCTATGGCTTGGAGCATGAAAATCAACATATGTAGTCATCATGTATTTTTTTGGAAGATAGGCTAAACAACCTCTGTCATTTTTGCCGTGCAATGGAACCCGCTTTCTCTTTTAGGGATCACCCTGCCACTTCCCATTAGCATTAGCAGCACTCTGAACTGCAAAATCTTCAGATGAATGTGCCGAGTCCTGTCATTTCCCCCACAGGCTGTCTGGCGATGATAATCCACTAAAGGATTATTTCATCCAAGTGGCGGTGTCCGAGTCAAATGCCGGCAACAGGCAGGGAAACCCAAACCTGTTGAGGCAGACATCTGCCCAGATGGGAGGAATCGGAGCGACGGCCCTTAAGAGGGCAAGGCGGGGGACATACTTTGTGCCAGCAGAATAAGTCCATGGGCTGCACCCGTGATGGGAGAGCAAGACCACGATCGTGATGGCTGGAAGTTTGCGGGCTGCGATGCCGATGCTGGCCAAAGCAGGCCCGGGGCTGTGCTCTTTGGAGGGGTGCCTTGTCACATTAGCCGGGCGGCCACTGTGTTTGATGCTCAACCTGGACGGACAGGCCTGCCAGGCAGAAACTGCTCAGGCAGATGATGCTGGGGAGGACAAAAATTATCCACCGCAAGACTGAGAAGACAGATGACACCCAGCAGGAACAGCAAGCCAGATCTGCAGAATCCACAATGCAGCTGGCTAGCCCGGGGCTACTTGCCTCTTTGAAGAGGAACAGACATCACCTACGAGCTGTCAAATTAGATCACCAGCCTGAAAATGCTGAAAGAGATTTAGTTCTTCCAACAGAGAAGGGAAAGTTTAATGGATGAAAATCTTCCTAAAGGGGCCAAGGTAGTGTGGGAGGGGAAAGGAGAATCCTTCAGATGCAGCAACAATGAAAAATGAATCACCTCCCGCCTGCCTGCAGAGTGAGAGATGGGATGTGCGGTGTTCTGTGGCAGCCGTGCTGGCTGTAGTCACTACCAGCGTGGAAAATAAAGGCCACGCCTGCAGGAACGTGCACAGAGCAGCAACAAGTAATGCTTGCTACAAAATCGATCCCCCTTTCCAAATCTGTGATATCTTTATAGCGCCCTGGAGCCGGGCTCTGAAGTATGATACATCTTACATTCAAGACATGCAGCCGTGGGATACAAAGGCACACTCTGAATCCGAAAGCTCGGCGCAGCAAGAGGTGCATGCCAGCATTTCCCCTCTCATTTCTTTTGCAATAAAATTCAAGCACAAAGGAAATATGCGCAACACAAGTCAATTTTGATAAATAAATAGAAAAAAAAATTAAGATTACCAAGTGAGTAAGCATGTGCTCAGGTGTGTGGTGAATATGCAACCTGGCGTTTCCATGAGGGACAGCAGCACCATGATCCAATTATAGATGCAAAGAAGAAATACTGCTGTTAGGGGGAAAATATTAAATGTAGCAATCCATGAAGCAGCTGCATCATTGCAATTACACTTTGAAGTTAAAGACTGTGAAACACACCAAAGATTAAAAGAGGTGATAAGATTAAAAACCAAAAGGGGAAAAAATCAAATAGGCCTACTGATCCCTCTTTCTAACAAAACAAAAAAAAATCAAAATGGTAGAAAAAATGGACATACTAGGTTCTGTATATACATACAGTTGCAAAATCAATTTATGGCCATACAAGCAAATCTACTTGAAAAATCTATTCCCAACTTCAACATTCACGTAGCAGACAAGCCATAAATCACCTGTAGAGATGCAGAGGATTCTAGTAGATCAGAAAGAGTATGAACCAGACTTCTGAATAGAAGAGCTTACACTGGATTTCTTAATAATGATTTTATAGTTCTCTCTATTCCTTTACTTTCATCTATCTCAGCTAATCACATTTTAAGTACTTTGTCATCTTCCAAATCAACAGCTGACTTTTGATCACCTATTGTTTTTTTAACCAAGCAGAAAATAAAGATACCCAAGTTCTACTGCTCTTTTATCTGTAATGTTACTTGTGTGTATTTCACAGACAAAACCACTTCTAAGTCACATTTTCATGTAAAATAGTTAATATAAATGAATGTCATATTTGAATTGCAAAGTACATCTACATTAAATCTTACTTAAGAGTCTCGGCTCCCTGTGAATAACCCAGGATCCACACCCACACTGAAGGGTGCAGAGTAACCTTCCATCAGCAATAATTGAAATTTATGTGTGTATATGTGTGTGAGAGAGACACAAGGTGACATTGTAGAATTATTTTATCAAGATACTCCAAAGCTGTAACACCTATTGCGAAGTCTAAGGTGCACCTCACAAAAAAAAAGCTCCCCATTTCTAGGCCTGTGCGCTTCCAAATATTCAGACAGTAGCAGAAAATTCCTGAGAGAAGGTCTACTTCAGTTTACAAATATTTTGAAGAGGGTTGGGTAGGCTATAGAGAAGGAATACAAGATGAAAAAGATTAAAAACATATGAAAATATCACCTCTTACAGGAAAACAGCTGTTTCCTTGGAGACTTCACTGGCAGAAGTTAAACTTTCTACACAAAGATCTCTGGAAATTCAATAGGTGCACACCTATTGGTGGCAAATACTTACTGTGGGTGGGACAAAGAAAGGTAACAAAACTTGCTGGGTTGGACTGTATTGAGTGAGAATCAGAAGTGATGCCTTCTAACTCATTTTCTGTGTGAAACACTGAGATGCCAACCTGGAAGGTAAATCACTGATGACCAGGAACACGACAGAAAGCATGTTACACATTTAAGATATCATAAATAATTTCTTTAGTTTTGCTGCTGAAAAGCCTCCACTTTGGTTCCATCCGAATTGTCAGGTTTAAGATTTTCTTTTCAGGTCTAAACTGGAACTATTTTTTTTTTTTTTGTTCAGTGTAATCTTTCCAAATTTCTCATTCCTACCTGCTCTTTTCTAATCCCATATTAAACTTGGATTTTTCTATAAATCACCGTTGCCCAGTTACACGTCTCAGAGCAAGAAACAGCCCTACAGACTTCAGACATCAAACTGAACTCTCACTTAAAAATGAAGTTACACATACAGAGACAACTAAAAATCATCAGCACATTTCTAACATATCTAATGCAATACTTGAACACCTGTTTCAACCTGGTTGGTCTACAAGCAGTCATCTTGGCATCAAGGGGAAAAAGTCAAAGTGCTAAGTGTAGGATTTCACTGAACACTTGCAATTATCATATTTATTTCACTTTTGAATTCTTCTGTTGCTGAAAGGTTGTCATGCAGCACTATCTCACCATATGGCAACACACTCAAGTCCCAGGGGCACATACTTAAAAGACCATAACATGTCAGGCCCCTTGAATAAATTAGAACAATTATGCAAAATAATAATACTGCAATGATGAGATACATTAACAAATGAAAGTGTCGCTGTTCATGAAATGCTGTGAAAATAAATTCCACACATCACTGTGGTCATCATCATCATCACAATGCAAAGCAACAAAAGTAAAACAACATCACAGTGCCCTTCAGCAACAGAAGTTTTAAGAAAGGAGAAAGGGGATGCAAGGGAGAAAAGTCTCTTTTACTAATGCTCAGTGAAAAAAGAATAAAACATTGCATAAAGAGGAAGCTTTAACAGCAGCTGAACATTTACCCATGCAAACCCTTTACAGACCATGAATGTTAATTTGAGAGCTCCCACTACATACCTCATCTTTTAAAATTATGAAGCATAGTTGTAAAAAATGTACCTCATACAGTCTCAGACTGACTCAGAGTTGTGTGATTTTTCAGAAGTTTTCTTACAGAATTTGTTTGTCCTTGATCAAAAGGCATTAGATAGAAAGGGGGAGAGGCGAGAAAAATCAATACCATCTGGTTTTCCTAGTCATCTCTCTAAAGGCAAAGTCTCAATTCATCGTTCTTTGCTTTTAACCCTCTATCCCCTTAAGTTTCTCCAAGCAGGGGAGAGAAAATTGAAATATGCTCAATTTACTATATGATAAAGACCAAATGCCTTTTAGATAGTAGAGAGTTAAATATTACTAATCCACTTCTAAGTATTTCATCTTTCTACTAGGTGAACTTTTTTTTTAAACATTTCAGCAGCAAGTAATGCTTTTGTTCTACACCAGAGAAAATAAAACTGGCACAAGAGGCTGGGGGATACTGCAGCAGTAGCATGTGGCCAACTTGTGAAATCCCAATACTTGCAAACAGCAGCTGTTTGGGATTAAAAAAAAAATGACACTTTGTAGCATCATCTCTACAACAACCTGTCTGAAAAGATGACAGTATTGTTTCCAGCAACATTTAGGTGTGGTTCAATTTCAGCATTCTCAGCTGTAATGTAAGCTATTTTCACGGATGAAGGCTTGCACATACATTTTAAAGAGCTTAAATCATTCTCACTTACAAAAGCATAGGTAAAAACAGTAAATCTGTAAGATGAACAAGAAACTTCCCTAAACCCTGACCCAATGCACTGATGATTCACACCCCTTCTGAAACAAAATGGTTCACTATAGCAGAATTTAGTAGAAGTGCAGGTACTTTTCTAAGTCTTACCCTCACTTGCTCCCACATGTGAAAGAAAAAGCAAACTCACTTAAATACATACTGTAAGATAAAAAATATTTGAATAAATTGGATATTAAGAGTACAAGTACTGACAGTAAACACCTGAAGCTCTCAGGTAGTTGAATATGGAAAGCTTTGAGCGTGAAGTTTCTAATGTACCTTTGTACCAAAGCCCATTCCACAACTCTTGAACAGATCTCAAGATTTCAGAGAGATCTTTTTAAGTACATAAAGTGAGTTTCTAAATAGCAAAGGACAAGAGTAGCTAGAAGTGGATAATTAAGCACTCGGGAAACAGTGAGAAGTTTCTGAAATTTTTTCCCTATAAGTAATTTCATGTGCCTGTAAACCCTCAGTGAAAGAATTAAAAATAGAACTATGTTTATCTACAGAAAACATCTACTAGAGCCTGGAGTTGTCCAGGTTATGGTTATCCCTGCAATTTTCTTCTGTCCATTTATGTGTCAGGATATATTTTAACTACCTCATTATCTACTTACTTTTTCTTCTAAGGACTTTTAACATTCAAAATGTTCAAACATCTACCCAAGATATCTTTTTTATATTTACTAGGTGAGAGGCTCCTGAGTAGCACATAAAACAAGAATGTATGAGTGAAGTTGTCTGTTAAACATTGCTGTATAAACCAACAGAGAAGTTCATTTATCAATTAAAATATCAAAGTATTTTTGTATTTCTTTCATGTCTTAAAAGAAATGTTATCTGAATCGTGCAGAAGGTAATTAACCAATTCAAGTTAGCACTTTTATATTTGTTACAGATAAAAATCAGAGGACTACATTCTACAGTAAAATGACCCATCCAACTGTGTGACTCAACAACAGTGTGGTTGGTTTTAAAGTCTACTTTAAACGTTGCTAGTGAACTTGACAGAGCAGCAAATTATCTTAAGAGTTGAGGGTTTTGGTTGGTTTTGTTGGGGGGCTAGGAAAAGTGCATTTGCACTCATGTAAAAAATGAAGTGAGGCACATGCAAAATCTTTAAGAACACGAACTTTGCTACCCAGTTTGAAAGAAAATGCTTCTAGATTCAAAACAGTACACCACAATATGAAGCAGGAAGTAAATTAACCTTTTAAAATCTTCTTTACTGAAGAAAAACTAGAAAGTTTCACAGCCAAATTAAGACTACAGTTTTAAAATAATTTATTCAGTCACATAAATACTTTGTAACATTTGCATGTTCCCTTTTTCACATCCTTGGCACACAATATAGCTCTTAACTTGTACAAAACTAGTGTAAACATCCATGGAAAACAAAATGAAAGCTGGTCGACATACATAAAAACTCAATAAATAGCAAAAGGAGTGAATAATTGATGGCAAAGATAATGTAATTTCACTTGAATGTTTAATTAAAGGAACTTTAAATTTTTAAAAAAATAGTGAATTAAAACTGCATTTCCATCTTTCTACCATTTTTGCATTTAATCAGATACACAATAACAGTTCTTTAGTTCAAAATCTTGAATGAACAACAGCAACTCAATACAGCTGTATTATTTGAGGCATTGACAGTTTTGGTTCACATACAGGTGGTCACAAAACAGTATTTGCATGTTAGTGGCTTTGGACAGTACAACTTCTAAACTCCCACACCTCGTTCCAACACGACATTAAGATTTGCCTTAATGAGCATTAGTGTATAATCTGTTCTTGATAAAGACGACATTGGACAGATGCTGTCGGACACCTGGGTAATGCTGAATGTGGTTGAACCAACGAGACACATTAAGGTATTTCTCCTTTTCTTGCACTGTGAGGTCCACCTGCATGAGGAATAAATACAAGGCACCAGTAACACCAGGCACTGCACCATTAGAGTCATAACACGTGGTAAGGTGAAATAAAAGTGGATAGTTTTACAAATCATTTAAACTCGGGTATGTTGTTACAGTCCAGCAACATTCTATCCTAACTTCACATAGTAAAACTCAAGCCCATAATATGTATATGGACTTTTAATTTACTCAAATGAACAGACCTGGAGGTGGAATATACATTTGCATTATAGAGAGGGTGGAAAAGCTTGCAAGAATTAAATGCATCTCTCTATTCATGGGCTCAGCATACAGTACTGGGGGGTGCAGGGAAGAGTTCTACAACATGCACAACCCTTTCATGTTAATTTAGCAGACAGTCTTGTCTCACAGGCAAAGTGACTACTTCATGTTTCAAGGTGTACTGTAAGTACAGGAGTAAGCTTTTTCCAGGCAATTTGAGACTGGATAGGACAACTGGAAGTTGTTTTGTATGACTATTGAATAAAATGGAATAGTTACTAAGAATCAGTGTAACTTAACTATTCAGATCTGCTAGCTCACATTATTAAGATAGCAATGTCATGATTCAAATTACAACAGTAAAACAAACTGGAAACCTGTCCATACTTCATAAAAATATTTAAAGTGCTGTCACACAAAACAGCTTCAAGATCAATCAGGAAGAAGTCTCTAACTATCTTTTCAACATCTCCTTGTCACAGGAATTGCGGCTAAGATTAATGCAGAGCTTCAAGCCTATCTTTAATCAGAGGACTGGCTTAGGTAGAGCTAACTACAGTTATAGATCCAAATTCTACCTTTAAAAGTCTTTCAAATTTAGATCAGCAACATCCTCAAACCTTTACTACAAAATCTGTTATTACTTTGGAGTCTTTCAAGCCAGCTGTAGAACTAGTCCCACCTTTTATCACTTGTATTACTATTCTTGACTAGCAATTTTATGTCTTCTTATTTCTCTGTAATCAGTTTGGCCTATCAGTTTAGACCATGATGTCTTTTCTCACATCAGCATACTACAGCTGAATTACAAATGGGGTAGACCTCAAAACAGACTATGAAACCTGGATCAGAAACCAAATGTGATCCTCATATCAAACTACCCTATCCTATCTCACCAATACCGAAACCAATCAGTGCAGGATTCACCTCACCTCGTTTTCAGTTAGCCAAGTTAACCACCAAGCTTAACTTAAATCTTTACAACACCTGCAGTCAATGAAGAAGGACACAGGACAGTTTTAACAGACCAAATCACTATCTAGACATGCCTGATACACGTTTAGATTTCTAAAGCTAATCAAGGTTAATCTCCTCCACAGCTAAACAGATGGCAAATTCCTTA
This sequence comes from Corvus hawaiiensis, assembly GCF_020740725.1. Classification (NCBI taxonomy): domain Eukaryota; kingdom Metazoa; phylum Chordata; class Aves; order Passeriformes; family Corvidae; genus Corvus; species Corvus hawaiiensis. The sequence continues at coordinate 67,621,300 of NC_063213.1, read as the reverse complement.
CGCTTTGTTCCACAAACACTAGATTTTATGGATGCTGCAGGTTCCCTGAAAATTTCATCTTGGGAACAAGATAGCTGGAAATAAATCTGTTTCAACAAACTTTGGATCACAGGAAGAGTTACACATACGCATTTACACATATTCAGGTTTGTGAATAAAAAGCTGCTCTTTAAACCCAAGTCAAATTTCACCTTGTGACACACCACCCTTTTGAATTCAAGAGCTGCCTATTAGATTTGCTGCTTCTCCTTGCTGTTCTCTCACACAGCCCAGCATTTGGCTTAGAACTGGGAAGCTTTAAACACGTAGCAGCAAAAAAGAATGTAAGGATATATACTAGAAGATGAACCAGTGGAAAAATACGGAGGAAGAAGAATTTCAAGGAGTTGTAGAAAGGAATTCTAAACCAATGGAACATAGCATTAAAGCTCAATTAACGGGAAGTTAAGAGCATAGTAACTGTGGCAGCAGCCAAAAAGAAGGGATCTTGCAGCTGCTCCTAAACCCAAGTGGCTGCCCTTCCTAGAGAACATACCTGCCAGAATACAAGCACAGCACTACAGATGTATTTCTGTAACAACTTCTGCCATTTTGTACTGTTATGAACCCCAGTTCAGGCAGTATGAGAAAATGTGCTTTTCTTGCTGCTGGCGTGGAAATGTAAACACTGTTCCTAGAGTTGGATAGTCTGATAGAAATGCACAGAAAAACCATAAAAACCAGCCATATATTTTTGCTGATCTAGAAATATAAGAGAGTTATTGGCAATTAACCAAGTGAATAGCACTAACCAGAACAGCACTAACAAAGGGGAAAAAAAAATCTACATTTTTTTAAAGGCATTACAAATGAAAAATGGAAGCTATTGTAATATAACACTTTCACAAATTGCCTGAGTTTCTGCAAGTGCAGTATATTCAGGACCAAAAAGATGCAGTACCATTTAGGGAGAGATGCTTTTGATCACCTGCAGTGTGTTATAATTAATGGTAGTTGGATGCTGATGCTTGATATGAAGCTGTAGAACCATTTACAAAGTAACACAGTTCGTGAAAAGAAAAATGTGTGTACTCCAAGGCAATCTAAAACTACTGGAAGCGAAGAAAGGTATTTAAGTAAGAGCAAATACTAAAATACCAAAACTTTAAGTTCCTTGAGTTCACAATGACCTTTTTCAAAGTCTTTAATGGGTAAGCACCTGGTTAGGGAAAGGCTGAGCGAAACTTTAGATTCTGCAGCAGATACAGTATTTCCTTCCCATAATCTTTTACTGATAATTCTCAATCTTCACATTTCTCCAATGTAAATCAAAAATAAAAGTCTGGAAAACTAGTCCTCTTTCATTCTGTTAGCGTAGTGAAAAAACGTCTGAAGGGCAAAACAGACAGCTATGCTAATAATAAAACCCCTTTTTGTACTCTAGGCACAACAAGCAAGATATTTTTACTTATTTACATAATGTACTCTATCAGTGAAATATATTAAAAAGCACTTTGTGGCATGCTCTACTTTTTACTCGGAACATAACTCTTAGGTTAATTGTTTAGAGATCACTTCCATGGCATTTTTTACAACATTTTGTTAGATGGGTATTTTCTGTTCTTCCTCATTAAATTAGATAATTCCCCCAAGTTAAGAAAGGCTGCTGTTCTGCTGTTAAAATAATTATTTGCTATTAAAGCAATTATTTTAATAGCAAAGAAGCAGACACTTAATTTGACAGGCTTTTTTTTTTTTTTTTCCCATGAAAAAAAAGTCTTTTTCTTCCACCGTAAAGCTCACTGAGGGAACCAAGGTAGTTATCATACAATGCAACTCTAAGAGTTTCTGAAAGGGCTAAAAATACACAAGCTTTAATTATATTTTCTTTCTGTAGCATTGGGGATGCAGGCATAAAGTCCCATTCCCATACCCTGCATGTCATGGAAAATCTAAAAATACCTGCCTACATATGAAGCTCTTCAGCATCAAGTAAAGGATAGGAGACTATCTGACTTTTTAAGTTTAGCCTTTAGATATGGGAGAAAAAGCCCTACAGCTGGATGGTGTATTTCATGACATACATGTACTTTCACATAGTTTTGTCTGAGTTTCTGCTGTTAAAGGAATAAGCTTAAAATTACAACTTTTCTGTAAGTTAAAACTGGTTTTCTTGGATTTTAGTTCAAGAACTATTTTTAGCATCATTGCTTAGAAAAGCCTGTTACCTCAGTACTAAAATAAGCAACATATCAGTGAATATTAACAAAAATTCATGGCCATCTGTTTATTACAGGAAATGTTCCTCATGGAAAAAGTAACTCCAAAATAAACTACTATTGTAGTCTCAGTTCAATATTAGTAGTTCTGACTCAAGGATAACAGCTTAGTTTGTTTTGTATTTGATCATATTCAGTTTGATCCCAAAATTTTGACTGAGGCGTCTTCTATTTGCAGATATAAACTTCACCCATAAGTAATTTTCCAAACCTTATTAAAGAAATTTTCAAGTCAGACATATAGACTTGAGACCACTTCCTTGGTTCTGACATTTTTGAAGTATAAAAGCAGATCAATCTTCATATTGATTATTTCTCTAGAAACAGAACTGGACTTGTGCTGGTCAAAAATATTTAAGAATGAAGACATCTGGAAACTTTTTAAAAAAAATAATTTAAAATAAAAAACAAATATGAAAACAAGTTCATTACCCCAGGGGGAATTTAATGCTTACTGATTGCCAAGCTAACCTCAAGCAATGCTTCTAAATTCATGCTTTCTCTGCAGTCTATGCTTTAACCTAGTAGAACTTCATTGTTCATATTTATCCACATATGTATTTCTGGAATTGAAGTGTCTATAAGACAACAACATTAATATTACATACACAGAGACATCAAGTATATATGACAATGTAGATCATATTGATTGAAAAGGCAGTATCAACCATTACACCTTTTGGGTGTTTGTGACCTATATTATGATGCAGAACAATGTGTACTATTCAGCTCCTGCCTTATTACTATGCATGTGTATTTCTAATTAAAAGACTCAAAATAGATTCTGTCTGCAAAAAGCCTGAAACGTTACCTGTGAATCTGATTCTCACTGACTGAAAGAATAATTCTTTTCCCACAATATGGATTTTTAAACACATTGCACTATTGTGTTTAGTAAGATAACTAGAAGGGACAGGGAGAACGAAAGGCAGGCACACAACTCCAGAATTAAGAGTTGCTGCTGTTCAGTAGACAAACTGATTAGTCAGTTCAAATGGATGAGCCTGAACAATGAAGAATCAGACTCCAGAACCCCTCCTGGATAATGGGAAGGGCAACATGTAGATAGCAGGAGGGAATGAATACAAAGATGGATGATCTATACTCAGAAACACCAAGGTGAAGAACTGATTGGCTGGTCTTAAAAACTCTTGCAACAAAATGTGCATCAGAAGGGCTTCAAAGTTTCACTACTTGGCTATTCAGGATGATCATGGTATGTCAGTAATATTTACAGTATCCTATCACTAATGTCTGTGTTAGCATGTAGTTTTTAGTCTATACCCTTAAAGGTATTATCAGTAATGTTTTTGGATCAATTTTCTAGACAACTTGATGGACAGCAAGATCTGTGGGTTTGCCCTATGCCCCATGTCTCCCATCTCTACCTCCTTTCTTAAAGCATTATAAGAAACATGTATTGTTATTTTGCACAAGGCTTAGCTGAAGCAGTGGTGGATAGGACAAACTGCTTCTCTGAACCACATCACATGAGGAGATACAGCAGCTTTCCCTGCCTTCCCCATAAAGCTTAGGGCAGAGCACCAGCTCTGGACATACTCTCTTCCAATCACAAGAAAAATAAAAATAATTAAAAAAAATATTAAAAAACCCCCAGAAAACCACGAGATCCTGCCTCTGTCTGTTAATTCTGAAACCTTCAAAATACATGTAATTCCTGGTTAGTAGCTTCTAGATTTTCATATTTATTTAGAATAGTCACTCCATTGCTTGCCCTTTATACCCTTCTGATTCAGAAAATTACCTTCCATGAAATCAAACATTTCAGAAACAGATGCTGTACTATAAACTTGTCCCAAGTAGTGTCTGGATGGTTGCAGGCACCCAGGAGCACCAAGTCATTTGTTTTTACCATCTGTTCCATTTCCCAAAGCAATAACTTGTATCTTTTCTTCTTGATTAGGTGGTCTACTCTAGAGCAAACTCAAAATTTAAAATATGCTTGGATTTTCCCCTAAGTTTTTTTTTAAAAGTCTCATTTGAACTTGTACTCTCTTACAGAATATTCAATCATATTTTCAGAAAGTTTTTTAATGTCTGCATATTATATGTGAAAGGTAGCCCATTCTGACACTGTAGTCAACACATCTATCCTACTACTTAAGATATTCTACAAGGCAAATACGATTTAACAGAATTAATTCTATGTGACTTACTCTAGCGTGTTTTCAAAAACCTTCTGAAATGAAGCTTCCCTTCCCTCTCCTCTCCTTGACACTCATTTGAACTTTTGCTCTTGGACAGTCAAGATAGATACATAAGTTCTCTTTCATTTCTGGTAGTATTTCACTACTTGGTTCCCCCTCCCCTCTGCTTTCATTTTGAAATGTAGTATTCTTCCACACTTCTCCCAGAGCTCTGCTTTTCATTGTATTAAAGCAACCATTCATGAAGTTGACTGAATTCAATTCTCAGACACACATGCATTTGTCAGAGGCATCTTCTTCTAATTATCCTCACCCCCACCCCCCCCCCCCCCAGTTTACTAATGCAAAACTGATTTCATCCTCTCCCAAGAATTCAGTAGACCTTTTTGTATAAGTCCTTTGGTTTCTTCCCACTCCAGAGAATGACAATGGCTCATTTACAAACACATTGCAGCCACCAAAATGCAAAGAGCTTCTACTGTTTTATCTTTAAATTAACACTTGGGGTTCAGAACTGAAGGTGCACCAATTTTTAAGCACTTCATAGTAGCCTGAGATAACTACAAAACATCTCAACATCTTCCCCACTCAGCACAAACTTATTTTTGGGGTGGTTTTTTTTCCCCTTTTCCTCCTGAGCACCAGCTCCCCATGTTATTTTCATATTATGTACCTTATCAAGTCTTATCACTCACATCTTGAAACACAAATGACAATTCATTATGGCTTAAGCTTTTTTACATGTAGTCATCCTTCAGGAGCTTTATTTACATGCATTTGTATTTCTCTAATACTAATGAAGTTAGTACTTTCAGTTCTGACACATCCTTCCAGCTTCATTTATCTATTTCCCCATGTAGTTCTGTGAGCAGTCACGTTTCAGACTCAAACAGGCAAGAATCCTCAATCCTAGAAATACAGGGATAGGTATCATCCTTGCTACATTTCACAGAGGAAATTGAAGCATTTGGACACTACAGGTCTTCTGACAGATCCATAGCTACATATTAAAGAATGAAAAACTTAAAAACAAGTTTTGTTTTCCTCTGTTTTGTCCCCTGTCATTGATAAGTTCAGTAGGTCAACTTCTACAACAATAAAATGCCCTTTAGATAAATAACAATTATAATACTTGTACATATAAAAACGATGCAAGTAATGCTTACCATGATATGATGCAATCCATAGTACATCAAAACGTCTGCTAAGGTAAAAATGCTTCCGGCAAGGTAGACTTTATCTTCAAGGTGCATGTTAAGATCCTAAAAAGGAAGAAGTCATTACACTGCTGTAGTATTGACCTTGTGAAACAATATATAAAGGCAGTTGTCAAAAATAATAGAAACTTCCTCTGGAGACCATGCATACAAAATAAACACCAGTTTTAAATTATCCCAACTCAGCAAACAAGACAAGAAAAGAAGAAAAAAATCTAGAAAGTAAGTGACAAGATAATAAAATATCATTCTTTGACAGTGAGAATTAGGTAAAATTTAAATGCTGGTCTCTGAAAGTAGTGCTTTATATCTAGTGAATTTTTTGTAAATGGAAATGCAATTTATTTTAGGCTGACTCCACAGAAATACTTTCCGGTCTGTCTTTTCTTCACTTCAAATTACTGAAATTCCAAAATTAAAGAGTTGTGTATTTATCAGGCACGCAAATTCAAGTATTTAACATTTGATTAGTCGAAAATGCAGTCCCTATGATAAAAGGACAGCACACAGTTCTTCCAGCAGCAGCTATGCCTGTCCTCCAGGACTCTGTGCAGCTGATCAGCAAGGTTCTGGAGCTCCAAACGTGTAAGAATCAAGGAAGCACACAGGCATAGTGGGGTGGGAGACAAGGTGTTTCAAGCTTAATGCTTGAAACCCATCAGCTGCTATCGCTTGAAACCTGCTTTTATTAATGTTGAAATCACTGCTAGCAATTCTTTGTCACTGATATTGTCAATTCAGCTGCTGTCCAAGCCTCTAAGAGAGCATTTCAGCATTTTAAGATAATCTCTCAACTGCTCCAGATCAGAGGCTATGACGGTGGATAGTAGGAGGCTTCTATTTAGGTTCAGTAAATATTTCAAATGTGTATTAACAGAAAGACCCCTTTTCATGGCTTTTTGTATGCAATCATTCTCTGCCAGAAAACAAGAGGCTGACAGGCTCAGTGTTGCTCAAGTTTATCAGTTCTGAGGACACAGGCATCATGCATTAGCTCTACCTTTTTACCTGTCCTTCCTTTTCTCCAAATCTTACCTACTTGTCATCCAATTTATGCACCTTTCTGCCCCCTACTTTCCTCTAAAGAAATGTAATAACAAATGAAATTACCTACTTTAACCCCGACTCCAGCACAAGCCAATAGTATTTACAATATTCTTTTCAGACATGTACAAAAAAACCAGTTTCCCAGCTTTTCCTTGGTTTTGGAAACTTTCCTTATCTGAAGGGAAAAAAAAGGAGCACACAACATCTGCTTAAGCCACTCCCTCCCCCTGCCCTAGAAACAGAGGTAAGCAGCTTAAATGTAACTAACATTTCTAAAAATTTTATTTTTTCAGTCTCAGTTACAGAATATTCCATTTTCAGACAACCTCTAACTGAAAAAAAAAGTCTCAGGCAAGGACAAGGGGGTTAATAATTAGTGAACAACTGAAAAATTATATTTGGCCTAAAGCATTTGGCACTTTTTTGTGGTTACATAATTTTACTGATACAGAGATATCCTATAGTACATACATTGAAAATAAACCAAGACCAAACCACAAAACTAAAATGTTGAGATTTTAAGACATCTAACCTTGCATTTGCTTTTGACAAGTTCGACTCCATTAAGCCACCTTACTATTCTTCGATAACCTCTTCATGACAGGACTCCTGCACTTCTGTAATATTTAAGCCTCCCCATGTCTGTTTTGATTTCTTTTATTAGAGTAAATCAGGGAAAAATATTAACCCCTGCATAGTTAAAATTCTGTAAGGTCAACTGCCCCTGGCTATGTAGCTTCTTTTCTTTAGACTGGTTTACTGCTTTGTTCATGTTAGTTAGCGCTCGAATTACTTCAAACATGTAACTACAGCTCTATGGAATTTCCTACATGCAACACAAAGGCAAATACAATGGTAAGAAGAAAAAACTTGCAGGAAGAAAAAAACCCCAAACCTAGAGATTTGGTTACTAGGAAAAAAGCCCCATAAACTTGCCTGTTTTGAAACAAATTCTCTGACCAGCATTTTTCATTTCAATTAACCAGAAATTCCACATGCATTATAATAAAAACTAACACCACTGAAATTATATCTTCTCCCCCTCCTCCCCCACTCTTCTTAGCTTAGGCTATGGAATCAGGATTTTGTAAAGTAAAAAGCTCATTATCTCTGAAGGTACCATTACCACAGTTATTTCCCTGCTCAAAATTTTGGATTTCTGCATCAAAGAAATTACAGCATGCTAATTCTGAGTTTTATATTGCACGTGTACACTCAAAATAGTCATCAATAAAAAAATCCTAAAACTTTAAAGGCAAGGTAAGCCATTACAGCGTGAACAAGTCTTTATTCTGGCTCATCAAATTTTATGAAGTCACTTAACTGAGCAAATTAAATTTGACAAAAATGGTTTAGTCTTGTATAAATTAGCATTAGTTTACAATTCTGGTTTTGAACATGTACTTTTCTCCCCTAAAATACAGGCAGATATTCTAATTTCATTCTGCAAGTCATGCTAATTCAGAAACACCAAAGTATTTTTTTCTCCATGTGCATTAGGCACATTTAGTTAATCTTGCCTCATGGGTTATGCTTCCCATGGATGATTATATAACTGGCTAATAGCCAAATGTGCCAGAATTCCTGAAAGTCAAGTTTGCTTAAGTGATCACAGTATTAAAGTGAAATAAGTGTTCCTGTCCTGGAGAGATTAATGAAAATATGAACACAAAACTGTATAGAATTTCTATTACATGCAGGAAATTCAGGTCTGCTGGCTGACATTTGAATCATTTGCCTTTCATGTACTGAATGCCACTATTCAAATGAATTACATATATACAAACCCAGAATTAAAAGACTAAGATAGTCCTGGAAGTTGCTTGAAACTATATAAACTTACTGTTGCAATCCCTCGGGAAACTCTTTCTCAAATTTCAGACAGGTACTTAAGGCATAGCTGCATTACAATGCATTAATATACACTGAACAACTGCAGCAATTCAAACACCATTTTTGGGTATGAGCAACAGAAAGAAGAACTGTTCCATTATTTATGGACTAACTGATGGATTTCCATTTGCTTGTTCTATGGGAAAAAAAAACCCAATTTACAGCCCATGTCTAGCAACAGCTCAACACATCCCATTCACAGCCCCCAGTATTGCTTACTGCCTGTTAAATATGCAATCCAATGGCCTGTAATCTATTTAACGTGCTCAAGCTGCTGAATCCCTGCCAGTCACCACAAGTTGTGACAGTGGCTCGGAAAAGGAACAGTTGCTTCTTATGACAACTCAGGACCTAATCACACTCTGATTTTGTTCTGGATATTTTGCCCACAACACCCTGCTGGTGTGTGTGCTTCCCTTACACACACAAGCACATCCTGCCCTTTCAGTCAGCAAGATTCTCGAGGTCATTTATGCCCTAAATGCTTTTATATCTCTCGCTCCATGCAAAGACAAAGCTGAGTACTCCCAAATGCTTCAGGAAAGCCCCTGACAATGCAGAACCCAAGAAAGGGTTTCTGCAGCCATATCCAAGAAAAGCAGAATTACACTTTTGGTACATAGACATATTTTTAATTCTCATGTAAGACTCTTCTCTCTAACTGGCAAACTATAGCTAAACCTGGTCTGAAAGAATATTATATACAACATACTGAGTTTCCTGTAAAAGACAGAAGAAAAATAATCAACAAATGTTGCTGCAATAATCAAAATTCAATCTTTAAACCTGTAAGTCTGCAAAAATATCCTGGTGCTAACAGAAGAGGTAAAGAAGTGAACACTGAAAATTGAAATTTGAAAAATGTTTGCTGGACAGGCTTACCAAAGCAGGGAAGCATCCCATTCAGAATGCCCAAAAAACAGTGTACAGAACTATGGATTAATGGCATGAACAGAGCATGGATTTACCTACTTCTGTACCTGTGTAAACAGTAATTTTTCAAGCAAGCACATTAAATAAAAATTACAGCTCTTATTCAGATTTCTAAATGGATTTCATGATTAGAGCCAGGCAGCATAGGAAACTGGGATAAAGCTAACTGAAATAATGGAATATTGTTTTGTATGAGACACTGAAAGTAGTACACAAAGATTCTTAGTTGTAATTATCCTTCAGAGACCAGAGGTTTCTATAGTTATGTGGATGCTTTTTTGTGAATTTAACAAGCTACCAGTTATTTGCAGAAGTTTCTGAAGATGGGATGTGAGGTGGAAAGAACCCTCAGGTTTAAAATACCTAAAATTGATAAAGCAGAGACATTAAAATCTCCTGAACAGAATTCACTAACATCTAAGTAGACATTTGATGGCACAAAGGTTCTCAGTTCCTTCCCTGACGAGCAGAAAAAACCACTAGTTATCCTGCATGACAACTCAGAAATTTTCTGATTTTTTTTTTCCTATGCAGCTTAATTTACCACTAACTAAAAATCAAAGAAACAAAAGACTATACTCTTTTATCCTGTGGAAAAGAAAGTTAATATAATGCACTGGATATTATACTATCACTGCTACTGACATTCATTTTTCCTACATATCTGCTGAGGAACAGATATGGAGCAAAAGTACTGGCAGCAAAAGTACTGCTCCCATTAATTTTGCCCAGTACAGAAGCACAAATCAAAATTAGACAAAACTCAACAAGCCCTTTTATTGGCCCATTCTGAACAGTGTGGCATTTGCTCTGAAAGAATATAAAAACCCTTGTTGAGATGGTCTGTTCCACCATTATTTTCCTGCCAAGTAACAGCTTTAGGCAACATGTTAGTAAGAACAATTTAACAACCTATTTTCATAAAGCAAACAGAAAATCCTTCCTGTTCAAATTCACAAACATGAAACCACTTATTTACCGACATTTTGTAGAACCACATCAGTTAAGGGTTAAATCAAGGCAGCCTAAAGTTTATAGCAGAAGTGACTGAACTGTTTTTGGCGCAGCTTATTATAAATTGTGGCTCTAGGCTGCAACCGTCCCAAGACTGCCATTGTGTATTCCAGACACATTGTAAAACTACAGCCTCAGACTTCCCTCCCTATTTTAGTTTTTCTTTTTTTTCACCCATACTCCCTTTTGGCACAGTACACTTTAATGGTAGGCTGCCTCTTTTCTGATTAATCATGGTGGCAAGAGAACAAATTACAAAAAAAAGCCCTTAATTGCTATGCTATGCAATTATTAGTGCTGAAACAATTCCACAGCAGCCTTGTGTTAAAATAAATTCTGGTTATTCAACACTTGCTAAAAAAAAATTCCACAGCAAAACTTAAATGGTAATATTAGACTGCACTTAAAGACAGAGATTCTCTCTCAACTAACATTGTTTCTCAGTAAGGAAATTTTACTTTGCTTGGAAACACTGGATTTATCTACATATTTGCATTTCAGCACATTATTTTTTCTACACAGCCAGTGCCACTAAGGCCAAAGCTGAAAAGAGATCCCAGCTTCAGCAGGAAACTGCCATATCTCTGCATCTGGTTTTAATGCTGCAATGCAGTTCTGCAAATACTCACACGTATGTATGTGCTGACAATGAAGGTATCATCACTAAAACCATCCCAAGCAGGTGAATTTTGTGATAATAAGACAGAAAACTTGCTTTTGGTTTTTATATGATTTTGGTTTTTATATGATAGAAAGGCAAGAAAGATAAATGGAAGTTAGTTATTTGTTCTCATACGGTCTTCTCACAGTTTGGGAGAACAAAAAGCATCACAAGTTTCAAGTTTGTTTAAAGAATGACTGAAACTGTGTGACATTTGTCATAAAAGTTTAGACAACAGGGACCTCCAAAGGCCACCTCATCATACCACAGCTAAACCTGAAGTTAAACCCTGTTTAGTCAGTGCCTCCTTCAATCAAGTTCTAAAAATCCTAAAGTGTAGACAGTTTTCATGCAGTATCTGTAGAGTAACCACGACTGTGGAAGCTTTTGATAGCATTTGCACACAGAAAGTAACAGCAGAGATGTTACAAAAAGAGAAGCAATGTAAACCAACTTATGATTAACCAGTGGAAGATATTCCCCAGATACAATGAAACCAAGATAACTCTGATTATTTGGGGTTCAAGTGAGAGAAATGGTTCTTCAGGATTTTCACTGGGTTGGTAAGGCAGGCATGATCACTCTCAAGATTAAGAGGGCTGTCAGCTCGAAGAGTAACAAAGTTTCACTTTGTATCATTTTAAGATGCAAGATTTTCCTTGATTTTAAGTAACACCATGCTAATGCTCCTTCAGTTTATCTTTGGTTTCTGCACACCTTGCAAGAGCCAGAAGTATTATGTTCTGCCAGCTTTAAGTAAAGTCAACCTTGCAGCTCAAAAAGTTATTTCTAAACTCAGTCTCACTGGCAGCACTGAGCAATGTAACTCTCCATCTAAAACATTCTTTCAAAATTAGAAAAAAATAAACATGTAAAAAATTGATTGAATTTCACTGCTCTTTTATACACACTTTATAAACAGTGCTTAACAGCGTAAAGCAAATTTTCTCTTCAAGTTGTTCGCACAAGACTGCAAAAATACTAATTACCACTTGCAAGGAGTAAGAAGGAAAACAGAGTAAGCTTTGCTATCTGCTCCTTGTCATCTGGCTGCTCAAACAACGGGGTGACCTTCAAGATTCTCTTTCCTGCTTCCACCTGTTTAAGAGGAAGTAAGCTTCAGCCTACAAGAAAAGTTTAATAATAGCAGACCAAGGACTCCACACAAAGTAGCTCAATGTGAAGGACAGTTCTGTAGAGGTTGCTTTATGATTTCACTTTTCACACACAATTTTGTCCAGTACCTCCTTTTAGCATCAATACAAATTACCACAGCATCAACTATGGCCTGTATCCCATAATTGCCAAATCAGTAAGACTAGCTCTTAAAATGATCAGAAAAGTGTTATCCTGCAACACCAACTTGCTTATAACCAAGGGTTTATGAAGATAGTAAGAAACTGGCACCTCACACAGGCAGCTGAACAGTCTCTAACTCTAACTTCATAATTTACAGCCTTACAGCCACTGAGCACTGCAAAAGCTCTGCTTCATAAATTTTACAGTTATTGCTGTTTTCCTGTTTCAGGTTGTTGAGGTATTTTTGTCAATAAAAGTGAAAAGCAGCAAGAGGAATAAAAGCCAGTACTTAGTGATACTGTCATGCCTTCAGCATTTGCTCAGTTTTATTAATTGGATGCTCATACACGCATTAGCATCGTAATCTTCAAGGTCTAGTCACTCTAAAATTCAGTAGCAAGGTAATTAGGCACTTCTTACCTTCAGAACTGTTCTAATATCTTCCTTACTGGAGCCTCCATTTACTCGAGTCACTCTGTATTCCAGCCACTGCTGCACCACAGCTTTCTCCTCGGCAGTGCTTCCCAGCAGCTGCTCTTTCCTAGCCTGCCTGACCAGGTGGGCAGCAATGGTCATCAGCCCCGTCAGCCCAGGGCCATTGTTGGTTTGGAGAACAGGAACCTAAAAGTGGAAACAAAAGTGTAAGACTAAACAAACAATTAAAGAAAGCAGTCTCTACATGAATGGCTATTGTTTTTTTACATTCCCTCAAAAGGACCTTTGAAGCAATGTATTAGAATTTAGAAGCATTCATGGCAAAGGTAGTGCCATCATAACCAAGTCTGTATTCACTTTTTGCTCTTTGGGGTGTTTTCTTTTCAGTTCTTACAGAAAAACATGAACAAACCAAGACACCTTTAGCTCCAATTAAGCAAATTCTGTCAATATTAGTCAGAAATAACATTGCTTGTTCTAACACTGGCAGAAATCTTATTAACTGACTTCTAACTGGTTTCCAAATTCAGGACTCTGACTTAAGACCATGAAGTCAGTACCATCCAACTTGTCTCTGAGCAAGCAGGCTGCAGTAACCACACCTCTTGAAAAGCTTTTTCCTACCTACTGCTCCATTCCCAAATGCCCTGACAGCAGTCAGGAGCTCACTGGTACCAGGAGGACAACACAACACAACACATCTCCAGCTTTAACCATGTCTTTGTGAGTGACAGCACAGGTTCAACTGTGGGAAAGGAAACTGAACCACCATCTCAAGAAATTAAGTGAGCGAACTGAAACTCACTGCAACAGGCTGAGGCCCATTCTGTCATTTATGACATAAAATGAAGGAAGCTGATTAAATGCAACACTCTTTCTTTTAAAGTATCTGACCACACAGAGGAGTCTGTCTATGTTCACACTTATTTAATATAAGGTGCAAGTTGAAAGCATAATACTATTTTCATAGTTATACCAAGAGTCTTTGACTACTATTAAGCTTTTTCCACTGAGCATGCTGCTAGAAAAAGTTGCAGACAGATCTAGTTACTTGAATTTTTCAGCCTTATGCTTTACAGTGATAGTGCTAAAATTCCAGTTGGGCTGTAATAATTAAGTAATTAAGGCAGCTTTCACAACTGAAGAATACATATAGATATTCAGGACTCTAATCATAAAGTCAGTTAAAAAATCCCAAAACATAAGGCAACTGCAGAGCTTCATTTCTCAAACAACCTTCTTCAGGAGTTGTCAGGTTGTCACACAAATTGCTCACAAATTTGTGACACTCCTGGCTCCATATTACATTTTTCATGCCTCAACTGCCTCCTAAACCATGGAACCTAGTGTTTCCATACAAACTTTGAAACATTAAGACATCTAGAGCCATAGAATTGTCAAGGTTCGAAAAGACCTTTAAGATCATCCAGTCCAGCCATCCAGCCAGCACTACCACTGCAACCCCTAAATCACCTCACCCAGCACCACACCCAGACATCTCTTAAACGTCTCCAGAAATGGTGACTCCACCACCTCCCTGGGAAACCAGTTCCAATGCCCGACCAGCACAAGAGGGAAAAACATTTTCTCAAATCTAATCTGCATCTCTCCCCTCCCAGCTTAAGGCCATTTCCCCCGGGCCTCTCACTCCAGGCACAGCAGATGCGCCGGCCCCCACCCCACTACAACCTCCTGTCAGGTAGGAGTACTTTAAAAAAATAATATTTAAGTCAACACGCCCTCACTACAAACATGCTCCTGTTATTAAAACAGCATCTTTCCCCCCCCCCCCCCCCCCCCCCCCATGTAATTTAACCAAGATAGCACAGACATAACTCGCACAGGCACAGGAAAAGGAGTGGTGAAAGAACAAGTCAAGCCGAGTATGTCAAGCCGAAATCCCTTCCACGACACATGATGATCCTTCCCACAAGCAGAGGAATGGGGTTTCCAGAACCTACAGGCTGGTTCTGGAACACCCACAACACATGTGGGTTGGTGAAGGAAGGGCTGCAGGGAGCACAGGTGAGACGCTGCTCAAGGAGATGCCAGCTGGTACCTGGGGGGCCGCAGCCACCGTCATATGGGTGTGTGGGGGAAATTGCCAGGGAGGCGGGAAGGGAAGCTGGGAGGGAAGCAACCATCGGGGAAAGAAGACCAGAGGACGCCCGCCCTCCCGCGCGTGCCGCCGCCGCCACCACCACCACCCGCTCCAGGCCCCTCCTCGCTCCCTTCACCTTCCGCTCCCCCTGGACGCCGTACTTGTTCCCGCCCGGCAGCCCCAGCAGCCGCTCCAGCAGCTCCAGCTCCTCCGCGCCCCGTACCGCTGCCGCCATCTTGCACGGCGGGACACGCGAGCCACGGAGGGAGGGCAGCAACAACCGCGCGCCCCATTGGCGGACGGAGCTAAGGCACCGCCGGAGGAAGAGCCACTGCCATTGGCCCGAAGGGCCGCTCAGCCAATCAGAAGCCAAGGGGGGTTTTGCGTTCAGCCCTGCGGGGGGAGGGAAGACCAGCGGGGTCACGGAGAGCGCGTGCGCAGTTGCGCTGCACGTCCCCGGCCGCACGGGGCGTGGCCTCGCGGAGGGGGCGGGGCAGCCGCGAGGGGCGGGGGGGCGGGGCCGCCCCGTGCCCATCTCCGGCGGGGGCGGTGCCGGGGCGGCGCTGGGGCCGCGCGGCCGAGTCCCCGCCCGCGGGGTTTCACGGAATCAGGTTGGTTGGAAAAGAACTTTGAGATCACCGAGTCCGGTCTATGACCCAACACCACCATGTCAGTGAGACCACGTCCAGTCTGTCCTTAGACACCTCCAGAGATGGGGACTCCACCACCTTCCCGGGCAGCCCATTCCAATGCCTAATCACCTTTTCTGTGGAAAAATTCCTCCTGATGTCCAACCTGAACATCCCCTGGCGCAGCTTTAGGCCATTTCCTCTTGTTCTATTGCCGGTTGCCTGGGAGAAGAGGCCACCCCCACGTGGCTACACCTCCTTTCAGGCAGCTGTAGAGAGTGAAGTGGTTCCCCCGAGGCTCCTCTTCTCCAGGCTCAACACCCCCAGCTCCCTCAGCCACTCCTCACAGGACTTGTGCTCCAGACCCTTCCCCAGCTTCGCTGCCCTTCTCTGGACAGCCCCAGCTCTGTCCCCGGGGTCTCCCCACTCCCGGCGTCCTGACCGGCCCCGCGCTGCTCGGTTCGATGGATGGCTCAGCGCCTCGCAAGGAGGTGCCCTGATGTGCCCTCGGGATGCCCTCAGGTTACCAACACAGACCGGCCCTCCCTTCTCCGGGGGTTCTCAGGAACCATTGCACCGCTTCTATCCATCCAATTGCCCGTCCTGCCTTCCTCCACCTGGCAAATATTGAATTCGTTGTGCAAGGGCAGCTAAATTTAGTAGGGGAGCTGGAGTCTTGTGGAGAGCTACATCACTAGGGGTCTTGTGAAATCAAAGATCAGCCAGAACCAAGCCGCTACCCAAGGGCAGGCAGCAAAGGAGGAAGAGGAGGGATAAAAGTAGGGTTAAGAAAATCATCCTAATCCCCACTGTTAATAGTAGTAGCGAAGTTAAGAGATAAACCCCACAAAATCTCAGCTGGCCATGAAATATCCTGATTTAACTGCACATTAGTGTATGTGAGATTTGATGAAGACATGATTCCTTTCCAATGGAATATACTCTGCTGCAGATGTCATACTTGTATGTCTGATCATAAATGTTAGGAACGAAAAAAAATTTAGATTGGCAGGTCTATTTGTGCAGGGTATCAAAACGCAGTTCTTGACAGAAGACTACTAAACACCAAACTAACATTTTTTACTAAAAAGAATGAACTAGTCTTGTCCTACTACTGACATTTTCACAATCCAGACTCAAGGCTATCACTGCGTTAGTCATCTCAGATAACATGATCCTGACAAATGTCCTGTTTCTCCAGTGAAACACTTTATCTTGATACAAGGTGACATTTAGACTTGTACCTTCTGTTAAAGTCTGAAAGTGGACACTGAGCCTTCCTCTGGCTGGGGAGCAAATCTGAAATTGTGAGTGGATTTTTAAGCTTTGGCACGACTTCGTAGGATCTTTTATACTAACATCTACAAAGCACTTAATTAAAAACCAATAGCTCTGCCTTGAAAATGGCCTTGCTCTTTGCAAAGCCTTTTTTAATTCTTCAGCTCCTTTCTTTAAGCAATATCTTCAAATGATATTGTTTCAGCAGTGTTCCAGCTGTGTGTGATATCAATGAATGATCTAAAATTATACAGAAAGCCTTCCTTTTCAGTGGGAAAATTGAAAGAAATGCTTTGCTCCCGTTTTAAAAGCTAGTTGATAGTTTCATTATTGAGCAATTTTACTTTTGATAATGAACCATCTATCAGTAAATGTATACCTACACTTACAGGTTATTTTACATATTTATGGTTTTTAGATGCTTTGGAACCTAGAAGAGGTGACGTACCAGTGTAAAATATTAGTATCGATGTGTTGAAATATCTATCAGTTAAAATAAAAAGGTTACAATCTCAGTCAGATGAAACCTGAGGGTTGTTGGGTGGTTGCTTGGTTTTTTTTTTTTTTCTTATGACATTCCTTCAACCTCAAAGTTTTAAAGACCTTGGAAAAGGAGACTTTATAAATTAGATGGAGAAGATTAACTGCTTACGGTTGTGTAGTAGTTTTCCCCTGATAGCAGTGTTTAGCAAAGTCTCTCTCCTTTTCTTTTTCTGTGCACAGTTCTCCCTTCATTCCATTAGGTGGAGCTTTGTGATTAAGGCTACAGAAGAAACTTGTTTCCAAGTGCAAAATAATTCACCACGAAATGGCTGGGGGAGGAGGTGAACGAAGCCTTCTTTGCTTAGAGGTATCGTTGTCCTGTATAGAAGCTCGAGACACAAAAATCTGAATCAAGTCCCCCACATACAAGGAAAATAAATTGAAAAATCGATTCTGTCAAACGGGGCCCTGCTCTAATCTGCTGTTGTCATAGTCAAGTTCCGAATCTAAAATACCTTAGGTTATAAATTAAATGTCAAATATAATTAATTTGGCACTCGAAACATGAAGTGGATGACTGTCCTTTGGAGAAAGCCTGACAGCTTTATGTATGTCACATTGGTATCTGTTAAAACAAGCTTCACATGCCAGACGATCCTTGTGTGAATCATATTGCTGTTAGCTGTACCAGAATTTTGTCGATGGAATAAGTCTCAGAACAGTTTTCTCCTTAATTGTCTGAAGCTTTTGCAAGACAATATAAATCAAGTGTCATCTCCATCATCTGTGCAGAATAATGGTTTTATCATACATCAAATAAGCAATTTATTTCTTATTCTTATTATATCTTATATATATATCTATATTACTATATATATATATATAGATATCTATATATATATATTATTATATACTATTACTATATATATATATATAGATATCTATACTATATATATATATATCTATATATCTATATATATCTTATTACTACAGAAGCTACTGTTGAATATTTACATACAAATCTATATTTTATACAAATGGAGACTGTTTTCTGTCCTGTGCCTTGAACCCACTGCAGTTACAATTTGAATCCAGTTTTCATTCCATCTTCTTAAGTTCAGCAACAGCAGCTGTAGCCCCGCATTCCTCTTCTGCAGGGAGGCCGAGGTTATAACTGACTACCACTCCTTCCTCAGCCCACTTCCCTGGGGCATGGAGATCCCATTTGCATGGCCTCCTCCCCTTGCCCCAAACCAGAAGCAAAGAGGTTTTTCTTCACATTTTGTGTTTTGTGTCCTTGCTTTGCACAATGAACTATGCTCACCTTAATGCTTCCTTATTTGCAGGTACCCCTGGGGAGATGGAAGAGGCAGGTTTATCCAATGGACACTTTTAGACAGTTGTTGAAATAAAAATGTCAGTATACCATGTTATATTCCACTAACAGGACCAGCGGGGTCTTCCTAATCCAAACCTCATAAAAATTCCCCAAGCAGGGCGCTGAAGCAAGGTTTCACCATTAATTTTTAAATGTGAGTAACAAACTGGCTGTTTGTGGGTGATACCCTTTACACTGCCTGTGTGATCAAGATACTAATTTAGCTTAGAAGAAAAAAAAAGAGAGACTGAGACCATGCTGTGCATTGACATGAGGGGAGCTTGTGCAGACAAACTAAAAGATCCAGACTTTTTCCTGGTTCCGGCAGTTGCTGAATGAAGCAAAGATGAAATTGACTTTTTCTTTTTTTCCCAAGTGCTCTTGGAAAATCAAACGCACAAAAAGAATGATTCTTGTAACAGGCAACTCTCCTCCACTTCAGCATCCCTTTTCTTCTGCTCAGCCCTGTGCTCTATAATGGAAACATGAGCCCCAGGTCTGTGTTAAAATTTAGACATTCTTGTAAGTGTCCGGCAGAAAACTACTCCAAGGCAATATTTTAAATCTAAGAGGCACAACAATTTTTTCTTTTTGTCTCATTTCCACTCAGTTACACCAACAAGAGGACTGCTAGTTAGAAGCCTTTTTGTAGGCAGTGACTCAGAAAGGTTACTGTCCCAGCAGCTGATTTTAGCCTAAGTGCATACTGAAAGAAGCAGGGAAGAGAACATTGCTGTGATATTACTGCTGTGACAGTGCACCACCAAAAGCAGGAAAAGGGAGGCTTGTCATACTTCTGAGAAGACTGACCTCATGCACATGTATGCCTTAATTTAGCAAGAGATGCATATGTTTATATTTATTTCAGTCAGAGCAGCAACAGGATTCATCACTGACTTATAAAACTGACTGATTTATTTTTCACTTCTGTTCCATGGAAGATAATTGCAAGTCATGATGCTGCCCAGGCACTGCAGTGACTTAAGGTCATCATCTTAGCTGCAAGACAGGCCCAGATCCACAGGCAGGATAGCTGCATTATTGCACTGCTGCATAAAAGCTAATTAGCCCAGGTAAGAGGAAATTACCTCCACACCGCCATGCCTAAAGTGTTCCCAGACCTGACTTGTTCACAGCTCAGAGTTCCCTGAGCTTTGTCTCTTATAGGCATATCTGCATTTGGATCTCAAAAACCTTGTGACTCATTTTTGAAATTAAACAATTGCTGGACATAGGTGACAGTTCGGGTTTGATAACTCCAAAATAACTTTGACTATGTTCCATGGATTTGGAGACCAATCAACAACATGCGTATGTATTCATAAACACATGTATGCATCTGTAAAAATCGTCTCATTGATGTGCCTTTGAAGTATTTTTTTGACAGAAAGCCCAGGTAACTTTATTCTTCAATAAGGAAAGAGCCAACTCTTAAGCACTGATTGTTACAAGGTTGATTTCCCTGAGACAAGAAAATATGGACCTGCATGGAAAATTCACTGAGAATTCTGTAGAGACATATTCTGCTCTTAGTTTCATCCTTGTTTCTTAAGTAAAATTTACTATCCTTTATTTCTCATTTGCCTTCCACATTTGAAGATATCTTTAAAGAAAAACAACCAACATTGCTAGGTGTATGGAAATTCAGACTCACAAAAAATGGCTGATTGGCACAGAAGAGAGCAAACTGGTGTCTGACATATCCATCTGAATGCTGAAGTTTGGTTCAGCAGGGGATCACTATTTTTTTCAGCAGTTGTGTATCTAGCACAAGCAGTTCTGTCTCTGACAGCTAAACAGATGAAGCAGATGACAGATTTTAAAAGTGCCATACCTAGAACACTACACCTGGTTTATCACGTGTAAATGTGGTGCATTTGATTGTTGAAATATAATCTGCTGCTTCTTTTATACCTAAGTAAATGCTGGATTTATTCTGTTGTGTTTTTGAGAACATGATCATTGTAAGTGAATTGCTGCTGTCAAGAAGCTGTTTTTAGGGGGTTTGCCCTAATTACATAATGCAGAGTCCTGGGATGAAAAGGTTATATACACCCTATCAGTAACGTGCCACATTTGTCCAGACTAATTCTGCTCTTTGTTCTCCAGCTATGGCTGTGCTGAGCTGGAAATATGTCCTGAATATACACTAGATGGCAGGCGGGTCAGGGGGCTGGAAGCGAGCCTTGCCCATTCATCACACAGCCCTCTCTCCTGCCTCCAAAAGATCAATTGGTCTTCCCCAAGCCTCTACAAAGCACATTTGGCTCACTGCACTGGATATGAATATGCAGTCAGCGGACTAGAAGCTGATCTAGCCCTCTGCCCACAGGATGCTAGGCCATGTTTCTGACAGATTTGCTTTTGCCTTTTAGCCGACAAGGAGAAGATGCCCCGATCAGCAACAGCTCGATCAGTAGCAGCTGTTGGTGAGACTAAGGCTTGTGTTAGAGAAGTGGATGTGTTAAAGAAGTGCTGTCAGCACCTGAGGCAGGCTCTGATGGCTTGTCTTCAACAGCAGACTTCTGTACTTGCCCTGCAGGAGATGATGGCAGCTTGTTGCAAATTTTTTGTAACAGAACATCTTTCCAATGCTCTGTGATGCCCCAGGATGAAAGATGCCCTCAACGTTGCCCTTAAAGTGGAGATCTCATTGCAATGCCAGCATGTACAGCCTTGAATATGTTAGTGCTTACTGCAGGATCCTTTGGGAGCTGTCGTGACACAAGGTCAAATTCAGCCCTCATGTAAACTGGTGGTGCTCGCTTGACCCACAGCTCTGTCACTGTAACAGAAATGCTGTCAGGTTTCACCTCTCCTGATGTCCTTGAGGAAAGGGTGGATTTGAAAGCAGATGTCATATCACTAGCAGATTATGCTAATGTCATAGGTGAGTCTCACAGGGCTCTAAGAATGAACAACATTTTAAAATAGTCTTTCTTATAGTTCTCTGTTTTTCCATTAGTGGTAGTTGTAGGAAAGCCATGAGTGGTCATCAATTGCTTTTGCTTTCTCAGACAAAAAGTTTCCTTAGTGTTGAGTTGCAGTCAGATGCATTTAGGATTCCTGCTCTGGTGTGAGAATTCCAAACACCTCTTCTGATTTTGATTATCAAGTATTCCTCAGATTTTAAGGACACAGCTACTCTACAAACAGATTCAATGTAGTTATTGGTATAGATAAAACAAGTCTCTGCTAAGGATCTTTGGTTGTTTCTTATATCTGTTGTGGGGCTCGAGTACTTCCATAGAAGCAAGGCAGTTTTTATTGCCAGTTCATCTAAACCTAATCAGCACATCTCTGGAAAAGAAATGGTAGAAAACGTGTTTTTTCTACACTTTTCTCTAAACTACTGCTGCTTGTGGCTCTGTATCCGTTGAGAATTATGGAGAAGCAAATGCTGATATAGTATCAATTGCCTTACTGGGTCGTGAAAGAGTTGGGACTCTTGCAAGTAGCAATGGGAAAATCTCACTTTGAATAAACCTTTGAAAAACCTTTGAATAAACCTGTATCTTTCAGTGTTTAGAGAATGCAGTAGTTAAAACAGTAACAACAGCAGCAAAGGAATCAGGTTTAGATAGTTCCTAATCTAACCACCTGACACTTCCTAGACTAGAGTGCCTGTGCATTTCCTCTAATAGGACAGGAATGATCAAATACTACACACAAGCACATTTGTGTAGTGACTTTTTGAGTCACCGAGGAACCACCCACTAAAACCAGGAAACATTTGAGAACAGGAAAATGAGAAAAGAGCAATAGAGACTTGGCAGAGTGAATAGGCAGGTGTATTTATACAGACATGAATGCCAAGAGGGTCCTTATCTGAGCAGCAGCCAGCCCCAAAGGAAAGCTAAGAAACCCTTCCTCCTGCAAATGTGGTTTGAGACAAGTTGCATGAAGACAACAGGAGAAAACATCAGGTCACAACCAGACCAATGAAAATATGGAGCTAATGACTCACCATGGTTTGAGTTCTCTTTCATATACATGCAGTCGCATGGTTTATTTGCAGCAAAGCCCCGGCCAACACCAGCTCTCTCTGTAGGAGGCTGCTTTTGTGAGAAGAAATTTACATTTAGCTGTTGGCAAGTGTGTTTGTTTGACACTAGCACATACATCACCTAAAGGAAAGTCTGTATTAGTATGGAGATGTCAGATGAAGCTCTGCTACCGAGATTCATGGCACTTTACCCAGGATGGCAGGAGTTACACACAAACCTTATGAGTTTAAGAACTTCAGGTTATGTTGCACCACAACCCATGCCTCTGATAATGGATCTATCAGAAGAAAACAAGGTCACAAATAGAAGATTCTCTTGGTGTCTAGCACCTCTGAAAAATCACACAGTTCCTCCTTTTCCTAGGTGTTAGGGTGGTTTTTGTTTTTGGTTTGGTTTTCTTTTATAAATTTAGATTTTTGTACTGATCTCTCCTTCTCCCTGTTGCTCCCTGCAGTGATCTTCAGTCTTGCTTCTCCTCTCCAGCCAAAACTTGTCGAAATCATACATGGCAAGACAGACTTTTTTTTTAATAGAGTGTTTATTTACTGCTGTTTTGGAAAGGATTTCGTGAAGGTGAGGCGTGAGGCTTATGTGATGATGAGTATTTGAGCTGATTACTGCAAGGAACTATAATGCAGAGGAAGAAGGTTATGGTTATCAGCTGCCAGGTGTTGTTCAACACATCAGTAACATTTTGAAATATTTGGTTTAGAATTATTTGAGCCTACAATCTGGGGGACTGTAATTGAGTTTTACTTCTTGGGAGCTCACAGAGGTTCAGACTGTGGTTTATAAAATATACACAGAGATCAAGTGGTTTGAAATTCAGACTGATTTTCTATCTTCGGTTTTTTGGTGTGGGAAAAAGGAATAAACCCTCAAAACACTTTCATTTAAGTCCAGTTCCTGCCAGCAAGGGAAATTTAATCCACTCAAGCTACCAAATCATTGAGTACATTTATTCATTAAAGTAATCAATCAGTGGAAATAGGTTTTTCTTTTTATATATTAAATGGCAAAAATGATGAGTTCATAAAAATGTCAAGAAATTTTCATCTCTGCTATCTCTTTTCTAAGGTCAGCTGTCTTCAAACGTATTATCCCATTTGTGGGAATCTTACTTATTCTGTCTTTCTTGTAGAAAGCTGAGCATTGAGTATTACACACAGATTAAAATTGAGTAGAAACTATAGAAAATGTCAAACATAGCAGAAATCATGACACTTGCTCTTTTGACTCATCTCAAAAGCATCAACAGTTGTTAATTCTTGAAGCCAGTACTCTGGCGGTGTTACATTAATACATCAGTCACAGCAACTTCTTGTTTACATTTTTGCTAGCATCTACAAGTTTGTAAAGATCTATCGTCTCATTCCTTTTGGCTTCTTTTATTTTGACAAATGGATCCTTGCCAAGAAGTTATGTATGTGCCTTGCACATCATCATTTGGAAGCAGGAGACAGTATCGGGATTATCATTTTTCTCCACCATGTATAATACAGTCTGCTTCTTTGAGATCTTTCAGGGGAAAAGATTGGGTAAATAAAAACATCAACTGTCCATTTGCCATGGGAAATAAAATTGCATGCATTGTTTGCCTGACTCACTCTAAACCTGGAAATTAAACACCTTTTATTTTGGGAAAGATGAAGTGCCTCCTAGGTTTGTCTTTGAGCTCTTGTTCATTTAGTAAAGGAGGAATGTAAAGGGACCAACTGCATCATGAAATCAGTGTCTTACCTCTGCAGACAGTCCTTTAAAACAGACTAACCCAAATTTATGAAACACTCTTTAAGACCTCTGAGTGAGAGAGCTTACAATCGTTATAACAATTCTAAACCTCAAGAATGTTGCTACAGGTAAGGAAGAGATGAAATAAAAGGCATTGCCAATATTTTGGGTGAAGTAGCAATTTCTTCGGTGGTGTTGGGACTGTGGGCCATGCCCCAGTCTCCAGAGGAGGAAGGATATTCTCAGGTAATTTCCTGAGGTAAAATTTTGTCCTGAAATGTGTTGTTATCAAAACATTAACCTGTTACTGTTGAATTTGGTGACAGGTTTAACCATAACAAATGTGAAAAAGGCATGCTGATCTTCCTCAATAGTGTCAGGAATATCTACTACCTCCCCCAGCAATGCAGCTCCATCTGTGGCCAATTGACAGAGGAAATTGATTGACAGCAGCCCTGAAGTATGGACTAATTAAATATATCATAATTAGGTTGCAGTGAACACAAATCAGCTTGACCCAAAAAATTTTGGTTCCCAAATGTCAGCAAGATTTTCTGTTTAGCTTTGTAGTGTGGTCGGGGTCCAGAAGCAGTCTCTAAATAACAGGGGCATCTTTGATGCCAATTCTTACTCCTCACAGTTTTAAAGTTGACTAACAAATATCTGTGGAGCAAGCAGACTCTAAAGGGCAGCCAAAGGGCCTGTTTGTTTGGGGAAATCAGCATGTGGTAAGGTAAGATGAAAACTGAGGGTACAGAAGCTGTCTGTGCTCATTCTTCACAGGAAGAGTGGTGAGCCCTCAGGGTGTGCTCAGATGGCCCCTGCCAGTGCTCGCTGAGGTAGTTTACGGGGTCACTGTCCCTGGGTATCTGCTTTGTCCTTTTGCTGGAGATTATGGCCCTTATTCCGGTGGAGATGGAAAGGAGCTCATGGTCACCCTTCCACCAACCTCTTTCAAAGCCTGCTGTGTTCATTGAAATTAGCCATGAAGACTGATTTGTGTTTATGAGCTGAGCTGCTGTTATTAGAGGCTGAAGAACTGAACCATGCTTGGGTTTGCTGCCCCAGCTAAGGGAAGAGAACTGCTGTCAGAAGCATGGGGCAGGTGGCATAATGACATAAAAGTTTTAAGAGCAATCCTTCGTGAATGTGGTGGAATAAGATATCATATATGTCTTGATTAAAAGTCTCTACACAGGGATCAAGGCAGGATAGCTGGTGGCTTGCATGTTTTCAGATTATGGTCTTGCACTAACTTCTTGTGCACATAAAAACATAACTCTGCAAATTTCAGTTATTCAAAGACATAGTAAGCCTGTTTCTTTTGGGGCAGAGCAACACCATATTATTTTGTTATTTCACGAGAAATTGGCAGTCCTCACATACCAGATGACATTAAACAGAGCAGAACTTTGCCTGAGTAAGGAAGTGCAGCTACAATGCAACAGCTATCAATATCCCTAACTGGGATAACAAAACCTGTTCAGATCCTGCTGAGCATTTCCTTACATGCCTGCTGCATGCACAGCAAACCCCTTTTTTCTTGAGATTTTGATGTGGGTCTACGACTCATAATACACATCCTAGGCCTTGGGACTGGGCTGTCTCAGCTTTCCACAGAGATGCAGTATTTAAGTAAAAAGAGCAAAGAAGATGAGGCGTAGTCTTAGAGACAATCTATGCAACTTGGAGATCAGTTAACCAGATGAGTTGGCAGTGTGTAATATTCCCTTGAACACTCAAAAGAGAGCTAACAGAGTATCTTTAATTGCTTTGCATTTTTTGAAGGAGTTCAGGCTCAAAGGTATGCAGAAAACACAGTTAAGTGCCAAGCTACTGTAGGTTAGGCTCACAGCTGTAGCATCCTAGCCTATGGGCTAGAAATGATGAATCTTTAGTACTCATCAGAAATATCTATAGATGAATGATCATTAAAAATGTTGTGAATACCACTTCATTCTTGCAAACTAATCTTATCTTCTGGTCATTGGCAAAATGACCAATTTTGGGCTAAATGGGCTGTACACAGAAAAGCTCAGTATATATGCCATGGGATTCAGCTGAGTTGGTTGGAGTGTGGTGCTGATAATGCCAAGGTTGTGGGTTTGATCTCTGTACAGGCCAATCACTTAAGAGGTGGACTTGATGATCTTTCTGGGTCCCTTCCAACTCCGAATATTCTGTGATTCTGTGATCTATCTGGCTGTAACACGTCTTTCTCCTCTATACCTCAAATCTTTGACTATGTGTAAATGAATATACCCACTAGCAGGAGGAATTCACAAGGTTGGATCCAACAATATACCATGCAGCAAATACTAAGGTAATCTGCTGTAGCAACCCCAGCAGCACTGAAACTTTCCTGACAAAGTTTCATCTGCACTTGGCTGGGTTTAGTCAAGGGGGAAGATTTCAAGAACTTCAGGTAGATCTTTTGCAACGGATTTCCTTAAGACAAAAAAAATACCATGTCCTCATACAAATGGTTTTATGTACACCAGGAGAGGCAGCTGGGTCAATATTGATAATTAAGAGAAGAAACTTGGAGACCTGCAGCTCTTCCATGCATCATAGCTCACACTGAAGAGCAGGTGTTTGCCATTTGGCACATACAAGGTCTTTGCTGTAATGGAGGAACCCAGCTCTGCAGGCCTTGGCAGAACAATTTTCCATCCTCCGCTGTTACGGATGCCAAAAGCTCAGTTCCAACACATCAGGTCACTGTTTGTTTGAGAAGCAAGGAGTCTTTGGATTTGCAGAATTTTTTGTCTATTTCTATTTCACAGCTTGTCTTGCTTCTGCTGCACTTCATGACATCTGGATCTGCATGGGCAATGGAGCATGTGTTGGTTCTGTCCTATGCTCTCTGCCCTGGAGCAACAGCAAGTGCTGCTGGTCAAACAGCTCTTATTTTGTGGTTCTACCAAAGCAGGAATACAAGTGGAAAACAGGTGGAAGAAAATCATCATGCTACTCAAAAACATTCCTTTCCTATTCCAATACTTGGACTTGAGTTTTCTTCTTGAAACTTGAAACTTGAGTTTTCTCCTTGAAACAGAATTGCCATGTCAACTGAAAATGCTTAGTGATTCATACAGAATCCTAAGGACGGGAAGTCCGATGGAAACACACCATTCCAGGCCCATATGGACTTCCACTCTTGACAAGGAGCATTTTTCCACCAGTTCAAATTAGAGTGTTTGGGGTAAGCCTTCTGCAGTCACTGATTCTTCCTTTGTTCATTCATATGATAACAAAACCACACTAAAATAGAAGGGAAGAAGTATTTAGAGCTCTTTGAGGAAATGCAGGGCAGGTCCTCAGGTAATTAAATTAGCCCAGTTCCACTGTAGATGGTGATATATACTTTATTCACTGAAGTTACACCAATTCTTCCTGTCGAAGGCTCAGACTCACAGTCCTTGAAAATATCATTGTTCTGTAGGCTGCTGCTCTCTCTGTACATCTGGGTGAGGTAGAAATCAGAGGCCAAAGGTAGTCCTCAGGCAACACTTCAAAAGTGTTACAGAAAGCCAGCTGCATATTGTATTGAAAAATGTAAATTTTTTCAGACTGACTTTAGTTCATTTTTCACAGCTTGGTTTTACAGAGATGTGTAACTGCAGTTGACACTGCTTGCAGTAGTTAAACTTTATGCTTGTTGTGAGGGTCCAGTCGCTTGGAGGGCTTGCTGCTTGGTCTCTGCAGCCATGCTCTCTAAGTCATGCTAGCTTTCACCCACCTGCTTAACCTCACAGATGAAAGGCAGAAACTCTTCACCTAGTCTGATCTCTCACATAGGTACAAATATGTACATATGTTTATAGGCTGCAAATAATTAGCATAATTTAAAACCAAACAAAATGAAAGCAAACATGAAATAGAAACATAGGGTGTAAAGCACATAAGCAGGTTGGGGGTAAGGCCCAGTTTCCAGAGGCTGCTGACAATTGCCTCGTGTCATAGGGAGAGGTGCTGCTTTCCACAATGCATGGAGCCAATTATACCAGTGTCTTGACAGAGGGGAAGGGGGAGAAGTCTTTTTGCTGACCCTGACAGACAACAAACTTCTGCCCTGAAGCCTGATGTCTGATTAGTTTTTCGGGTTTTTTACTGAAAGGCTGTTAAGTAATAAAATCCTTTCTTCCTAAACCAATACTGTTTCATTTACCAATGTGCCATTTGATGTATTCCTCTTAGTTTTTTTTCTGACATCAACTTAAATACCTGTTCTTCCTCTCCTGAAGATGTAGAATTGCAAACTGACAAGTTCAGTTAGTGGGAGCTGAGTCAGTAATACCTCCAGAGACTAAGGGGGCAGAATATTTATAAGCAATTTAATGTTTTAGAGTACTTTGCATAAAAAAAATGTAACAATTAGGCACTAACATAAAAAGAACTAAATAGTATATTATTAAAAGGTCAAGTTTACGTAATATGTTTTGCACTCTAGTCATACAAAGAAAAAAAGTTAAGTACTTGATTTCACTCTGAACTTTATGCCTTTGATAAATTTAATATTATTATTGTATTTAAGCCATTTTATGTCCTCAGTGGGAGTTAAGGCGCTCAGCACTTGCAGAATTGAAGTAAGGATGGGAACAGTAATTTGACCACTCTTGAATTGTATTGCCTAACATCTGAGAAGGATCAGGAAGACAATCCTTAGCCCTGAGCATTATATACAAATGAAATAGGGGTTATCTGGGGGCAGCATAATTCATTAAATGTTCCTTCTAAATGTAAAACACCAAATTCCCTCGACACAGTCAGCCTTTCTATCTGCAGTCTAGTTGTGACATAAAAAAAGATATTACAGTAAGAGTAAACTGAAATTCAGAAAAGCCCAGAAGTTCACTGTTAAAGCTCATTCTATTTTCTCATTACATCTTTTAACAAACAGACAGAAAAAATGTCTGATTTTAGAAGATGGGACTAGATTCTCAGATAGTATCAATCAGGAGATTTACATTAATTGTAGTCCAATTACCCTGTAGCTCTATCAGCTGAGAATCTGATCCAGGAGCTGTAACAGAAAAACATCCATGTGTATCTTCATCCTCTCCTCATACGTCTCTCTTTCACTTCAGACCAGTCTGGGAAAAATTTCAAGCAAATATTCTAATCAGATTTTTATGAAGACTGCATAGAATTACACTGGGGCAAAACCCCAGTTTATTTCAAGGGAAGGTGTAAGGTGACCAGACCAAAGTTCAAAAAAATCTCGTAACTGTAATTGTACTGTAAGGCATGTGCATCACCCCATTACACAGACTGTATGTTCTTATCTTTGATAGATTTATCCTTACATCAAACCCTCTCATGGGACAAGGAAGGATTAGTTGTCCAGTTTGACCAAACTGGACACAACATGGTAAGTAAGGGTTTTGCTTAAGGCTACCCAGGAAAACATATCAGAAGAGCATGAGTCTCTCTCATACTGGGCTAATGCCACGGTCCCCAGACCATTTCTGCCTGCCTAGTTCTCCTGTTACTTAATACAGGCGCTATCGATAATCTTTGGAAAGTCAGTTTTTTATGCTCCAGCTTAACCAACACAAAAAAGTGGAAACATCTGTCTTGTGAGCTGACAAATGGAGAGTGTTATATAGAAGCAATTGATTTTAAATTTACTGTTACCATGCCATTAACAGGAGAGCAGCCCAATGACTGGGATGATTCAAAAGCACTCCCCTTGGTTCCACCAGCAGCGCCCAGTGCCCTGCTCATATTCGGTGTCATGTGTGACAGAGGCAGACAAGTAACCAGGCTGGTCCCCCTCCATTGTACAGCCCCATCTGTGCTTACAAAGCTGGGATGAAGTCTCAGGGTCTGAATGAAGATACTGCTGAGCCCAGTGGATATTCAGTTATGCCAAGTGACACTCACTTTCATTTTAAATTGCCAATAAATATGAAGGAAAGTTAAAGAAGTCTTGGAAAACAGCTTTGCAGGAACTGCCCTAAATGAGACTATAAAAATGTATAAAAATTTGTGGAGAAAAGGAGGGGGAAAAACCTTAAAAAGAAGCATTTATGTTTCCTTTTTCTTCTTAGTAATTATGTTTTAAAATTTCCTCATGGAAATGTGACTAATTCATGTATTTGAAAAATAGTTTCTGCCTGTTCAGCCTCTCCCACAATAGGTCAGTCCTGATTCACTGTCCACTGAAGTAGATATTTGTATTTCCTCATGTTTGTATTAAACTTAACACATCTAGGGTCCCTCTAAAACTTTAGAATACTTTTTAACTACAGATATTTTAAAGTCCTTTAAGATAGAGTATATACTAAAGATGATGTTACAAGGGGGTAGTAGAAAGATTTTGTTCATTATTAATCTGTGATCATGCAGAATTGCAAAGGAACCAGGGAAAGAAATAGGTGAATCTGGTAACTCACTGGCTTTTTATTGCCTTAATATGGTGAGATAAAGAACAGGCAAGAGCATGCCTTTTTCTGAGTGATTCCTGTTTTATTCAAAATCCATGAGAGCTTACCTTAAAAATATATGATGCTATCGAGTTCAGCAAGCTGCATGATTTATTCAACTGGGCTCACCATTTCTTCCTGTCAGTTATATGTGATCAGTTATTAAAAGTGTCTATCACTCATTATATATTTATTTTTTGCAGTTTAGAGACAGTCTTTTAAAAGACTTTCACACAGGGGTATTAGGGCCCAATACTCAAGAACTGACTTTCAGCTAGTCAGTGAAATAAGTGTTTTGGAACACATTATCAGTTGATAGAAGTCCCTGTATGCCTCATGCTTCCAATTTACCTCAGCCCTGAGAATCTGTCCTGTTGTCACTGACCTTGTAGCTGACCGTTTTTTGGTGCAGTTTTGTTCTGGCACAGTGCAGTGTGGCTGAGACATTTTCCCAGAAAAAATGCAAAATGTTATACACCATCTCATGTCCAGTATTCTGTACCTCAAATTGGTGGAACAAAGCATGTTATTTCCACTTAGTGGGAAGAAACCAACATTGTTATTTCTACTGCTCTAGTGTCAGGGCTTTTTATTTCCACTGCAGTGATTGTACAGGCTCTCATAACCAATAAGCCAACATCCACCCTGCCAAAAAAAACAACAAAATACCCCTTGGCTGGTCAGAAGCACATTAGAGCACACAAAAGAAAACTGACTCAGGCTGCAGGTAGAAAGGAAATGTCTATTCTCCTGATAGTAGTGTGGAATTTGACTAAAATATTACATTTTTCTGACAGATGAACCACTTCTGGATCATTTCCAGTTTTCCAGATGATGCAAGTAGAAAAAACCAGAATAACAAACCAAGGGCTTATATAGATTCCTAACTTTAAAAGGGGGAAAGGAAACATGTACTACTTGCTTGTAATTGCGTAAAATAAATGCAGTTCAGGTTTAAAGTTTCTGGACACAAGTGGTCAGATCTCAAGGGCCCAGATACACCACATCAGACAAAAAAAAGGTCATATCTCTCTAGAGCACTGTAAGTTCTAAGAGAATTTCCTCTGAATAAGGGACACAGCATCACTTCTCAAAATTTTCTGCAATGAGAAGCAGATTCAGGGTGAAATTGTGGCTCCCTGAATACTTTGTCACAGAGTTGATGTGAACTAGTTCACTGTGAGCACTGGCTGTGCCCCATTCCCAGATTGCTCTTCCCACTTTTTAACCTCAACTGCCCTTGGTCTTCAGCCCTCTGAGTGACCTTTTCTTACAGTACAGCTTGGTGCTGTGACCTACTC
Organism: Corvus hawaiiensis; assembly: GCF_020740725.1. NCBI lineage: Eukaryota > Metazoa > Chordata > Aves > Passeriformes > Corvidae > Corvus > Corvus hawaiiensis. Next base: position 67,589,036 of record NC_063213.1, on the reverse strand, counting down.
CAGCTCCCAACAACAGGCTTTCTGTTTCACAGCATGTGAACCTGGGCCAGGAAAAGATGGCTTAGATTTATGAGGATTGTGGACTACAGAGACATTGCCCCTGAACCCACAGGAAGCTTGATTCTTGGGTTGGTGGAAATCCACATCACCTCATGAATGTAAATAGAACAAGATGCATTTGTCTTAGCTGAATGTACAATCTGTATATTCTGGGGTTATGCACGATTTATTTGCTGTGCTGAGAAATAAAATATCTTGGTTTTATTCCTTATCAGTAGAAAAAGTAGGTCTCTATTATCCATAAAACTAAGACTCAGTCACATTTATATGGTTTCAGTAACACACGATGTATTTTAAATGATGGAAACTTCACGAGGGAAACAAAAAGATGCTTTTAGGTGAAAATGATGATTCTGTTATTCACAAACATGATGATCTCAGTTCAACAAATTAGCACAAAATGAGTGCAGAAATATGAAAATGAGCCCTTGGACAAAAATGAACATCTTTCATCTTGGAATGTGTATGTTAGTGCTCTTAGCAGCACTGTTTTTTTCACAAAGATGTACTGAATAATGATGATCTGTGACTTGAGAATTCATGACATAAGAACATGAGATATGTAATTTTGTAAAGCATAGAATTTTTTATGAAATTGATTTACTTCATAGAGAATTTTACTGAGACATTTATTTCACGTCACCACAGCTCTTAAATTTGATGCTGACATCAGCATAAGATGTATGCTGCTTATTACTATCTGTTGGGGACAGTTTCAAAAAGTCTGCTACAAGTGCCTGCAAAAAATAGTAGTAATAATTTTAACCCATAATAAGCTGTTCTTACCGGTACCAGCCAACATCTGCCTAGCTGCTGTTATACATCCTTACTCAGTGGCACTGGAGGTGCGGCCATCCTGAACCCTGTTTCTCAGAGGGAATGAGGATGGTGAGTTGGAGAAGATTTCAGCCCAGTCTGAGACCTCCGATCCAGCACTTGGATCTGTATCAGGGAGCAAAAGCAGTACCAGAGGCTGGGAAAACGCTGGGCACCCTCCTGGTGGAAGCACGGCACGGCAGAGCTGTGGATGCCGTCCCCGCCGGGGCGCCGGTGCCGCACGGTCTCTGCAGCGCCGGCTGAGGTCACTGTGGCTCCGCACCTCCCGTTGCTTTTGGAGCAGCTTTTTGCTTCTGGAAGAAAGGATACGGACACAGATTTTTCTATTTTTTTTTTTTTTTTTCCCAGCACATATAGTTTCTAAAAATGGGGACTAACTGATGGTTGTAATTTTGATGGAGATTTACCTGTAGGCAAGACGGCAATCAAACCCACACTATTAACCGAAGGCTGATTGAGTTAATGAATATAATTGTCAACTCTACAAACTGATTCAGTCTGTCTAGCAATCTATCAGTTTGTCTTTCCTCTTGGAGTTGTCCCCATTTATATCTTGCTCTATGGTGGCTGTGGGTGAATACCTAAAATCCCCATAAATATGATATTGTTTGAGGGAGGACTGATGAATGCTTGGGAAAGAAAAGGGAATCTGCTATACTGGGTAACTGAATTTATCACTGTTCAATTAAACATAATAAATTTGGACTAGGCAGCTGAAATAGTAGGTAATACTAACTTTTGTTTTTATCATACGGCTGGTCTGCATGAAATTCAGGTTCTTTACTCATTGGACTAAGTCTGCAAAGGACACATCCTTAACTTAGATGGCTTATGGTCTGATGAATGAAAGCGTGTACAGGAAGCATTGCATATGGATATCAGAAAATGATGCTCTAAAAATAAATGTTCTGGGGAGCAGGGGAGAGATAAGGAGATGGGAGAAAACATAAAAAATGCCTTCTGTGAGTTGGAATTTCAGGTTTGGCAAGCCTGCAGCCCACCAACCTAAATTGAAACAACAAAGCCCACCGCTGGATCTGCAGGAGATTTCCTTCCATACAGGGAACCCCATGGGCCTGTAAAGAAAGGCTTTCCATCCTCCCCATCCTCCCCATCAGTTCAGAGAGAAAGGAGTGACATACGAGAAGATGAAGACTGAGCTACTGAATAGTCAGAAAAGCATAATTCACAGCTCAAGCCAGGACAAATCCAATTCGGAAGAGCCCTGTACAGATCACACAGCCTTTCTAGAAGTTACTATAAATGACCTTTTTCAGATGTGTTGGAAGAAGCATACATTCAGCTTCTGATAGAGGAAGCATATTCTGCTTCCTCAGAGCTTGAACCAGTCCTCAGAGCTGCCATCACTGAAGAGGTGAGGGCCACATCACAGCAAGAGAGTTACCAGACTTTCCCCTGCGGTCACTCATAAGAGGACAACAAAAACGAGACTACGCTACACGTCTGTGAAGAACACTGTAAAGAAGCGTGACATTGGAATAATAATACATACCTTTTAGAGTGGAAAAAACCCCTGTGTTTGCAGAGAAGCTACTTTTGAACTCTACTAGTGAAAGTAAGGAGCAAGAACCCACAGAGAGAGAATTACTCCCCAAGGCAGGAGCTTCTCTCTTTGGAGCAAAATAGGAGGTGTGCCTTCATGTGCTCCAAGGGAAAGGTTGGGTGGAGTCAGATTGCCCCAGCTCTATTTGTCTCTCTGTAAGTGAGGCTCTTATTCCTCTAATGGCAGGGACACAGGCCTAGGTAGTCCATAGCTGTGTTTTAATAGTGGACATGAGGCTGTGGCATGGCCCTGATCTAGCTTAACTCATGGAAAGAAACACAGATTGCCTCACTGAGGGACAAAGGGCCACATGCTTGTATAATTTTTAAAAAAGAAGTGGGCAGACTTAGGTGGGTCTCCTAATAAAGAGGTGACCAACTTTTCTGAAATCCATCTCATATAACTGTATGTAGGTAACGCTGTGTTTTGCAGTCTTCCTTTCATCTGAAAGGCTTTTTCCACACAAACATGATAATGCAATACCTATCTGTGTTCTGACATGAATCTGTGTTCTTAAAGCCTTGCATGTAGCAGGTGGAGAAAGACTTATAACCCATCTGCCCATGTGTCAGCTATTCCTTAACTAGCTCTCACATATTACTAATTTTATTTAATAGAAGACCATTTTGCATGTCCTGTCATGCAACATTGCAAGCCTCCTTCCAACATAAAGAATCCTCTCTCTCCAAATTTACTTAGCTGTATCACTGTGTGTGTCAGACCTAATAGCTGCTTAATACACATTACCTGTAAGACTGTGAGTTTATCCTCAGTTTATTTGGATTAGACAGTAGGTTTCAGACACTACACTGCCATTGAATACACTTACATCATATTTAACATGAAGTTTAGTCAATAAAAATAACAACAATAAATTAGTCTCATTCTGCTTTTCTTATGCTGTAGAAATGCCTGAGTATTGATGGCTTTCAGCTGTTCCTCAAGACATACCTTTGTCATTTATTGAGCATTTTGTGCTTCACAAGAATTCCTGTTACAATGTCACAACTTAAATTTGCCTTGCCTCAATGCTCTTGAAATGCCTTGCCAGCTGATGGAAAAGGGAGTATCATTAGGTGCTTGCATGGAGGTGTCATCTAAATCAACAGTGTCTATAATCTATTTGCATAGGCAAACACTAAAATCCCCTGAAAATAGAAAGAAATACAATTTAAGAAAAGTGAAAAACCTCTATTTCAAAGAATAGAAGGGAACTACTTGTTAGGAATTTCAGTGAAAGAGTCAATATCTCTTGCTCAAAAATGAAACGTTAGCTAAAAGGTGAATTTACTGAGTAAGCCAACCAATTGAAGTCTTAATCATGACCCGTAAAAATAATAGATTTGTTTGCTTTTTAAAATTTATTTTTATGCATATAAAGAGTGTCTGATAGGCATTTTTAAAAGGAGATAAGAAGAAAGCAGGGATTTTATGTTCACTGTTCAGGTCCTGTCTTGCCTGCCTGCCTGCCTGTGAGAACCAAAAAAGTATTTAAATTATAGCATCGGAAGAGTCAGGAGCAAAAAATGTCAAGTGTTTAGGAGAGAAAGGGTTTTTAGCCTTGACTGTTCTGATTTTTTCATTTTGTTTAATTTTAGTGTCTAAAAAGCATTTGGAAAAAGGATGTTTTTACTTAAAATTCAACATCCATAATACTTACATTATGGTGTGAAAGCTGCACTAGATGACTGACATCTTGGCAGATCTCCCAGGGGCTTAAACCGGGCAGGATTTTACCCATTATTTTTAAAGCAAACAAGCATTGGGGAAAAAAACCAAACAGAAGAAAAATATTTACAATTTCATTGCAATAAAGAAATAAAAAAGGGCACCAGCTTAACTTAAAAAAAATCTTTGGCACATACAGCTTTCACAGAAGGGGTTTTGACTGACCACTAGGTCAGGTTTGTTGTCTATCTGCTGTAAATATAATTCAGAAATAAAAGGGGGTTTTGTGTGGTGATGATAATTTTTTTTGTTATTTATTTAGTAGTTTGACAGAGACTTACCCTCCATTTTACTTGAAGGATTTACTAAAATTCACAATCTGAAATACCAGCTCAATGGAAGCACATGGAAGAACATGTGGCAGACTGTTTCTCATTGGAAATGGCAAGAACATTCCCACTTACTTTTAATACTTATTTAGTGATTTTTATGCAGCACCAGTAACACCATTATCTCAGCACTGACAGAATGATATAAACTGTAAAATATCTTCTTTGAGACATTTAAACCTTTGCTGGATAAAATGCTAGTAAATGTGATATTAATTAAGAAATAATCCTGCACAATAGTAAAAGATGTTAGATCCTAAAGAGTAAAAGGAGTTTTTCCATTTTTAATATTTTTAAATCTGTGGTAGGCATAGGATAATGTTCTTAATTTGTTACTTTTTACTAGAAGATCAAAGCGCATTATAAATTTAAGCTTGATTTGAACAATACATTTCCTTCATATTCTCTAGGCCTGAGGTTTTGTGAAATCAACTTTTGGGTGGGAGTGTAAGGAAATACGTCCTCCCTCTGTGGCCAAAAAGTAACATAAGTAAATTTCCACGGTCAAAAACTGAAGTGTAAACATTTTTCATCTTTGGGTCTAGTGTAAAATGGTACTTTCCAAATGTGCTCAGGTACTATGATGATGGGCAAAGCATGACAGCTAAACTCCAGAGTTTGTGTTAGAGAGAAGATTGTTCAGTACACGGGTGGCTACTTTAATTTGCAGTTCCCCAGTCTTCAGCAGCTCTGGGATCAGCTTTATGAAGAAGACTTCCCACTCCTCAGCCATGCCAAGGCATGCTTCCAGGGAGCTGTGTATTCACATACTTATTTCATGTCCCTGGAGTTGAGCTTATTGATTACTCACACACTTAAACATTCTTAACCTTAACAGCTTTGTTAAACTGGGGACTAATTCACATACAGTCAGTCCCCATTTTGTGCAACAGGGATATACATTTTTTAAAGAGGGAACAAAGGAACAAATGAAAAAGGATATATGAGCTGAAAGCAGGCTTTAGACAGATTTGAGGTGTTCAGGTACATGACTGAATCTAGCCCATAATGTTTAAACTGCTTTTCTTCTGAAAATGGGCAAACCCATTTATCACTAAGGGCAATAGTAACAGTGGCAGCATATGGCAAACATTGGTGATGAGAGAAAAATAGTCTGAGTAAATGCAATACTTTCTTCAACATTACACACTACTTTAGCATAAGTTACTTTGAAAGGTTAAAACATGCAGTTTTGAAACAGATAGTAAGTATGGTTTAGGATGACTTCTAATCCATATTATGCCATTTTCTCTCAGTGTTTTAAAATTTTTTAAATAAAAAATTTGACTGAACAAACATGAATTTCATCATACTGTTCCCACGCATCTATTTTTTAACCTTATGGTGATTCACAGGTTAACATTATGTGAAATCGCCTAACATTCTTCATGGAAATATTTCAGTCCAGTAATAAAAAGAAGAACCCATTTGAAAACAGAATAAGGAGCAGATGGATAAAAATATAAATATTATTTCAGTTTAATTAATTGCAGAAGCAGAAAGATTCTTGCAGTACCAGAATTTGCAAATGCTGAAGCTGATCTCGGTGCTCCAGAGTACAGCCCTCAGAAAGTGCTCCTTTGGACTAATTGCATCTACTGGATGGACAGATAAACAGTTTATTTCTCTTAAAGTTGTCTTCTGGATAAAAATAAAGCCTGTTACTTTTGGAGACAGCCTTCAACCAACCTTTAAAACACAACTGTTCTCCATTCTCACTTCTCTAATATTTTTTATTTTATTTTATGATTACTATTTCTTTGCAAACACGCATTCTAACCAAGCAGGATTTACTTACATCCTGCAGTGGGACAGTAAGCCCCCAAGAGATATGGGTTTACAGGAACCTCTTATGTCCCATTTTCTAGCTGTGGGAAAGTGATTTTCAGGGAAGGGAAAATGACTTGTCTAAAATCACACAGTGAGATTAATGATACAGTCAAGCATTGAACATTTAGGCTGTGGTCAGATGATCACTAAGATTGGATTTATGCATTACTGGATCACCTGGCAATACAAATTTGGTGCAGACAGGCATGCACTCCTGTTGAATTATTCACAGCACATCAGATAGTGCTTATGTCAGCTGGTGCCCTGAGATAGCCCAGAGTGCAGCTTATCCCATATGCCATTCGTTCTCATCTCTCAGGTGTAGTTTGGGATGATGGCCTATTGCAGTGTGGTAGGAAAGCTAGCTTCTGCTTATGAGGCTGTTATTACCACAGGAACAACCCTAGAAAGTCACCATGTCACAAGCAAGGCACTGTTTCAATGTCAAAAAGTGTCAGGGCATCACAGTTCCAGGATGCAGTAGGTGGCAACCTGGATCTGTTGTTGGCTCTGCCCCTGGAAGTGTCCATTTCCTGATACAAGCTGGTGATAGAGAAGTGCAGATGTGATGGCCAGAGAATGGTGTTTCACGATGGGCTGCTTGAGCAGGGAAGGGGGAACAGAGGACAGAACTAATTGTTTTGCCAAACCTTCTCTCATTGCTGATTAAACTGAGCACTGTAATGCCAAGAAATGGCAGGTTCCTGTTCTCTGAGGCATTTGGGTCTATGAGAAGAGCTATAACCACAGGCAGAAGGTTATACTCAAAATATGGGGAGATCAGAATGTGAGGAGAGCTTCTGAAAGGAAATGTTCCCAAATACCACCTTGTAGATGTTTTTCAGGAAGGTGCTCACCCAACCTTACTGACCACTGAGGACAAAGGGACTGAAGCTGAGACGTGGCAGCTCTTGACTCCCAGCATTTGGATCTGAATCAATTTGGAGCTTAAAAGGCATAAAGACAATGCTGAACTTCAGAATGCTCTTTGGAAAGGCCCCAGCTCATGATCTGAGTGAGCCATGCAGGAATTCAGAGTGAAAGTTGCTCAGCTAAGCATGTATCCTCTCCCTCCGTCCTGTGACCTGTCCTGATTGTTTATCAACATCTTGGGTCACTGCAACATTGTGCTGGGGTCATCTTCAGCTGGTTTCAGAGACCTCTTGATGAAGCTTGTGTTCTCTGTACTCCTCAGCTGATACCCTGGAGACAGGACAGCCTACTGTCATGGTCAGCCACTCACGTTATTTTGTGGTTCCAAAAATATCCCATGCCACACTTACTTCAGTTCATCCAGCTCAATCTAAACCAGAGGCAAGACAGTAGAATTATAGACTAGTTCAGGTTAGAAGGGTCCATTAAAAGTGATATAACCCAATCTCCCTCCAATAAGCAGCAGCATCTTCAACTAGATCAGGTAGCTCAGAGTCCTGTCCAACTTGGCCTTCAATATTTCCAGAGATGGGGCATCCACCATCTCTCTGGGCAAATGGTTCCAGGGCTTCACCGACCACATCATAAAAGTTTTCTTTCTTATATCTAATCTAAACTGACTCTCTTTTAATTTAAAACCACTAGTCCTTGTTCTACTGGAACAGGCCCTACTGGAAAGTCTGTCTCCATGTTTCTTATTGGCCCCCTTTATACACTGAAAGTCCAGAATAAGGTCTCCCTGGAACCCTCTTTCCTCCACATGGAACAAACTCAACTCTCTCAGTTTTTTCCTCATAGGAGATGAAGGTGACTTGAGAAGACCTGACTGATTAGGCTTTGAATCTTTAGGATTTACATAAACTCTTCTGGTGGCTCAACTGTGAGTTGGTAACACCAGCTGAAAGATGGTAAATGACAACTGAGGACAGTAATGAATAGTTAGAGGTTGTAATATCTTGAAGGCTCCAATTACTGCCATTGTGACTCTGTGACTGTGCCCGAAGACAGAGTGTGGGAGTGACTCGACTCTGCCAGTGACTAAGCAATTAGCCCCAAAGGCAACTGGCACATTTCTCTGGGCCTCCATTTCCCTTCTGTGGAAGCAGAGCAGTGCTGTGCATTCACTTTCACTTAGCACATTCTGCTTTGACACTAAGTGTGAGGATTCAACCTTAAACAGGGATTTCTGAAATGCATCATGAGGGAACTAGGCATCTACTCAAACATAACTAAAACAGTAGTTAGAAATTACTGTAAATGAGCCCATGTCCTTGCAGTAACAACAGTTACACTTCATCTCCTTCATATTCTCTTTTTCATATAGAGAGATCAGAAGGACCTTATTTCCCCATTTTAAGATCACATGGCAAACCTTTTCTTGGAGCAAAATGCCTGCTAAAACATTTTGCTTTATGTAAAGGCACAAAGTGGTATTACCTATGGGGCTTCGGGCTGCAGGGGCCTCCAGGCAAAATACTCTACATGCTGAAGAGGAAATGCAGTTACTGAAGTCAAGTTTATGTTTTTTAACCTATTTTTCTTGAGATAACTTTGTCAGATTGTCAAACAAACTCTCCAAAGGGATTTGAGTCACAACCACATTAAACTGGAATCCAATCTTGTTATGCTGGCCTCAGTGAGTGGATATTCCCTCTGAGCAAGCCTGCACTGTACTAAGCTGCCTTCTGTTTCTTCAACCTAAGCTTTGAATGTATAATCATATTTCCTTTTGAAAATGACTTGTTTTTCTTCATTACAGAAACAGGATTGATTTTCCTACAGAGTGTTACACTTGTCGAAGCAGCTATAATCAAATTTCAGTGTAATGTCCCTACGCAAGTAATTCTCACAATTAAAACTGTAACCGTTCTGGATACCTGTTGGCTTGGATTCTAACCTTCATGTATATCTGGAATTGGTCCACTGAGAACATGGGCCAAATCCACAGCTTTGCAAATCAAAACCACTGGAGCTGCATCTGTGGGCACCAACTGTGGGTATAACTGACTACCTTCAAGGAAGTAAGCAGAATCACTTATTAATACTGGTATGACAACAGGAAAAAAATAGGACCAATAAGTCAAAATAAATTACCTTTTACATCAGTGAATGACAGCAGCTATGTAATTTTTATAATTTTCCAATATTCCAAACCTTCTCTCATGTAACCCTGAATAAAATGGAGCTGGATACAAGCTCCGTACAATGTTTCAAAAGTTAGCTCAGAAGAGGCTTCAGTGGCCCAAGAACTCCAATAAAAAGCCATGGTAAGTTTGCTACCTCAGTAGGATATGTTTTGGGTGATCAACCTTTAATTTAATTTAAGTTTAATTTAATGAAGACATTTATGTCAGCCTTGAAGATAGCATGGGCTAAAACTGCATCCCTTTTTATGTGTGACACTCAAGCACTGCTATTGCTGTCATATTACTAAAATGATCCTGCAGGTCATTCTCCGGACTTTCAGTCATGATTTATAGCTCTAGTCAGGATGGGCTGGTCTGTTCAAATTCACCTTTCCTGGATAAAATTTCTAAGAGAAGGCAAATGTGGCTACCTTCCCAAGCACATCATGGCTTTCCTGTGCACTGGTCACCAAGGAGGAAGCCACAACCCTCGTTAAATGGGCTGATGCTCAGTCACACTCTAAGTCTTCCTCTTTTCTCTCGCACACACACAACCATGTGCACATCCACATGCACACACTCCTGCAAAATGCTGACAACCTAAGTTAACAGCAAATAATTAAGACAAAAATGCATTTTAAATATAAGCTGAATCACAGCTCCCACTGCCTGGCAGCAGCTAGGTGATATAAACTATAAACTTGCCCTGATGGTCAGCTCTGGAATTCCTCCATTACAGGGGAATGAATGCTTAAAGCAGTGCAAACAGCTGTGCTGCTGAATTCGCAGCTCCACCTATTTTCTGAAGATCAAGCAGCCTGAACTCCCTACCGACACACACTGCTGCATGTGTGCACACCCACAGAAGTAAGTAAAAATAAACAAAGTATTTACCAGCATGCCTTTCACTTACATCCACTTAGTATTATCTATAGTAGTCATTCCACTGGAGAACAACGTGTTATTAAGGGAGGCCAGCTCTGCCAAGTGTTAGTCCCCCAGAGGGGACTCACCCATGTGTTAAACATTTTAGCTCTCATAATAGAAGGCTATGCTGTAGATTTCAATGACAATTCACTTAGTACTTACAGATGAGATACTTGGGAGTGCATCCCAGCAAGCAGTGTTTGCTTTTGATACTGACAGTGTGGGCAATAAAATCATGCAGTGCATACTGTTTGTGAGGCAGATGCTCTTGTGGCAGTGAGCAAACCAGATACTCAAGTTCATCTCGGGCACTTAATGTGTGCATCAGATTTGCTCTGAACAAGGAGAGCCCTGAACACACCCGGCTTCCAGATGCAGCAAATGATTAGGAAAGTGGAGTGGCTGAAGAGCTTAAGAAATGAAGCATCTGTTTATAACCAGGCAAACAGAGACTGCTCCTGTCTACACAGCAGTCATTCTTAAGACATCCCGTAAAAGGGAAGATGGAGATATCTCAGGCTGCTTCGTCTGCTTTAGAAGGGAGAACAGATTTCACAAAACTTTGTTGCTATAAGCAGAGTTATTTGACATGAAGGAGGAAAAAACCCAGGAATTACAAGAAGGAACTAGAGATTCCTCATGGGGTCTTTCACCCAATACTCTTCTCAAACAGTCTGGCATCCTGAAGTGGTTTGCACATCAGAAGAATGTTCCAGTTCTGGTTTCCTTTAAGTAGATTTGACTTTGTCTCATTTAAAGCAAATGTGTTGCTTTGTTGATGTGAAAGTTTTGACGACACACCACCCTAATTGTTTGCTGCTCTTGAGAGACACAAACCTGCAGCCAATGCTCTATGACATGTTTTTGTGCTTCTCATTGTTATAGCTTTCCACCAACTGATCATCACAGCAAGTCAACCTGCAAATAAGTACTCCTGAGCACTTTAATGAGGCCCTTATCTCTGGCCAACTTAGGAATACTCATTGGGCTTTCCCCTGTTGAACAGCAGCAACTCCAAATAACCGTCCCATTAAAACAAATGCGCTGCTGTCAGAGATGTCAGGTTGAAGGGCCAGCAGGCTTCTGAAGCTGCTATTGCATCATCCTTTTGTTGGGCCAAGGTACAATGCCTACCGGAGTGATTAGAGCAATTACTCAGCACTGTTTGTCACAGTCAATCAGATCTGACCAGCATGAATGCAGCTGTGACCTAGACCTGCCTCTCTAGCAAAGCATTATTGTTGGTTGTCATCTCCGTCTTCGGTAGCTCCATGCATGTGTCTAAGTTGGAAACACACTAAGAAAACTTCCTAGCAATTATTTCTCTTTCTTTTCTCTCCTTGATGGGCCTCTCCAATCATCTGATGCATGCTTTCTCCCCCTTTTGTCTTTCTGCTTGTGTTCCTGCTGATACATACTGTGACTTTCTGCTAGTGAGTTAAGTAGCAAAAGCCACTTGGGAGTCTCTAAAGTCACCCCTTCTCTGTTTGCATTTAACACGAACCAGAGAAGGCTGCTGGTTGGGAGCTAATGGAAGAGAAGAGAGAGACATCGGTCTTACTAAGTTCAGTTCTCTGTGCATCTCCTTTACAACATTTTCTATGGCAAATGCAACCTAGTATGAGTATATTTTGTAGTAAACTGCTTATCAAGATTGAAAAACACAGATTAAAAATGTGTTGCTCAAATTAATGTAAAACAAGTTCTATGATTTATTTTTGTATGGCTGGAATTAAGATATCGAAGAAGAATAACACTTGAATCTGGTGACTGAAGAGTCCTGGCCCCTGTAAACTACTGCTTGTTCTCCCTCTTGCTTTTCATCTTAAGCTTTGCTTGAGATCTGCGGGAAGGCAAGGACAAGCACATCTCTGCTCTCTGCCTTCCCTACAAGGACAAATGTATCCAGCTGTGCTGCACCTTTGGACCGCCACATTCTCTCCTCTGTTTCGTTTTTATTCCAATGCACATGCAAGAAAGAGACTTCATCAGCATTAGCAAAGAAAGAAGCAAAAGGCATAGAGACATATCTTTAGGAGGCTGAGATGTCACATTGATGCAGCTGCAGACAGGTGAACGGGTGAGGAACTGCCTCGTGCTGCTCCACAGCACAAACACCTTGCATGCAGGTGTGTGAGGGAGACCAAAGGACATAACTTCATGCAGGCCATGTCAGCAGAAGTTCTTACACTGATCCTGACTGTGGTTAGTGAGGAAGAGAAAGAGTTCATGACAAGAATGTGTTTGTGAACAAGACTTCAAATTTCAGTAAGGGGAAGATGTTAGATGTACGTTATTGTGATTATTGTTACGAAGCAAAATGCCTGTGTTGTACTTGCAGCTGGTGCTAATAATGGAGGAATAAAGGGCCCTCTGATCACAAAAAATCCCAGCAGTAACTTTGTCACATTAGTACAGTAATTTCCGTATTGCTTTTAAAACAGCTGTTCAAAGCAATCAGTAAACAGTAGATTATTAAACACAAAATGCTTTGTGATTGTTTTTCCAGGAAGTAGCTACATACTACTGAATTTTATAATATATACTATGTTCTATGATGGTATAAGGACCCTGAAGTTCAGACAGTTGCCACAACTCTTTGAGAGAATGAGGAAACATTTATCTTACACAGGCCACTGGTGTGGCTTTCACTTGCCCTTAAAACTATCTTTTCTCATCTAGACAAAATTAGAAGTTCAGCACTCTGATACTCTTTGGAAAACATGGATAAAGGTATTGAGATATGGTGAACAACAAAGAGTATTTCAGCTGTCTGACTTCAGGGATAAAAACTGGCATGCTTTGTAGTTTGTCAGATCCTTAAATCCTTTGAAAAGGTTTAAGGATAAAAACCTACAGTTAGCTACGAAGTAATGCACATTAGAAATAATAGAATAAAATTACAAATAGATGAAGTAAGAAAATGTATTACTAAGATTATACTTAATAAGTATCCTTCTTAGCTGATTTAACAGCTCCCTGTCAGACTGGCTGATTAGCCTTTACAATGTACCCCAAGGCTGGTATACCCTGCCAAAATCTGAAAGGTATATATTTTTCTCACTAGTGAAAGTGGTTGCCAGAGCCATCCCGTGCAACTGCTGTGCACAATCTGTTTCTTTGGTAGTTCAGCAAAGAGTAATTGTCTCTTCCTGTTCAGTCTTCTTTATTGTCAGTAAGGTGGTGACGCAGGGGATCAATTGTTTTACCTTTCCTTTAAGGTTACCAATTGCTTATCTTAATTGGAAAATTCCTGTCGTCAGCTCTAATTTGTCTATTATTGCAATGTAGGACACAATAACAAAGCTTTATAAATCTTAGAGCAATTCAGTAGATGCAAATCATTAAATTTTTGTTTAATCAGACTTTTAACACCAATCTATGTGTTCTAATTACAAATGAAGGATGAAATCCTGTTTTGTATTGCTTTGGTTTGGTGACATCCAAATACTTACTTTTAAATAATGTAGGGTCCTTTCATACTTATCTTAGAAGGCAGAGCTGAATAATGTGGGTGAAACCAGAACCACTCCAAAACTCTGTCACTGACTTAGTCTCATGTTGACCATTTGCACCAACCCTTTTGACATTTCTTTAGTCTGAGCCAGGGAAAAAGAGAATGTTGGTACACTTTTACTTAAATATTCTTGTAATTTATTACCAGGAAATGCATGGTCATGAAGCCATTGTGGCATGCATAACAAGTACTTCAAAACTTCAAAGGCTTGAATATATGTTTTCTTCAATCTAAGAACTGAGTTTAATTACATTATTGCAAAATGGGTTTTAACCAACAAATTTTTTCTCTGCTACGTAGCTGACAGGTTGTGATAGGAGCATTGCCAGTTCTGCTGCAACTTCTCCTCTCGTTAAAAATGGTTTCAGAGCATGTGCTGATATCCATAGAGAACATACTGGATTCAATCATTCTCTGTGTGGGTAATGCACTGCAGAACCAGAGCCTTAATGGGGCTTAAGAACTGGAAAATTCTATTTCTCACTGTTTAACTACCCTCAAGCTGGAAATTGTAGAGGTGGACATTCTTCTCTGTTGGTGAAAGACTTCATGGTATAGGACACTACTTGTGAAACTCATGGGAACAGTAGAGACTAGTGAAGTCTGTGGAAGTGTTAAGTGTACATGGAATGGCACAGCCAGGCCATGAGCTTGGTAGATTTTTCAAAATCGTGAGCTCTACAAGATTCACTTTTCCATATAAACTAGCAACTAATCAGTAATCCTTTATGTGTTCTAATATTTTCCTTAAATGTTCTGTGTTCCTACATGATTTGCATCTCACACTGGCAGTTCTCCTACTGTGAGATGGCTATCAAGTTCAATCAAAGATGACTTTTATAAATAAAATTCCCTAAGGAAATAAGGTTAATACCTCTTAAAACAATTTTCCTAGTGCTATATGTTTATTATTTGACCAAACTAATGATATAGTTCTGCTCTTAAATTAATTGTTAATAAAGCTATGAAAAATTTAAACTTTGCCCACATTGGGCTGGGGAAGATCGCAGATATTAGTGACTCTGAGAATTTTGGCTAATGTTGAGGAGAAGGCAAGAAAAAGAAAAGTCATGTTGTTGGGTCTGATTCCACTGCAGCTGATTGCATCTGGCAGGCTGTCTCCATCTGACTTGCTAGCTGTCTGAGTACAGTACAGGGCTGCATCTTTTTGCATCCAGTAAATCTGAGTGAATTTAATAAATCCAAATATTATCAGCCTTCTTTTTCCTACTTTCCTGACTTTTTTTTTGTTTGGTAGGAACAAAATTCTCTCCATGCTGCTGAATGATTATTACTGCCATCAATGCTATTTTAATCACAGAAAATACACCTGGAGTTGTACAAGATTAAAATAATCTCTGTTACAATGAATTCATGATCAAAAATAGCAAAGTTTCATCTACAGCATAATCACTCTTGGGAGAGTGATGATACTTTAGCCATCTGGAAGAAAGATTTTAAAAAAAGGGATCACTAGCAACCACTTGACGAACTTTTGCCAAGCTCTGTAGAAAGTTTAGTTTTCTAACTGTGCTTTTGGAACACCTTGGGGAACTTTAGTGCTATGGACAAGAGCATGGGCTTACCCAGGTTAGTTTCAAATGTTCTAAGGGGTTAGCTTTACCTAATCAGGTGCCCCACCTGAGTTAGTCACTCTGCTAAGAAGCAGGGGACTAAAGCTTTTATGGGAATAGGTTGCACTTACAGAAAGCAATGCTCACGTCAATTAACAGCACAAAATCATTGTTTATTATTACACACACAGATTCTCCCCTCCTTTAGACATTAGCAGGAATATTGGCAGCACCTGAGATTCAGCAAAACCCTATGATAAGCAGAGACAAATGAAAGGCTCCTCTCAAAAAACAAACAAACAAACAAACAAACAACCCCACAAGAAACACTGCTTGCCTTAGAGTAGATACTTCAATGTGTGTAGATGTGCTGAGGTGGTGGTCGCCCTCCAGCTCTACATTGAGCCAGCAGCCCAGAGAAGAAAAGATATTAGCTGAATAAATTTGTGGCCACAGTCAATCTAACAGTAGGGCACTAATTCCACATCAAAAACTGTTTGGCTATAGGATTTAAAGTGCTGAGCTGGGATAATCTCACTCCAGCAATTTAAATGAGGTAAAAGTATTTGGATGTATTGATTTCGTACTGCTGGAGTTTCTGCCAAGTTACACACTGTCTGCCTGCTTCATTCAAACTTTTGCTCTAAACTAGCAGCTGATCTCCCTCATCCTAATAAATAATTCACAAAAAATAAAGCTTGCATAAACTCTGTAAAATGTAGCCAGGCTAATTCAACAGAAAAGCTGTCATGTATATGTGCTTATCCAGATAGGACCTGCAGCACCCTGTGCTCCAGAGAGCAGAATGTCTGATGTGATGAGTGCAGAACCTTACGTTTAGTGTGGGAAGTAAATGTGAGGAAAAGTTTCCCCTTGGCCAGAAAACAGGCTCATGAACTGATCCTTGATCTAAGCTACATATAATGTTAATTGCATAGGAATAGTCTGTTCCCATGGTTATGGGAAGCGGGTTCCTTTGCCTCTGCTGGGTTCCTATTCCCCAATTCACGTGTGGCAGTGTACCTGCAGCCTACCCAGGTCTATGAAGTCTGCTCCTGTTATTGTCCTTGCTATTACATTAAGCTTTTAAACCCATGTGCATATCAAGTGCACAGTATCTGTGTAGGAAGCCTAAAATAAAACTAGGAGAATGATAAAATTTTGGTCTGGTATTTACACCAAGGAAATAATTTTGGTTTCTTTTAAAATAATTTTTTCTTTATGTTGGGTGGAAAAGGTTTTCCATCTTTGCTTTACTTAAGGTGCTTTGGATAGAACAAGACATAGGAAAAAAAAGAAAAGAACAATATAACCAAGTGCAGCAAGGAACTAGATCAAGGTGGATTGCAATATGAACTCAAAATTTTTACAACACACATTTACTTCCTTTGTCCCTTTAAATTTTCTCAGTTGAGTATTTATACTTATACATGAAAAATCTGTCAAAGTTGTAGCTAGATAAGTGAGTGTTGTTGGTTTAAGCTTTGCATTTTAGGCTGGGCTATTATATTTTAAACATTTCCTTCTGCATTAAAGTTGTATTTCTGGCACATAGTTCTGTTATTCCTTATCATAAAAATTGACACCTTGGCTCTGAGTGCTTCAGGTCTTTCAGATAGATGTTATTTGCCCAATAGCTTAATTACTCTTCCACAGAGTGAGTACACAAGCAGGCATTCTGCATTTATAATTTAACCCTTCAAAGACAAACAATAGTAAACGACATGACACAAAAGGAGAGATTGCAGAATATCTTAAACCTAGTTATTCTGTCTTTATATAAATGAAAAATTCAAATCTGAATACAGCAATAAACTCTATACAGATTTCACGCCTTAATTTTTTCATTAATTCCAAAGGTTTTTTCAGTCGGGCCAGTCCTGAATCCCTTTATCAACACAGCATTTTTGGGACCATTAAGTCTCTGTTTTAATCTCTCTGTTCTAAGTAAACTTGGTCTGCACTACCTGCTTCCTAATTTCAAAAGTCTTTCCCTATAACAAGGACATTTTCATATCCTCATTAAAGTCATCCTCTCACTTGGCATGGGCTTCCAGTCTTGCTACGTGAGTTTCACACCCAATACTTGTGTTTCCTACAAGAAGTTTTGTAGTCTATAATTCTTCCTCTCACAGAAAAATTGGATGGATTACATTCCTCACTTCAACCAGCTATTGTTACACTGAGTGTGCATTTCAGTAAGAGACGACTGTTATTCAAAATGCCATATTTTCCAAGGCAGATCAATGTATGATACAGCACAGATAGTGTATGGTAGATCCCACTTACACTGATATATTTCATGATAGAGCAATTTCACAGTAAAATTAGAATTCATAAGATGCAGATAGACAGATTTCCCATCATGTCACGATTTTGTTTTACAATGGGAAGACTCGCTCGAGAGGCAATGCTCATGGGTTCTAATACATTTAACATCACCTTGGTGATGAAGCTAAACATCAGTTTGAATTAACAGTTTGAAGATGTTTAGAAAGAGGGAAAAGGGCTTATGTGGCTTGCCTGAAGTCACCAATATAGAGTGCAGAAACACTGGGGTAGAATCATCTTCTGAGCTCCATTCTTCTGTTTCAGCTACCGTGGCTCACTTATCCCCTACTCCAGGAGCAGTTTAGCAAATTTAGGTCAGGCTGTTTTTTCAGTTAAACACAGCTACCCATTAGTGGAATTAATATATTATTCCAGCTTGCATTTTAACAAGATTTCTGTTGGAAACATGGATCTGGGTAAACATAATAAAGTTACTGCAGCAGTGGATGAGACTGGGTGATTTTTGAAATAATAATTTACATTTTCCTTTTTTATTTCAAGAAAGGCATAACAAAAAGAGCTGCTCATGTCTTATGCAACAGCAGGATATATGCAGAAAGTATTTGCTTGTATTGCTGTATAGATAAAAGCCTGAAAATAGTGGATAATAGGCTTTAAAAAAAAATGACAAGAAGAAAAATGCACCAAAGTGAATACACCAAAAATCTGCCCCTTAAAAATGACTCTGTCATTATAATTTACCTGTTGGCTTGTTATGCAGAACCTGAAGGGCACTTGCTATACAATGTTAAATAGGTTTTCAAGTATCTTCTTTGTTTTACCAGAGGCTGTTCATAAAAATAAGGTGATTTTGCTCAGAATTTTATTTCAGAGCCTTCTAAAATAAGGAGGGGCATGCAGAACCACTGAAGATTCAGATCTTTGATGATGGTTTAAAATTTTCACTTTAGCTGGTGGTTACTTGCTTTTCAGCTCAGTTGGTTCTGTGGCAAAGTATGAGAGCCATTTTTCCAGACAAAATGGAGTTCTCTCTAGTATATTTATTTTTGCACCCGAGGTGATACAGCACTCCTTGCTAATGTTTAACCTAAAGCTGTGCTTAGTATCACGTATTTCTTCTCACCAATTTCTTCATGAAATTATTGATATAATTTTACCAGATTTCAAACTCCTTTGCCATATATATATATGTCACATCTACAGAGGCTTTATCATCCACATAGGACAAAGACTTGTGGCAAGGCAGAGTGTTCAAGTTCTGATAGAGTCTGTCCTCTCCTCCTTGCCCGGGTTCCCCAAAGCTTGGGTGTGATCTAGTGTGTGTGCAGGTCTTACAGTCAGGAGATGAAGGCCTTGGTGTGAAATACAGTGCCAACCACTTGACTGTACACTGACTTTATAGTTACTTTTGGCTCTAACTCCATGGTGGCTTGGATGGTTGGGACAGAGAATTCTCCATTTCCACTTAGGGCATAGTTAATTAAAATACTGGCTTTTTTTTTGGCAGATATTGTTGACTATGAGCAATGCATTCATATTTCTTCCTGACCAGCAAGTCCTTCTTCTTTTAAGTATGTTGTTGCTGTTACCATTCTTACCATCATTGTCAGGCTTCTGCTTTTGAAATAATGCTTATATGGATTAATGGATCATTTATAGCTGAATCATGGAAACCATGTCTGTGTGATGGTCCATTCAGTGACTGAAAAAGGCAATGGAGTCTGATTTTCTGAACTCGACAGTATTTTACGTGTCAGGGCAGAGTAAGCTTAACTATTACCAATACTGTTATTATGCTGTTGTTGCTGTTTTAAATGCAACCATTATTAAGGGTCAGTGTGAAGCACAGACAAACCCATGGCCTCTAAGTAGAAAATCAGCGCTGCATCTAAAAAAAGTTTGTTTGACATAAATTTAAATCAAATTTCCACAGGAGGTTCACCTGCATACTTTTAAATGACAAGAGGCTTAAAATATCTCAGTACATGGGAGTTTCACAGCATCCCAGTCAGAGAGCTCCTTCAAGATGGGTGACAGAAAATACCTACATCTGCAAATGGCAATATTCCTGTTTTACACAAGGACAAACCTGCATTCAAACAGTGACTCAGTCAAATATGGTGACAGAAGATATCTGCAGCAGAGGTACTAACAGAACTCAGATATCCTGCAATCAGTTCTGTATTTTATCTGTCTAAAGATTTCCTCATTTCTGTAGAGGCAGCATTATGGAAATACTTATGATTGTTATTGTTCTGCTTTGATAACATAAAATACCATGACACCTGTGGGCAATAAGTCCATAATAGGTTTTGTTCAGTACTTGTTATCAAGTAGAGAACAAACATGTTTATATAGGTCAAGGAGAATGAAAATATTTGGCCTTGATGAATTTGGTGCTTATTGCTCTTTTCCCAGTTCTACAAATCTGTAGTCACATAGTAATAACAATGACAGCACTGGGGCAGGGCATTAATTGCAGATGAGAAAATATACAGTTAGTGCTACCCTCAGTAGGTAAGAGAGTTTGTGGTGATAGCTTTTTGTAGAAGATAACTGAGCACTGGGAGTAACTTACATGCTGCTGGGATGCTGCAGTTGATAATCAGAACACTGAGAACATGCATGATGTGCTTGAAACAAACGTAATTAAATTACCTATCTCATTAAAATATGCTTGCATGATGCAAATCCATAAAACAAATTATAGGGGACATTTTAGGGGACATATCCTGATAGGAAAAGCTATAGATATTAATTTATTTTAAAATAAATAAATAAGGTCTCCTACATGTTAGTGTGGCTTATTTAGCTCAGCACTTCAACTGGTTGTTTGCTATGTCATGCTGATCTAGGGCTGTTCTCTTATCAATTTTAAAGCTTTTGACATCCTGCATTCAAGATCACTTTGTATTAGTAGGAATTATAGGTCCTAAACTTTTGATTACTTGTGACATCTTTGTTCATTTGGTCCAAAAGCATGTACCAATGGATCATTTCATTTAAATTACAAAAGTCACTGCTTCTCCATAATCTTTAGATTTATTTTTCATCTCCCATCCCCGTGCTAGAAATACACCCATAAGCACACATGTAGCCAGTAGGACTTACAGACACACATCCACAGTAACATAATCTGATATCACAAACTGTAACAGGAGCAGAACAGTAATGCTCAGGTCCCTAAGTGGATGTGGCATTGTTTAAGCCTCAGGCATACAAATTAAAGCACCTACTAGCTGGCGTAATTTGCTTGGTCAAATATCAAGACGATTCTTCCACTAGCTCCATCCTAAGGAAAAAAAAAATCCAAACTTTAAAAGCCGCCTCTGCTTCCTTGTATTCCCTGTATCCTGGAACAGATTTGAATGCTGCGGAATTCTTGCTGTTATTGGAAATAAACTGGCACTGGGAAAAAAACAGAGGGTAACTAACAAGTCACAGAGAGCGTGGCAAAACTAAGGCAGAGGGTTTCTCCTTCACTGCTCAGAAAAGAAGGTCCTTGGGGATAAAAAGGGGGAAAAAAAATTCCCAAGTAAACTTTGTCAAAAGTTACTGGTGTAAAAAAATGCTGTAGGGCCTTTAAAGCAGCTTTCTTATTGCAGTACAATTAGATAACTAACATGGCAGTTGGAATTCAATGAGATTTGGTACTTAACTCCCTTAACTTGGCATTTCCTCAAGCATCTGCTATTTCCACTACTCAGGAATTACAGTCTTTCTAATCACAAACCTAATTCATCACAGCATGATTATTCTGGTTTCCCCTTATTCAGTTATTTTTTTGAACTGCAAAACATGGTCCTATTGCTGGCCAGAACCATCCACTGGTGTGATACAAATATTTACTTATGTTGGCTTACACATTTGCTACTTGGCTACATTGCTTGTTCTCTCAGCTGCACACAGAACTAGTGACTCGGGCAAATATCTCCTAGAAGAGGTGGATTACTTAAAATGTAAGGATCCTGTCTTCATTAACCATTATCTCTAATTCCTGTCATGTCAATATTATTGGTATTTGACCTCTCAGACAAGAGGAGTGTGATCATTTGTACAGCTGTGCTCCTCATTCCAGCTGATGTGGACACTCATGTGCAATCAATAAAATCCATGGTAGGACCCTTCAAGCATCTCTTTGTAATGTTGGGCAAGACACCTATTTTCCATGTCAGGTAAAGGCTGAGAGGACACTCCAACAAGACACTGGTTTTATGATTGATGGTTTCTCAGGGGCAAAGTGTAGTAAAATAAAGTTGAGATGAATCCTAAGTTGCTTACTAAGTTTTTCCTCTGTGTTTTTCCAGTTAAGTTGTGACTGAACTCCGTAGGAGTTTTTGTAAGCACCCAGGGCCAGACTTTTAAGTGTATTTGAACAACCAAAACAGAAGTCAGACTACAGATGCACAGAGTACAAATAATGTAGAAAATCTGAGGGAAAAACTGCTGAAATGACTCAGCAATTGCACTGTTATGGACAATGCCTTTTTTTGTTGTTTTGTGCATGCTGATAGTTTTGTTCTCAGGCATATTTTTTCCAATGTGACTGCAGCTGAGCAACTGAGACACTGGGCAAAGGTTTCTTGTACTTTTATAGCGATGTGTTCTTCATCAGAAGGTGGGGAGACTGCTTCAAGAGGCTGTTTTGCCGCATTTTAATTGTAAAGTATATTCTAGAAAAATTCAGGTGATGTGACAAGGGCTGAAACTAGGTGAAGAGATTTTCTCAGCTCATCCAGCAGGTAAGGAGTGGAGGTAGGAATTGCACTCCTGGTCTCTGGCCCCATCCACAAGCAAGCTCAGCATCCCTTCCCATCATCCAGGACTAGAAAGAAGGAGATGAAAGTTTCACAAGGAACCTGACAGACACAAGACCAGTCAGTGGGAACCGTTTTCAATTCACTAGCTCTCAAAATCCAAGGCCCCTGAGTCTCCTCAGGTGGCTTCTCAGCATTCTGAGGGAAGGCCTGGTTCCCAGCTCTGCCATTTTTCCTTAGTACTGAAGCAATATAATCTCTCAGCAACTATAAATTTTGTCCTCTCCCACACAGTTGTCAGCAAAGTTCCCTTCTGTGGGACATGCCTAAGTGTCCACTGGGAAACTGTGAAGAACCGAGTAAATTAATTTCAAACGTACTGAACCAGGCTGACATGAATTCAGACCAACTTTTACCTCCAGTCTCCTCACAGATATATACCAAAATAAAATAGACATTATATATACCATCCTAAACTCACTTCACTGTGAGCTGACTATAAAATTAACTGGAAAAAAGGCATATGGTTCTGGTCTACTAACAAGAAGATTTTGAGAGGCTCACCTTGAACTAATTTTTCAAAATTAATTTCAGAGACACCCGTCACACACAGTTGTAAGCCAATGAGAGCAGCTTTTCAATGAAATAATGGCCTTCAGTTTGTGAAGAGGTGATGTAGAAGCTCTGAGTCACAAAGGGGACACCACTCTGCAATTCAAGATGTTTCAAGCTTAGAAAAGACATCAAAAGTGTTTTGTGTTTTAAGGGTTTTTTTTGTGAAAGTAGAGAAATTATGTTCAAAATACGAATAAATTTATAAAATAGATACAGAAAAAAAAGGAGTAATTCATGGAATGCAGTTAAGAAAATGTTACATTTCATGGCAGAACATGATAAAATGTAAATTCCAGCATATGATTTTTCCTCTATTATGTTATTGGTACTATTCCTCTCATGTATAAACATAAGGGTCATAATCCAGAGCTCCTCATACTGTACAGAAATGATGGCCCAAGATTCAAATAAGCTTGTAGACCTGTCATCAAGGCCAGGACAGACTGAACTACATTGTTAAAATTTCACTGAACCACTTTGAAATGTTGAGTAAACTGCTGCTATTTATTAACCTATTCGTAAGTTATTTATCTTCTAAAAGGCAAATTGTGATATACAGGAAGAGATCTTGCCTTCTTTTTCTCCCCTTTATGTAGAGATTAGCACAATATACTCCTCATTCTTCAAAACTGGATGTGTGGAAGTTTTGCTAATATAGGAGTTTTAATATATATAACTTTTAATATTAAAACACACAGTATATTGATAGTAACTCTTTTGCCTTCTTCTTAAACAACATGAAAAAAAAGGTGAAAAAAATGCAAGCAATCTAACCCAAAGCAGTTCACTTCCAGCTTCTCTTGAAATTCAAAAATATCTGAAACACATATTGGGGTCCAAATAATCTTTGTGACCAACTTGGGGTTCATTTTTTATTGTTTTTCTCTTTTCTAATCTTGACTGCTGATTTATAAACATATAGTTGGGATAACATTATGGATAGAAGATGCATTGGATAAATTAATCAATATTTAATTTCTCTCTATTCTTTTGGGTTTATTTTCATTAAAGTAATATCTCTTTTTATGTGTGGTCAGGGAACTTTTTGATGAAAGCCTATTTGATAAGCCAAGTTTTCCCAAACAAACCCCCGCTGAATTCACCTTTGTCCCTGAAAGCAGATTTTGCTCCTTGACATGAAATCCAAGATGGAAATGTTGATAAAGATTCCCAGGGAAATCTTCCAAACATTCTTCACAATATCATGTGTGATATAGTGACAAGCTATATGTTTCCCTGGCACTGAGATTGAAAATGGAAATGTTAAGTATAAATCTTTGTGGAAGTTTCAGTAATTTTTAATAATTTGTTCTTTTGTGGCATTCATATGTGAATGATATATTTGTCCTAGAGCAATGCGAATTCATTTCCCCACATCTATAATATCTGCAGTAAGCTAAATTAAAAATACATTTGTACTTGTACAGTTAAATGATCATATTTAATGAAATGTCGGAGATGAATCTCAGCAAATAGTCAGGAAATTATTTCAGAAAGAGCAGCATTTCATTACTGGCAGTCAGGGAAAAGCAAAGAGATTAAACAAATGGTTTACTACTCCAAGATGTTGGAGGAGGTGGGGGCAGTTCTGTGCAGGGGGGTTACTGTGAATACGAGACTCAGCTGGGATCCTCACCTGCGAGCGCAGAAGCATTTGCACAGCACGGGGCTGGCAGGGCTGATGCTGGGGGTGAGAAAGAGCTGCTGGTACCTGGGCCTGAAAAGGCTGCAGGTGTTGTACAGGTGTTGCACAGGTGCTGCGTTTGGCTTCTGGGAGGCACGGAGTCCGCACGGCATTCAGCGTTTCCCGACAGCTGCTGCCATGGGTGCCACTCCAAGGGAGCCCAGAGGGCTCTCTGCCCAGTCCCTGAGCAATCCCGGAGCTGAACCCCTGGTGAGCAGGGATAGGGAACTGTGAGACCAGTGGAGTTAAAGCAGGTCTGACAAGGTCAGAAAGAATGGGGAGTGGGAGAGGGACTGCTCAGGGGCAAAAGAAGACCAGGAAATTATTTTTGCTGTAAACATTATGGCAATCAGAAATAGTTGAAAGGTCGAGTGTGGGACCCGATTTGTGAAGCCACCTAGCAACTTTGTTTCCATGAGATTTAGGACCGTGCTGAACCCTTGGAGCTATCAGCATCTTTTAGCAATCATGTAGCTGTAAAGGATTTCATCTCGCCAAGGAAACCTCTGTGGCTGCGAGCACAGTTGCCTTTGGCTCCCTGTTAATCCATGGGAAGACACTCGTAGCAGAGGCTCAGATCTCAGGCAGGCTGACCTGGCTTCTGTGGGCTTCCTTTCTGTCTGTTGCCTGTAAGTCAGCAGTGAGACCCCTGGCATAGCTGTTCTTAGTCTGGCTGTGCCGTGAATCCGGCACTCTGCCCCTCTACCTGTCTTTGTAAGCTGGGACACTTCCCCCACCTTCTGTTTCTCTTGATTATTTAAATTACAAGATCTTCAGGCTACAGGCCATCACAGGTCAAATCGAGGCTGCGTGGAGGATCTGGTTTAACAAATCTCTCTGTGGTGCTGTAAAGTGACTGCAGCTAATGCATGACACAAAAAATCGACATCTATCAATAGGAACATTTTAACTAATTGATATTCTGAAGTTCCGTTAGAAATCCTGTGAGAGGACTGAAATAATCCGAATATCAGAATTAAATTCTAAACCAAATATACAAATTTAAATAGTGAGTATAGAAATGCAGAAAATATACTGATTTTCTGGATTCCACAGACAATTGATGTGAAAGAAGATGCAGGTGTGAAAACACTTTGTTGGCAAAAAATCTACACTAGAATCACAGAAATATCTGAACTGTTTCATTTAATCATTTACAAATATTAATATATGCACATACATATATATATGTACATACAGAAGACTGTGGAAAGGTGATAAGGCTGTGGAGACATGGGCAGTTTTGAGTCTCACCCATCCAAGAACCCATACATTTAGCTGGTATTTCTTCCTTTCTGATTTCTACTATGTTTTGGACACTTCAGCCACCCCATTCTCCCTTTGTTTTATTTTCCTTGCTTTTATATCAATATCAAATTAAGAAAGCAGACAATATAAGTTATAGTTTAGTCTTGCATCTCCACTCAAATTTTAAATAAGCATTTGAATGCAGCAGCCTGCATAGAGGAATTTACTTGAGGTTCTGATTTTCAAAGTGGAAAAAGAAGCTGGATTAGTTAAGTAATTAATCAGGTGTGCAAAGCCATATGAATTCTCTGAACAACACACTGTAGAAGAACTCAGATCATGCATACAAAATTGAATTATGGAAAAATGGTTGAGGCACATCAGGTCTGAATGAGGAGAGTGTCAATCACTTCTGTTTGTCAAGGTTCTTTGAGATGTGAGTTATCAGCCTTAAGGAGAGACAAAGGATCCATGTAGGGATCAGCATAATTCTTATGTCTGATCTGATTACCTTCAGGGACATACATATAGACTGGCCACATATTTCTAAAAGGGTGCTTACTTTGGGAATCATCTCTTTTCTCCTTTGGATTTCTCTTTGGTGTTTTCGCTGTTGCTGGTTTTCAGGAAACTTTAGGCAGGCAAATGCTGTCTAGTGCCCAGTCTTCTGAAGTGCCCACAATACCACTGGGAAGGCTGTGTAAAGTGGGAGAAAAGGACTGGAAATAGGTTCAAAACACAGCTGCAAAATTTGTTCCACCATAACTCGTCTCCATTCTTCATTAAAGAGCCTAAAGTCTGAGGGATTTTTGTGGCAGGAGACAAGAGAGTGTTTTCCACACCGGAATGCTAATAATATTCTTTTGCTCCTTATGACGTGGGGCCGAGAACCTGCAGAGTAAATTCTTTATCAAGCCTTTTTTTCTCCTAATTACAGCAAAATAGATATTCACCTGCTAATCACTGCAATACAGAATGTTACTATCAAAACAGATACTATCAGATTGTCATCTTTCAATTCCATTGAATTTTGTTTGGTTAAAATCCTTACTTAACCCTCTATTGCATATTCAACTTCCCTTAGCTTTTGTTTGTTTAGACTTCTTAATCAGGAAAACATAGAGACCCCTGAAGTACCAGGAGGAGCATTCTACATCCTAAGCAGCAGTTGCTGTGAAAATCTAGGGCAGGAACAAACCTTTCTCAGAGTATGTTATATTAGGAGCACTGCAAAAAGCAATGAAGAATAGCTACTCAGGACACACAAATTCCAACTGGAAGACAGCAGCAACAGCAGTGGCCAGAGTTGTGCTTCCCAAAGAGAAAAATGATCTTGTGCATTGGATAAAACACACATCTTAAGATTTCATCCCAGCTGCACTAGAACAGCAGGAACCAAAATACTTGTTAATGTTGTAATAAGTTTGCTTTCAATCAGATAACAGAAGAATTCATTCCATTTGCCCAGTATTTTGCCCTCCTGAACTCCATCTCCACAACAGCTTTGCAAACACATCTGAGCAATTCCTCAGTGGGTTTTACATCCATGGTAAGTCGAATCTGCTGGGCCTATATGCAGGATTTGTGTTTTACAGAGACTGCAATGAATGATTCTTCCCCAAATTTGATTCTGTAAAAAGCTACTTGACTGCTCCAAGTAATCTTTTTTATTCTTCATCTTAGTTTACTCTTAAGGGTTTTTCGTTTCATCTTTTTCTGCTGTCCTAATGTACACAAATCACTTTTAGAGATAGTGTCATGTGTGTGAAGGGAGCAATTTATCAATACAGACACCTCTTTGATGAAGGATGGTTTGTCTTTACAAGGCTGGACAGCCCCAACTGAATTTCAATTTGCTATGGCATGCAAGGGATTTAGGGATTAAGGTTGGCGAGAGGCTTTAAGCATCAACCACCTTATTATTGCTGAAGGAATATGTGATTTGAAAACCTTGCCTGCCTTGATTTTTTTTTTTTTTTTTTTTTTTTTTTTAGTATGTGGGGGTGAGGTGGGGAGGGATAAGTAAGAAAAGCAATAACCTACTTGATGATTTAGCAGTTATTACTTTTCTTCTGCTTTTCAGTCACACACTGCCTATTTTTTAATGGGACAGGTAGAACTTACAGTGTCAGATCCAGGTAACATCACCTAAATATCTAGTTAACAGTGTTTTATGACTAATACCAAATATAAAAGCTTGCAATAAAAATAAAGCTTTTGGGGAGGGAGAGATGGAGAAGGCAAAAAATATGAGTCATAAGTGTTTATATAAATGAAGAGGTCATGAACTGCTACAAATAAATATTGTTCTGACCATAGCATATTACCTGCTCCTTAATGCAAGCAAATTGATAAGGAATAATGTTTCCCAGCGAAAAAAACACATCATATATGTCAGTCACCTGTTCTTTCTTGGAATGGAAGAGTGGGAGGAAATCCAAAGGAATCTACTGGCTTAAACTTTGTGCACCATGATATTAATTAATTTCTGATAAATGTAAAAATACTGTGAATCAAAAGCAAGCATTACTCTTATTTGTTGACTTCTGATTCTTTTAAGTAACTAAACCACTACAGGACTCATTTATCTGTTATGTTAACAAAGGGCCATTGTGGTTGGTGTCACACTGCTGTGAAACTGAGTGCAGAGGAGAATTACAGCTGTGCAATCCTTCCCAGGGCAAAATTCCCTGTTCTGCCATGTATTAATTTCTGAGGATCTGCTCTAGCTCCCAACAAAAATACTATCTCTTTTCTTCAGAAGGGTTTTGGTTAGATCCATGCTTTGATAGAGAGAAAAAAAAAAATTGTGTGAAGTAGCTGTTCTCTTCCCCTTCCCTTCTTCTCTCAGATCCTGTGCTTTCAGAGGTGGAGACCAAATTCCTGCCTGCATCATCCCTGCCTGCATGCTCAGAGCAGAACAGCACAGCAGAGAGGAGATGGATTGCATCTATCTATCTATCTATCTATTGCAATTACTTCAGTTTCTTTTGAGAGTTTCCTGGAGAACAGCTACAGGTTCTTCTCACACTCTCATTGATGGGCTCTAATGAACATTTAAAAGTTTCCCAAGTAGTGGAAGAATTTCACCAGGACATAAAACCTGCTCTGGATACTCAGAGGTATATTCTGAGCTGTTCCCAGGGATGCTGAGATTTGAACTGAGATCTTTTCTAGTCCAGTCACTCTATGGTGCAACAGGAGAAGCAGAACAAAATTGAAGGAATCCCAGTTCTGAGAATCTACACCTTTCTCAAGGAAAATTGGTACATGTTATTAGAATAAAGTCTTCAAACGGAAATAAGGTATTTCCCTATCCTCTCCCAACATTTTAAGACATATTAAGAATACATGTATTTTCCAACTTTTTTAGCATTGATTAAATCACTGTTTATCCATATGACACTGTATATAGACTTCTCCATGTCCCCTCATTGCCATAATGCTCCTTCCCATTATTCCATGGGCCATAACAAAGGAGAATAAAATGGAGTTCATGGCTGTGATGTAATATCTCTTTGACAAGGTTGCTAATAATTAATGCCAAATGACTGTTATTAATCTGATATCTTCTGAGTTGTGCATAGTTGTTGTCTCTGTGCTTTGCAAGGGATTTGGTGCCTGATTTTTTTTGCTGTAGACAAAATTGTGGGGTTTTTTTGTTTGTTGTCGGTTTTTTTTGTTTGTTTTGTTTTTGATAAAACCTCTTTAAGGCTTGGCATAGCTTGGGTATGAAATTAGAAATCTCCTAGAAATCCCAGCACGTTATGAGATAAAGATGGTCTAAAATGTGGATGTAGGGCTGTGATGAGAGATCAGACAACTTGTTACAGCAAGAAAGGTTCTTCTGGATACAGACAGAATAAAAGTCTTCATGAAAACAGGAAAATTTCAGAGTCATCCAAGACCCAAGTCTTCTTCCTTCATGAATGAAATGCTCTTCTGCCTCCCTGTTCTCTCCAGCCTCTCCCATCAATGCTTATTTCCCCTGGAGAGGAAAGACATTACATCTGCACTGGTGGTCCTCTGTTAACCCATCCTCAAGTTCCAGTCCTATTCATTGACTGGTTAATTGCAGAGTACACCACTGGCTGTAGCCTCCACATGGAGGTATCCTGCAATTTGCCACACTTTTGCAGGGGTGATGATGCATGTCTTGCTGTTTCATTTCCCTGTCTTGACTCTCATGTACACCTGCATAGATGTATTTTTCTAAATCTGTCACTTGGTAAAACATCACCACAACATCCTGTGATCCATACAGCAGCTTGGGGAAAATACATACGCTTACATACCTAGCAGCAGAAATGAAATCTCTACCTTGTATTTCAGGCCAGGCAACGGGAGACAAATGGGGAAAAAAAGATAACCAAGAAAAATCCGATTTTCTATAATTATATAAATTACAGCTAGAATGACTGTAATCACCTAAAATGCCTCTGGGGAGTTGGATTAGCAGAAGACAATTTCTCAGATTCACACTCCAGGGTTTAAACCTACGGCTGATATTCAGAATTAGACTACCATGCTGAAATAATTAACCCTTGGGAAGCTAAAATACATAACTCAGAGGTGTACTATCTAACTGACAGGGAGGAATATGCAATTGGTGTTATTTTAAATTTCCTATGGATCTTAATATTTGACAGGCTAGTCAGATTGCACACTTCAGTCCAAACTATGAGTATATTTAAATGAAAAAAACCTTTCCAGTCTCCCTCCTTTTAACATCCAATAAAAAAGCAACAATTACACAAACATCCCTTAAAACTGAAACCAGACTTCATTCAGTAATGTATGTCTATTGCAAAGTGGATAATGAAAATACAGATAAAAAAATATACAGGACTAAGCTGATTTGTAAGAAAAAAAGTTAAAGTATTCTAAAGAAAATTCAAAAACTGCCTAGACATGTAAGCAGCATGGGTAGGTTAGGATATTAAAATAGGTGTAAATACAGAGAAATAAATAAGAATGCCCTTTTTGCTTTATTTTCTTCAGATTTCTGAGACATTAAAGCTTATTTCTTGGATTATGGAGAATGTCCTTAATGTAAGAAGTAAAATGCTCCAGGGAGGTTCCCTCCACACTTTCTAGTTTTGAGGTGAGATCATGGATGGGAGTGGAGGAGGGCAGTGTGAGCAGATCGGAGGAAGCTGTTCCTCTATGTGGATGTTTCCTTGGGTGTCAACAGTGTTCTTCTGTGCCTCAGCTTGGATATCATACCAGCAAGTGCCCAGGGATTGACCTTAAACGGAACTGTGAAGGCATAAAGTTGTATTAATATTATCCAAATCTCCTGCTTCTCTGTGCTGCAAGCTTTGCCTGGAGTCTCACCTCATGCTTTGAATCCATTATGCCGCCACAAATATCTAAAACTTGAAGCTGCTGAATCTGCTACTATTGATGAATCCTAGATGAGATGTTACAGTCTAAAAATGAAAACATCAATAATTCCCTTAATCATGGCAAAGTGTTTTTTCCATGTAGATATTGCTTTGAGAATAGAAGTTTGTATGAACAACATCAATCAGGGAGCTCACACAAATGAATAACTTACAGCCCCACTGGCAGCCACTATTGAAGATTAATGCTGATAAACACCACATTCAACATAAGACGCGATTTCTGAAGACAAACCAATTTATTGGATTCCCAGACATGTGTATTTTGTAGTCAACCATTGATTACTGACAAACCAATTTATTGGATTCTCAGATGTGTATTTTGTAGTCAACCATTGATTACTGACTCAGCTGATTCTGCTGGTCATTCATCACACGTGCTTATATAAAAGCAGAACTATTCTCTTTCAGGACTTCATCTAATATACAGCACAATTACTTCTGAAGTAATACTGTTCCAGTTAAATTACCTTTGAAAGCTGCACACTGAAGTGGCTCCATTTACATAGTACAAACATGACAGACACAGATATATTTTGTGGGGATAAGTTTCATGAGTCAGAGAGGAACTGTTGCTTGTTAACTGTAGTGAAAGTTTTGTGTTGGATACCAGGGACGACTCTTCACTGTTTGAAGAGGGTGTTGGAATTTATGACTTTAATTTTTATTTATTAAACAATGAAAAAAAATGCTAGCAAACAAGAAGGGAAAGAGCTTGTCTTCAGTCCCTTACCACATAAGTACAGCATATTTCCATTCTATCTCCTCTTACATACACCTCAATAATCCTGAGGGGTTGGCATAAATATCAGGTCTGCAAGCAAATTGACGCAAAAGAAAGGATGCTAAATGGGTGAAATATTTGGATGAGATTTGTTTGAAGGAATGGCAGGATAACTTCCTAAACTGTTGTGAACTCTTTCTTCATTTTGCCTAAACAGATAGGCTTTTGTAACCATGTCCTGACTTTACAAAGGTACTTGAACAGGTGAGGGGCTCTGTAAGCTTCACATTTGGTGTTAGGCACACACTTGAGACATAGATGAATTAAACACCATTCCTGCTACATAAAAAAGATTAGCTTGAGTATATACTTTATTATTGTGAGAGCTAGGGAAATGACAATTTTCATTATAAATTTTATTTTCACATATAAGTTCATGCTGCTTATGTGATAAGGCTTTCTTATTTTTGTTTTGTTTTTAACAAAAAACCCCCTTGTCTCTGTCTTTTTAAAAGAAATGGCTGCTTCTTAATGCAATGAGATTTTTCTTGATAATGACACAGCACATAATCTTGAGAGCCTGGGGGTAAAGTTTAACCGTTTGAAAAAATGACCCTCTGTACTATTATGAGAACTAGAAGGCTTCGGTGCCCGAATTTTGTTCCTTCCATAACAGAAAACAATTCAAAAATTGTTGCTCAGTCTGAGCGTTTTGGCTGGAGTAGGGTTAATTTTCTTTAGTGACTAGCATGGGACTGCGTTTTGGATTTGTGTTGAAAATGGTGTTTATAATACAGGGATGTTTTTCTTATTGCTCAGCAGCATTTGCACGGAATCAAGGCCTTTTCAGCTTCTTGTACTGCCATGCTGGTGAGGAGGCTGAGGTTGTGTCCTGTTTTCAGCTGGGATAAAGTTAATCTTTTCTCAGTAGCTGGATCAGTGCTGTGTTTTGGATATCAAATGAGAGCAAACTGATGTTTTGGGTTTTGCTAAGATGTGCTTATCCTAAGTTTAGTACTCTTTTTTTTTTTCCGTCTCATGCTCTGCCAGTCAGAAGGTACATAAAAGAAACTGGGAGGCAGCATAGCTGGGAAACTTATTCGGAGAGTCCCTTGGGAAGCGGCTCTTAAAAAAGAAGGGGCTGTAGTCAGAATCACAGAAAACCCTTGTATGATCAGCACCTCTGTATTTCTGAGTGGGAAGTTGGTTGTGCCATCTTTTTTTATAAATATGGTGAGAACATGATGACAAGGATAAAAAGAATCCAGGCAATGGAATATTTTTCAGGAGTTGATACAGCTGAATATGATAGCTTAGCTTCAGCAATTACAGTTTTACAGTGTTAGCAAAGATGAAGGAAATTTTCCTTTCTTTTTTCTTATCTGGCAACTTGTTTATTATTGGGTAAATGTTTTTTGGTTTTGGTTAATTTTTCACATCCTGGGGATTCTTTGATTCTGAAATTGTTCTAGGTCTTCATTAGGACAAATATTAACCAGAAATGATACAGAAGCAGCAGGGAATCTAATTTTGTGTGCAAACCAGTATTTTTTTTTGTGCTTTCTCTAACCCTCTTCTCTAATCTTCTTCTCACTCCATGTTCTCAGCAGATGTATATCTTTAGTTTGATGTCCACCACTGGGGTTTCACCCACAGATGTTGCTCTTTGTGGAGTCAGTTGTGTTACCACCTTTACTGGTGAATACAAAATTCCCTGTGTCTGATTTGTGTCCGTTTTCAGATTCAATAACACTTGCTGATGATTGTATGCACTTAACTTCATAATTAACATACTTTAAATTCATTGTGCTAAGGCTCCTCCTCTCAGCTGAACTCTTGCTGTTTTAACAGGAGGTAAGATACAGCTGTCATGAAGCACTGGTTAGCCAAACCCGCTTCTCTGCAGGGAGAGACGTGCACTGCACAATGCAAATTCACTAAAAGCATTATTATTTTCCACACCAAGTGTCTCATGACTGTTTATGAAAATGCCAGTACAATCAGCATGTTGAATCTACAGAGCAACTTCATTCCCATTGTCAATGGTAGAAGGAACAACACACTGAAAAGGAGCTTTCAGTTCTGCTTTGGAAGTAACTAGATGCAATAGATTTATAATATTGTGTGAATAAAAGGAAGAGAATCCTGTGAGTGCAATGCAAAGGAAGTCAAAGCCCAGCAGCCAAAGAGTTTTAACAAGGGACCAATTAAGCACCTTTGATCATTCTGAATGTTCATGAAAGAGAATGTAAAATAAGTAGATTGAAGAACACAGTCA
The DNA here is from genome assembly GCF_020740725.1 of Corvus hawaiiensis. Taxonomy (NCBI): domain Eukaryota; kingdom Metazoa; phylum Chordata; class Aves; order Passeriformes; family Corvidae; genus Corvus; species Corvus hawaiiensis. Next base: position 67,554,608 of record NC_063213.1, on the reverse strand, counting down.
TAAATGCTTTTGTGATTGAGATAAATTTGTTTTAAAACCATAAGTAAGAGTTGAAATTGATGGAAAATGGTTGCTAGTTTGTTTAGAGGCATCATACTATTCTGAGAACACCAAGAAAAGAAATATGTGTAACCTTTATTCTGGAAATAGAAGGAAAGTTTCTGCTTATATTAACAGCTGCAAAAGTGTTCTGTAGGAAGCAGGATGAGGCACAAATTAAGAAAGAGAGAAATAAATAGACGAGCATTGTGCAAAATAAATAGGATTTAATTCAGACAAAGATAGTTCTGAGAACAGTAGAAATAGTGATGCTCATGTCCACTGGTAGTTAAGCCATAACAAAGAAATAGAGAATGGGAAAATGGTTTTGTTAAGGTCTACTAGAATTCCCACAAGGACTGTAGGATCCTTGTCAGGATGAAGAGCCTGTACTAGCCATATTCCCTTAAAACACAATCTGAGTCTATTGTGAATCCAGTTATAATAACAGGACTGGTAGCATCTTGGAGGCCATCACTTCTTGCACTGAATTTTTTCTTTACGAAACAGTGGACTTCCAGTTAAATTAATATTTGATTACGTATTAAAATATAAGTGTTTATCAATGGATGACTCAAAGCCAGTAGGAACTTCAAGTATTGCACTCGATTCCATATGGCCAGTGGTGCCCTAAGAACAGCTGACATTATTTTGGCAACATCACAAGTATTAATCAAGTGCTCAATTCACTGTTTTTCCATGTACAACTGGGATTTAGATTCCTACAAAATGACAATGTTGGTATCTTCACAGAGTCAGCACTAGTGTAATGTCTACATGTGAAGGAAGCCATCGTAAACTGAGCGTACATTTCTAATACTCAGCTGGTCTAAAATAGTGCATTAACTACAGTGGTGATGCTCTTCCATTTACAACAGCAGAGTACCTGTACAATGATCTTTGGTTTAAAAGGTAGATTCTTCTCAGAGTATAGGACAATTTTTTCAATTCTATTTTATTATATCCTTGGTAATTGTTTGTGTAATATATAGTAAACCTTGTTATTTCTTTGGAAGTGTCTGCTTTCAGTGGTATTATGAAAAATTAATAATTGCTTCACTGAACTGCCATCATACTGTCATGACAATAACACAACTGCCATTGATTACTGACATTTTATACATAGTCTTACTCCCACTCCTCTGTACACTCCAGGTTTCTGTTGATTTAAACTAAGCCAATTGCAGTACTGACATGGTGTTCAAAGACAGCTCCATCAGTCTCCAACTGTAACAACAATAACATCTTTAAATTAGACTGAAGTTTTGCTTTCAAAATGGCTTTTACAGTGAAAGCATCTCTCTATACTTCACTGCTTGTATGTTTATGACATTCTGACTGTAATTGTGAGAGAAATAATTTAGGTTTAAAAGCTATTAGTCCCAGATGTACAATTGAATTCTAGTCTTCATTACAGAAAACACAGCAGACTAAAGGAAAGCAGACAAGGTCGAAGCTGTCCAAGGAGCAGTGAGAGGAAAAGGTGATTATGCTGGCAAAAGCCCACAGGTACATTGCCTTGTTGAGTCATCTGATTGGGGAAAAGCTACATCTTTAAGGAATGCTGCTGTCCTTTTAGAGGTATTGTGTGGAGGCAAATGCCAGGGAGATTTATGTGCTTCATTCCCTGACCTGTGATAATGCATCATTAGAGCCCTCCGTGTTTTCCACCTTTGTGAACAAAGACTCATAACGGGGACGATTATGAAAAAAAGAAGAGGAGAAGCCACAGCAGTGGCAGCAGGGGAAGCGTGGCTCAGGCACACAGAACTTCACTCAGAAGTTGAAGTGAGTTATGTTTTTTTGCCTTGCACCTTCATTTCACTTTATTCTAAGGACTACATCCCTCCCTGCTTATCTGTCCAAAGCTCAGACTCCTTGACAGAATTGGAACGTAGCACAAAGCCAAAACACACATTCCCCCACTCCCTCAGTTGTCCCTCTTATTTAACCCTTCACCTTCTTGGTGGGCATTAAAATAAATTTAGAGGCATAAGAAACATATAAGGAGAGCTGAGGTCACTCGTGATCCCCAGTGAGAGCTCTAGTGGGATCTCTGAAGTGCAATGATAACACTGAAAACTATTTCATGGCCCTGTGTACCTTTGCTTTTATCCTGACCCCAGGCAATCTTTTTATTTCGCTTGCTGAAATGCAGGGCTGCTCCTCTAGCTGACTGACTAGGGAATAAGTTTATATGTATTTAACCAAACCAGACTAGCATCCCCTCTTCTCTGGTCATGGATGGATATGGATTCAAGCAGTTGTAATGCTTTTCTGAGAACATTACCAAGACATTTTAATCACGGCTTACTGCACTGGTAGATTAGTACCCAAATGCAATGACCTTCTTTTGCTGTGGACATGAAGATGCCAGAAAACCAAACTGTACTATTCTTTGTCTTGATCCGATAAATTAGGATTAAATAAACAAGAGAGACAAGTGCGATGTACTTTGAAAATCTGAGTGCACCTGTTTTGTAGTGGAAAATTGGATGTTCTTTTCTTCCCCCTCACGTAAAAACGTTGCTGCCTGTGTTTATCTCCTAGGGAATGACACTATAACCAGAATTTATGCATGGCTTCCTACATATTTTGCATTTGGAGGTTATTAAGGAACAAAACAACAAAGAAAAATTGGTGTGCATTAGGAGGTATTAGAATACATTAGTCTGACTGTCTGTTCCTCTGCTGGGGTGAGGTCTGATTCCACAAATGTGCACGAGAAAGTGTGTTCTAGGGGGGGCAGAAGCATGGAGGAAAGAGCTACCTGAAAGCCTTGTAACCATATTTAAGGGCAGCCATTATCCTGAAGTGCTATGACCAAATGCTATGTTCTTGTGCATTGTTATTTTGGCACTTCCATTGAGAAAATGTAAATGTCAGATACTTCCACATCAAACTACCTGTGATCTGTAAACACTTTGTTTTAGTCTGTGTGGATACACAGAAAGGAAGGAAGGTCCCATCCTGTATTAGAATATCAACTTCTCAAGCCAAGAATGTTTCAGAATATCCAGCCCAGTTCTTTTCTCAGTCCTACTTTCTAGTGGATACAGAATGAAACATTTTACACCATGTTGGAGTTTATGGCTGCATATATCAACAGATATAAAAGTAGGCATGCCTCTAGTCATCTCTGCCTTCTTCCATGTCTTGGAAATGGTCAGAGCAGCACCTTCCATCTTTGCGGAGAGGTGCAAGTGCATCGGTTATCAGGTGCTGAGTTGGATGTGTTTTGTCACGTTCCATGTTAGTAGCTGGTTTCTATCAGCAGTACTGCATTAAAAATTGAGAACCTCTGTCTTTATTATCTAGCATGTCAACATCCAGACAGGAGTTGCAATGCAATGCTTACTTTCCATATTGAGGGGAGTCTATTTCCACATGTGCAAGCAACCAGCTGGTGTCAGAGGCAGTGGCATGTTCTGCACATGTTCACAGTCAGAATTCAAATAGGGACCGCTGTGATCCAAAAAGATATAGCTTTGCATGATAAGCAAAGGAGGAAGCCTCTATATCTTTGAGCTTTACTGAGTGTTTGCTAGAATACTCTCACCTCTTGATTACTCTTTCAGTGCTTCTGATGGTATGGAAAATAAATATTTCAAAGCAAACAAGAAAAACAACCAAGCAACATAAAAAGGTGAGGCATAACAGATGTTTTGCTTAAGCAGGTTGTATAATACTGACATAAAAAAGAAAGTGTTTTATTTCTTTTGTGTCCTGAAAGGCATGTAATAAAATTAATTTTATTACTACCTGGTGTCTTCCTCAGGTGGTCAGGTAGAAAAGTAAATATATTTTTATAATGCTTATAAACTGTTGTACAATATCCTAATCACATATTATCAAAATGGAGATAGTACAGAAGGTTTTGATGCACAAGACCAGTGCATGACAAGAAAGACTGAAGTTTGTGCAGTTTCATTCTGTGTATTAAATTCCACGAAAGCAGCTCTACAGGTAGAAAGTTGTAGCTGAGTTCAAAAATATACATTTTATATGATTCATTTTATGAAATGGCAAGTGTAATTCCAGCACTTCACTTATTACATCCTTGACTCAGCTAAGTGCTTAAGCATCAGGCTAAGTTTAAGTCCCGCTGAGATAACTTGCCGTGTAAAATAAGTCATAGTTAAATCTTTGGCTCAGTTGAGGTCTGCTCCAGTGAATTCTCTAATACTCCTGGCATGTGAGTGTCTACTAAAGCTCTGCCTATGCAGCCAGATGCTCCTGTGAAGAGGGTGCCACAAGTCAGTGAGGTTTTAGACAGTTGGCCATGCAGAACTGGGACAATATTGCATGCTACAGCACAAAATATACCAGAGCTCCCATTGCTTTTTATCTTCCACTGATAGACACCTGCTGTGCAGGTAGCAACGAGGGATAATACCTTAGAAGGGATGCTAACCAAACATGCTGAATTATTGGGAAAGCAGAAGCATTTCAATTATCTGAAGCACCTGATATCCTGTGTTGCCAATCAAGGTTCAAGCTCATTCGAGCCTTAGATGAACCTTCCTAACATGTCAAGTGATTTGGAGTCTGTTCCCATTTCTGTTGAGGACTTTGTGATTTCAAAAACTTTGATACATAATTTTTTCCCTTCTTTCCCAAAATATCTGCCATCAGACAATAAGCCATTTCAGCAGAGTATGGCAAAGAAAGATGAAATATTGCACTTCATTAGAAATTAAATACATAGTAATCTCTGGTATCTTTGATCTTCACAATTAGTAAGAAAGATAATAACAAATGATAATTATTAATAAAGAGGGATTGTCAATAAATAATATAAAAATGCTTTCTTAAACTGCATTCCAGCTGTATACCTAGCAGCCCTCTGGAGGTGCAACATTGTTCCTCATTTTATAAATGTGAAAGCTAAAGTGAGATTACAGCCTTGCAATAACATTTCCTGATATGTTTCTAGTAGAATTACATTACATGATGAAACCAAGAAAAGTCACTTATGACCATATCACTTGTATAGGATATAATAGGAAAAAAAAGTAAGAGATTTGCAAAAACAGAAGCCTGTCCTGAGTTTTGCACTCAGTAAGGGCATCCTTTTGTAGCAATGCCTTAATTCTCTGCAAGTATTGCTGTGGTGCAGATAGCCGGAGATGTGTGGATCACCTGCTATTGTTCCTAACAAAGCATTTGGATGACTGAAGCTTCTATGTCAGATCTGTTTTTCATAAACACTGTCTGTACTTTCACTGCAGTCCTTGGTTTTGATCAGTTTCTTAAAACATGCATTTTTTGGGTACACAAGTATTTAATTTTTTTTCTCATTTAAACTGCTTTTATTCCTGCATTACCTCTTCAGGCAGCATGGGAAGAAGATGGCAGGAACAAAATAATACAGGAAAAAAGTGCAAGCACCACAGTGTGCTAGTGATATTAAGTGATAGGTGGAAAGGAGAAATGAAGCTTTTCATCTGACAGTTTCAGTGGTATGCAACTGTTTTAGGAAGAAGGTTCATGAAATACATGGGAAAATATGTGGAACATTACCTGGAGAAGAATATTCAATGTCACTAAGTCAAAGGAAGTGAATATATTATTTCTGAGGAGAGATGAAGTAGACGGAGACAAGGGAGAGGACAGCAGATTAATGAGAACAGTGACCAGTGTGTGGGAAGGACAAAAGAGATACAGATGCAGAAGGCTTGCAGAAGGCTTGCATCACACACTAATAATCAGCTGTTGTGTTTGTAGTGTCAAACAGAAAATATTGCTGCTTTATAGGGGTGAATGCTCAGGGTATCCTCTACAGGTGAAACTTTATGTAAGGCAGATTTAACATGTACACAAATTCCAAACCACTCAGGGTCTTGTATACCTGACTGGCCCTTTCACTAGCAATGGGAGGTGTGGGATACAGTGCAAGGAGTAAATTACACTCGCCCCTTGGAATCACAGTTGTCGATCCTGTAAATATTGCATGCATGGATAAACCTTAATGCTCTTGCAAACCCTGATGCTGATGTGTCCACATTTCAGAATATTTTAATATGAAAAAATTTGAAAAACAAGAAAGAATCTTTGCCCAATTACTTCATCAAGTAATAATGAAGTGTAGCTGGCGTTGCAAAATATTTATCATTAGGTTGCAAGATATCCTCCCACGAGTCATAAATATCCACTTCTCACGCACAGAGGTCAAATGAGTTTTCTAACATTGTTCACTAGGATGACAGTGGATTCAGGAATCTGCATTCACTGCTCCAATAGAAGTAAAACTTTGTTCTTGTGTGGTTCTGGAAAGTCTTGCAAAAGAGGGATGTTTAAACTCATTTAAATGGTGTGAAATCCACCTCATTGTTCATCCAGTTCTAGAATTTAAAAATCAGATCCATGTAGTCAGACTTTAGAAAATAATGTTCCAAGAATTCCTCCTGTAAATCTTGACATTAAACCAGTCTTACCATTGTCTCACCACTCGAATCATTTATTTAAGCGGTGATAATAAAAGGTGTCAGCAATTCCATTGTAAGCTCTTGAAGATTTCTGTGAGCATTGACCTTTAAGTGTTTGCATCTTGACAGGTGAGCCGTTCCTAACGTCTCCTATGAGATATGGCCGGGCCAAGGGGTCAGGCACGCTAATGATAAAATTACCATTTACCTTTTACCTCACCAGCCTCAGTGCCTGACATTATAAATGTAGGTAACCTTTCACCTGAAGGCCCTCTTTCTTCTGCATTGCCAGGGATTATGGAGAAATGAATGTGCTCACAGCTGCAGAAGAGGCATCAGTCATGAAAAAAAGGGTGCTTTTGGTGATTCTGTCCCTTTATTTTTCTCCTTTTTTTTTTTTAAACCAAAATCGTATTTTTGGAAAAGTTTGAAGCGTTTTACCCTGTTTTATTTTAAGAGATTGTTATCTGGCTATTTCTATTCTAGCATTCTTAATCTAGTCAAGATTTTGTTATTCTGTTTGATATTTGATATTCTGTTCTTTCTTATTAAGATGAAAACACTGTTTATTAATTAATTAATCTAACTGATATCACAGTAGTCAATAAGGTTTCTTTCAGAGATAAGTGACCACATTCATGAGACTGTATTGGTGATCTTCATTGTTTGTCATAGCCCAAGAGAGTCAACTTGTTCACCTTTGCATCCTCATCTTTGCATGCTCAGGTTTTCCTGAGCTTCCTCAATTTTCTGACTTGAGTCAATATTCCTCTCCAAGAGGCAACACCACTCAGTCTGTGGTAATGGGTACACGATGAGAGCTTTGGAGGTATCAGTGTGACTCTGAAGACAGCTGATCTCCCACCCACCTGTAATGTGCCTGATTGCTCACAAGTAAACACTTAGACAGCAGGATGTACTGTGAAGCTCAAAAAACAAGAGTGGGGTGTATTTACTTCTCCACATATAAACCACCTCATATTTCTCAAATCCATGCTTATTGTGGATAGGATGACTATCATGCCCAGCAGAAATATTAAAGATGGTGCTAGGTGCAGAGCCTGCATTTGGCTGGTTCATGGGCAGGTGATTCATACTCTGGCTTGAAATATGTATTCTTCTTGCCAGCGTTAAAGCATATGAGGGTGGAAAACATACAAAGAGACAGACACAGAAAATGAGATTCAGTTCATTTCACTGATCAAGAGCCAAATGATCACAAGCTTTAGTAGAATTACCTCCCAGAAGAACAGCCCCTTTCTGATAAATGCAGTCATGTAACTGCTAGGGCATAAATCATGCAAATTGAAGACTATAGCTCAAATATAAATCTTTATATTAAGTTTAGTGAAATTTGCTATTGTGTGAACATTATTCATATCTATGAATCTTCAGGCACAAATCTTGTTGCATTTTATTTGTGTTAGGAGGATATACATTTTGCAGAAGTTTCGTTCAGTGAATATCTACCTTAATGAAATTGTGCTCTGGGAAGTTTATAAAAATTGTTTCATCTCCTTCACAGTGGAAAAACCTGAGCAGACCTATTTCTGGTTTTATCTATTCATGTACACACACAGAGTTCAAACAACTTATAAATGAAAGGTACAACATCATTTCTGTATCAAGCTGGCAGAGTAAGTAAAAGGCTTGGTTAGTACATATTGAAAGGACAGTCAGGTTGCGTGCTGAAAAAAAAAAAAACACAGAAGAAACATTGTCCCTTCTGGAAAAGTGTATAGCTCTCCTCTCACGTTAACCTGCACTGCTTCTGCCATCAGGGAGTTTGTGAAGTAGTGAAGCAGGACAGAAAGCACAGGAAAAGCCTTCCTCTGGGAAGCTTGTAGTCAAATCAAAAGTGTTGAAAGGACACAGACAGGGATGTCATTTGGGCTGGATAGCCTGACAGAGTTATTTCCAGGCTTATCAGGTCATGTTCCACTTGTCTGAATACTCTTGTTTTACTTCTGTGCATCAATACAAACTCAGCCCCCAGCACCAAAACCAGATTCATTTCCACAGTACAAAGGGCTTAACTGTGCTTTTCAGCAGGTTTTCCTCCTACCCCTCTGCCTGTCTTTCTCCTGTAATGGATTGCTGCTCCTACATTCAAATTCTGCATTTGAAGTGATGTAACTATTTCCTAGTTACAGCTTAGACCACGGAGCACACACAGTACCATACAGATATAAGGAACTTTCATAACAGTATGAAAGGTTGCAGAGACTCCATGGATGTAACAGGAGTTGCTGGCAACATTTATAAATGGATTTTATGGGTTATTACATAGTCCCATCCACTGATCCATTTCTCTGGGACTGGGACTAGTATTTCATGCTTCCACAAAGTTCCAAGCACACAGTATTAAATCTGTTGAGGAGTAAAAAGAATCCTGCCAGTAAAATATTTCTTTCCCCTTCTCTACACTACAGCACTTTGAAGGATCAGTACAGGCCAGGCTCATGCAGCTGGGCAGTTAGTTTCTGATTCTTAGTTAGGAAACAGAAATATTATCACCACTTAAAGGGCAGATTCCTGCTTTGACAGAGAACACACATTTCGCCCTCACAAAACCTGCAGTGTTTCTCAGCATGGACTAACACGATCTTTGCAATATCATGCCAGTAAAATCCCTCAAATACTGGATTATGCTCTCATCCCCTTTGTGTTCATCGAATATATATGATGCTAGCTGGCTTGAAGGAATCTTTCTTTTGATTTCCCAGGGGATATCCACTGAAGGTTTGATCCTGCAATACACTGAATACGCTGAGCATTTAAGGAAGCCAGAGGAATTTGAGAATGTAAAGCTATCTGCTGGCTGAAGACATGAAGAGATGTGTTGCACTAGCTGTGTTGTGTGCGATGTCACGCAAAATATTTCCAGGATGGCAAGAAGAAATAGGGGTACTTCAAAAAATAAACAAACGAAAAAAATCTAATAAGAAAAATACTTCCTGGAGACCTGGAGGGAGAAGAAAATCATACCAGATATGTGTGGTGACATTCCTGAATGTGCAAGGAGGATTTGGTTTCATGGCAAGGACTTGGTGAGATCAGAAGACTTTCTACATTATCACTACCTCCTATGCACCTATGCACCACTCACACCTATTAAATCCAACAGGAAACATATTTTGCAGATTGGCTGGAAAACTAAGATAATAGGATACATTTAAAATACAGATGTTTCCATCTGAGCATATGTTTATTGATTCTTGAATCTTTCACAGCTGCATTAATCATGCAAAAAGGAAAAAATGTAACTTACCTGTTTAGAAATGAAAGAAAAGGGAAGTGACTTTTTCACAGAAAGGGCTGTGTCAACATATTTCTGAAAACCAATCAATAGTCAAATAAGTCCAGTGAAGAATTGGACATTCCTTCAGGGACTACAGGATGTAATACACTTTTTATTTACAGTTTATAGAAAATATAGTTTGCTAATATAAAGAATAAGTGCATGTGTCTTTTATTTGAAAAAGGAATTCTGTTTTTCCAGTAAAAATAAAAGTGGTTGCAGTGCTGGTAGGAAAACTTACTTACAATTTAGCAACACTTTGAAATATATTCAGTTTGAAAGACAAAGAAAGTTAAAGTAGTTTGTCCTCAGTATTCAAAGCTTGTTTCTATTCTGGGTAAGGACTGGAATTGGCTTCAGAGAATGACATTAGTGGGTTCTGGATCTAGCCCTTACACTTAAAGCTACTGCATGACCTTTTGCTGTGCTTTATACACCACCAAGCACATGGAAATTGTTTAAAAATTAGTACATGGATTTTTGTTTTTTATGGGTCTGTAGCAGAAAGGATTTGTTTAAATGAAAAATGAATACTTCATGTGTTCACTTTGCAGATTCCTCATAATGGACAAGGTTTAATCAGGGGATGAGTTAAATTTCTTATTTATGGCGTGGTATGTGGTACAAATACTTCCCCAATGCAAAATAACCGTGTGTATATATGTGTGTGTACACAAACATACAGACACGCAAATAGGAATGCAGGTATAACGTACATGCATGTGAGCATGTGGGAGTGCACATCCTTAGCAGCAACACAATGAACCAATGCATATTGCAATTAAATGCAGTATGTAATTTCCCAGTTAAGATCAAGACCTGGGAAAGAAACTCCGTGTGCAGGGCTGGCAATCCTCTGGGAAAAAGCCAGGAAGTTGATACTTAACAGGTTAATTCACTGCTTCTTTCTGCTCTGAAAATGCTGAAAGGGAAGCTCAGGTGCAGCATCTCCAAAAGCCTGCACCAAGAACACTCCTGCCTGCCAAGGAGGAATGTGGTGGGAAAAGACCACCAGCTTTCATGCAGACCCTGCTCCTCCAACCAGCCTTTGTGCAACTACTCAGAAGAAAGATGTGGAGATTCTAGGATGACTGTGATATGACTGTGATATCTGGTGGCAGAATCCTTTTACTAGCCAGGTGAAAATCCTTTGCTTCTAGTGAGAAAACCTGTGGAGCGGCTGAAATCCCACAAGTTTTTAGTCTTCAAGGTTATCTTCTCATGTGTTTCCACTGAAGAATGCAGTGGGAGCCAGAGCTATCTGTGAGGACATAGTGTTGCTACCTCTATTAGACATTTCCATTTCTTCCAGCCTGGAAGCTTTCCCATACCTTATTAGATTTATTAATGCGCAGTTGTACTTTGCTGATTTTAGGATGTCTGAGACTGGAAGGGAATGGGATGACATTTCTAGCATAATTTGTTCTGCATAAAACCTGTTCCCATTAATACTCAAGTTCATTCTCTATTTGTGAAGCTACTGGACCAAATCAGCTCATGCCAACAGGCACACTCTGCTGACAGCTCAAGAAGCTTTGCCAGTTGACACCAGCTAAGAATTTGGCTCCACAGTTTGAAGAAGGGAGGGACAAGGTTTAAGAAGTGTTAGTGTAAGTATCAGATTATATTTTCACTTCCATCAGATCAAGTCTAGAATAAGTTCATTTAAAGCAAGGGATTTTTTTTTTCTATTTTCTTCGGTGTAACAGAAGAGAGTTTGTCCCTGAGAATTTATATCTTCAAAAATCTCAGTCAGGCAGAAAAAAATCACTTTTTAGCCAGTCTCTAAGATGCTAATGAAACCCAGAGCAACCCACTGATATATAAAGTACTTCATTTAATGAATTTACACACACACATATGTGTATCTGTATATGTGTATGTATACACACAAACACACAGTTTAACTGAAGAAAAACAAACCCTAAGCAAAAGAAAAATCCTCAGGACTAGATACAGTACCCTTTAAGTACAGAGCTGTTTAAAATAGCAATCTCTTTATTGTAATTTGATGTGTGAAATTCAGGCACGCATTTACAATTCAGATCCTATTCCTTAGGGATTCCCATTTAGGGCCTGTTCATATGATTTATTTAGTGCCTTTCTTCACTTACTTACGCTTGAGATCGTTAGGTATAATGCACATATATGCACAGGGATAAAATGTTTATCATCATTACTTCAATGAAGTCATTTGCCATCCTTGACACCCTCTAATGTCCCAAGTGCTTCAACCCACTGGCTCATTTGCCCAGATTTGCTCTCTCTTCACTTTTTCATCTCAAATTCTCAATGTGTTCCCTTCATCAATCACAGATGTTTAGCGGGTAGCAGAAGGGAAGACAGCAGAATAATTATCCAAATATAACAAAAGAAGGTCCCCTTTGTGATTCAGGAGGGACATGGATGGGGGAGGGGGAGCAGAGGAATCAGGAGTGTGGATTTCATGCTTCTTTGAAAGCATTAATGATGTTTAACAGAAACCAAAGAATGCACTGGAAGTTATCATAGTCTCAAATCTGTGTCCCACATAGCTAACGTGAGGACTTGGTCCCCCCCAATTGTCCTCTTTCTGCTCTGCCTCTCATTGCCCCAGGTTGCCAGCATTTCACCACCACTGATTGCTGCAGTCAGGAACCACTTTGAATGTACCCTTTTGGATCTATTTTTCAAAAAACCAGGATCCAAATCACTGTGCCCTGACCACATTCAGCTAATTGGCCCTTGCTTTTGATGACATCCATGGTGTGGGGATGAACAAATTGAAGATGAAAGGGAGGGCTGGGGTGGGGGCAGGGGAAGTTAGCATGGCCTGGGGCACAGTGTCGTGCAAAACTGGGGAGAGGCAAGAGGCTGTGGGGTCCCCAGGTGGCTGTGTGCAACGTGACTTTTTCACTTTGAAAGAAGATTGGTCTCTCAGATTTCTCTGCCTGCCTGGTACAGGCACCAGCTGCAACATGGTGTTTCTCTATGACGTGAAAGCAGGGATGTACAAAAAGCCTTGCGGGGTCTAATGCTGGGGAGACAGATCCTAGAGATGGTCATGCTCAGGAAAACAAATATTTTTAGGGGTGCTTCAGAGCTCAGTCAAATAGTGGTTGCCAATGTGTGCTAGAGTTGGGATGAATTAAAACAGAAACTTCTCATGTAGACTACGAAACTAACACAGAGTAAAAAGCAATCCTTTTGAAACAGAATCGAACAATTCAAGATAGAAATGAACAACTATTTATCTACTTATTTTTCCCAGTAAGTCCATGCTGGGATTTGATAATTTACTCAAACATTAATATTTGCCCCACTCAAAATTCAATCAAAGTGACAATTACCAGAAAGAAAACTCAGGGTTTCTGAATGCTACCTGGCACTTTAAAATACACCAATAAACAAATAGCTAGTCATAGCAAAAGCTTTATTTTTCTTTCAGTTTCATCTCCCTTTCCCTAAATATGAAGATCTTTGTCATGCACTTAGATGGTAGATCTGACATAATCATAGAAACTCTTCACAGAGAGAGTGCTCATGATCTTCATAGAAAACACAGTGGTTGCATAGCAGCAGTGGTTGTCTCTGATTACAACAGGAAATTCTGGCCTTGAGCATATCTACTGCATCAGCTGTTAGTGTTCTACCAGGGAATTCCCAAGCCCTTTGTTCACAGCTACAGGGAAATAAATGGAAGATGAACTACTGGTACTGAAGTAAAGGCTAAAATGTATACCTCTACAGAAAACTAAATGTTCTTGATTTACCTTTTTTTTTTTTAGGGCCTATATATAACCTGGGATACTTGTCATCTACTCCAGTTTAAAGTATGTGAGCTAGAGCTCATGTATGGTCACTGGAGTCCCCATGGACTTCTTCAATCTTTTTGAATCCCTCTAACAACACGTTAGAATGTTGCGTTAGTGTCCACAACATTTGATGGTAATAAGTTCTACTGTTTAATCAGGCAGCGTATAAAAAGAAAATAATGGACATTTCTGGATCTTTGACAGAGATTTGTCATTTTTGCTACCTGAAAATGAAAAGAGTGAAGTTTTTCTCAGCCATTTTTCATGCCATATATTAGCAAGTCAAAACCAAAGTAGAAGAGCCAGTCTTTTACAGCTCCTTCTCAGAATTATGCGTTGGGACCTTTTTCTGCCTCTCAGAAGTGGTCACTTCTAGTTTAACAAATATTCAACATTCACTCACTTTTCCTGCTAAGTGGTTTGGTCTATTTTCTTCTCCTTTCAGAGTTTCCAGGAGGAGATTAGAAAGACTGTATTTGAAGATTATGAAAGAGGTAACAGAGTTTATCACAGCTGCTTTGACCTGTGCAGAGTCTGAAACATAGTTTGAGCCACAACCTTAGCCAGTGATGGTTTTGTTTTTTTTTTTTTTTTTTTCTGATCTGAAGTATAAAACAGCACACTCTGGCACAGAAATGCATTATAAAGCTATGGAGAAAAAGCAGAAAGTAAATTCCTCCAAAGGGAAAATGAATCAGCATTCTTTCCAGGGGAATGGATAGAACTGTAAAAATCATATAAGCACAGTACTTATCTATGGCATTTATTTTTGGTTAATACTCTTTAAAGCAATATTTGGAGTGATTTAAGCACTTCTCTTTATGTCCACCATGTAATTTGCTATTCTGTATTACCTGTCTGGGCTGGTAAACACCAAATAAATACAGACATTTCTTCAAAAACCATTCAGAATGTTACTCATGTCCCAGAAATAAAAGGAATTTACAAATATTAGTTTGTTAGTTTGGTTTTTACCTGATGCAAAATGCCTATTCTGCAGCATTATTTTGTTTTCACACTGGCACTTACAGTTCATGGCACCTGATCTGTATCTTTTAGTCTCCTGAAAGCCTTTCCAAAAACTGGTAGCATGTGTCCAATGTACTGAAATCATACAAGACCATGACTCACATTTCCTCCATGTCAGACCCAGCTCTTCAGGGCTGTGTAAATAAGAGGTAGAGGAGCAATAACAGGTCCTCTGGGCTTGAGGTCCTGGCTGGACCACGCTCCCTGTACCAGGGCAGAAATTTTATGCCCCAGGCCCTTCTCTCTTGAAGAAATATTTATTTCTTTGAGTGCTGCCAGGGGCATATGGAGTTAGCTCTGCTAACTCCATTTCTTACAAGATGCTCCACACCTCAAAAATTTTGTGGTGCAAACACAGGAAGCTAAATAGTCAGAAACTCCAGGCATGCTACTGTAGAACTCTTTTCCCCATTCCACATTGTCATAGTATCTTCACACAGTCTTAACGTCACATTTAAAAATCAACAGGATATTTTCCTTCCAAAAGCATCCCTACTCTATGGTCAGTGACATCTGGCTCTGTTAAGCACGTTTCCCTGTTTCTTGGGATTCAGAAGTTACAGCAACAAAACTCCTCTTTTCTGACACGCCAAAAGAATAAATGCAGCCTTGCAGGGCTCCTGGCTGAATCAGGATGTTAATGAGTAGGGAAACTGTTGCAGTGGGGATCCTGCAACACGCATATATCAAACCAGGAGTCCCGTGGAAAGGAAATATATATATGGACAGACAGATTCTTGATAGCTGTTTCAGAGAGATGTTTATTTCTCCAGCCGCATGGCCAGAGCTCTGCCCAGGAACTGTTCCAGTCACGGGACCAAGGGTCCTTCTGCCCGCGCAGGGGACACAAACCAACCAATGGGAACGAGGCTGAGCAGGGACAGCGAAACCCCGTGTCTGTGCCCTCAGGGCCCCTCTCCCAGGGCTACACGGCAGGGGAGGGACCCCAACACCTCACCCGTTTTATTTTAATAAAAGGAGAATGAAAACAACTGGATAAACATAACAAGAACAGATTCAAAACAAAACAAGCCACCCTCCTGAGTCTTTAAATGTCCAAACAGATTCTGTGGAACATCTTAGGGCTGACAGAAGGGAGACAGAACTCTGAGCATGCTTTGTGGGGAAACTGAGGCAGGAGAGGGTTTAACTTCTTCCCTCCCCCTTTTCATCCCCCACTCGGCATTGGAAAGGGATTTTTGGGGAAACAATTGGCAAAAGCATGGTTTTGTGAGGGAAACCATGGATGAAAAAACGGATTGGGAATACACTGGGGGTAATAGGACATAGAGTAAAAGGGAAAGGTGGGATTAGGAAAGGGAAACTGTAGGGGGGGCTTACAATGGAGATACTGTCTAACATGACTACGATTTTTTGCATATATACTGCCTTTTACAGGAACACCATCAGGCCCAGTGACCTGCGATGCTTGTAACCCTTTTCTCCCTAGTACAATATTAAATTCCACCACTTCTCCATCTCCCAAGCTTGGGATGCATTTTTCAGGGTTATTCTTTTTAATAGCAGTTCTATGCACAAATATGTCTTGCTGGTTGTCACATCTTGTTATAAAACCATAATTTTGCTTAACATTATACCATTTTACTATCTCTAAGATCTTAGTTACTATGATTTTTTCCTTTTTCCGAGTGGCTGCTGTTTTCTGTCTCGCTGCGTCTTTGTTCTCTCTTTCGGTCGCTCCCGTGTTGGAATTGTCGGGGCTGCTGGTGCCTGCGCGCTCTTCCCGGGGTCGCGTTCGGGGCTGCGCGGGCCGGGCCGGGCCGCGCCGCTCAGTTCTCCGTGCGTCGCCTCCTCTGGTCGCAGCTTCGCTGCCGCTGCCGGGCGCTGCACCCACGTCTCGGCCGGGCCCCCGAGCGACGACCCCCCCGCGCCCTGCTCCAGCGCGCGTCTCGGCTGAGCGCGGCTCCGTTCCACCGCCATCGCCGCCAGCCGCTGCCCGCGCGCTGCCCCTCTCGGTCGGGCGTTCACGGGGCTCGCTCCACCACGCACTGCACAGGACCGGGCGGGCACTGCCGGGTCCCGCCGCTCCCCACTCCGGCACCGACACTGCGGCTCGCGTGGCTCCGCCCGCGCGCAGGAACTGCCTCGCTGCTGCTCTCAGAGCGCTCGGTGCACGTGGCCTGGGCCGCACGGTCCCTGCGCCACGCTTCCCTTCACCAGGACACAGCTGACGTTGCTCAACAGTCTCAGTAACTAAATAATATTCACGAAAATATTCTTCCATCGGCATATATTTTGACTCTAGTATTAACTGTGTCCAAACGGTTTTCCAAAAGCCCTTGGTAATAATTAAATCCCAAGAAACATAGAAAAAGTTCTTAAACAACCATGCCAGGAAGTGTTTCAGTTCTTTTTGAGCTTGAATCAAGCTAAAATTCACAAATCGTTGTTCAAGAATCATTTTAAGTTTAAGATAAATGTCCATATGCGGCTCTGAGAGCCAAGAGTCTTCCCACGGTTCCTCCATAGTTTAGATATGGAATAGCAAAGCAAAACCAAGAAGAGGAATCCAAAGTTTCCAGGGTTTACTCACACAAATCAGTCGCTTAGGGATCGGGGATCGTTCTGCCCGCATTCTCCACCATTTGTTGCAGTGGGGATCCTGCAACACGCATATATCAAACCAGGAGTCCCGTGGAAAGGAAATATATATATGGACAGACAGATTCTTGCTAGCTGTTTCAGAGATGTTTATTTCTCCAGCCGCATGGCCAGAGCTCTGCCCAGGAACTGTTCCAGTCACGGGACCAAGGGTCCTTCTGCCCGCGCAGGGGACACAAACCAACCAATGGGAACGAGGCTGAGCAGGGACAGCGAAACCCCGTGTCTGTGCCCTCAGGGCCCCTCTCCCAGGGCTACACGGCGGGGGAGGGACCCCAACAGGAAACAGCAGTGAAGATGATGGCTAACCAATCAATAATGACTGAATTACAGTTTAAAAACTGGATGTGTTAGATAGTTATTAACAGTGTAATTATTCATAAATGTGCCTAATTATTCATAATTATTCAGAAACCTTATTACTTCCCTGATTGTCATAAGTGATCTCCGAGGCCAATTATTATTTGATTATGGCCACAGGACTCTATGTTGGTATTACTCCTTTTGTCCTAGAAAAGTACAGAGAAAGCTGGTGAAGTGAAACTCACAGAGTACTATCTGTATCAAGTAGTCCTTTAAGAACAAGAAGCCTGTGATTTGAAAGCCTCTGTTGTGTTTCCTCTTAGTTCTTTCTTCAGATTTCCTTGATTCCTTTATTACAGAAGCTGCTGCTGCCTAATTAGGGTTTTCTTGTTGTAATTGCTGCATTTGATATCTTAATAGTGTTACAGTGAGTGTGAGGGAGGAAGGGGGAAAGGGGCAGAGGGACTATCAATGCATGTTTTGTGGAGAAAGCTCCCCAGGCTGTATGACTGAGCCAGAAAGGCCCAGGAGCCAAACCCCAGCTAGCTCAGGTATCTTGTAACTCAGCAGGGAGCTCTGTCAGATGCAGCTAGGGTAGTTTCTAGCCCCTGACAATACGAATGGCAGTGCCTTTCCCTTTAAACAAACAGCTGGGCTTGATTAGTCATTTCCACAAAAGCGGGTGAGAAAATTGTATTTTATATTTGCTTACATTTGACCCACAGGAATGTAAACTCAAACCTAACTGCAAGCTTGGTTAAGGGCTGAACCAGATGTATCCAGGGTCTTGATGCAATCAGAGCTCATAATCAGAAAATCTGGGATTTTTGTCAGAAGACACTTCACTAATCAAACAGGAGCGTCAGCTTCTCTCCACTCTCTTTCCTCCCCTGAAAACATTAGAGCCATTATATTGTGGGGCGGCATTAGTCATGTTAAATTAGCATATAGATGAGTTCTGGGGGTAGGAAGGAGGGGGAGATAGGTTATGATAACCTGATACTGTAATGCAGAAATCTTTGGCTTATATACCAGGCCCCACAGTGCCCTGAGCTTGTTGCACAGGGGAAAATGTAGTTTCCCAACAGGGATGCAACCAGCTTCTATTGTGTGATTTTACTGACAGTGTTTAATAAGAAAACACGCACCCAGGCACTGAAGAATCATGAACCAAGCTCCACAGAATCATCTAATTGTCTTAAAAATCAGGAGATTCAAAACCTTATATTTTTTTTTTTGTTTGTTTGTTTTTTATCTTCTGTTTTCTATCTTCTCTTACTAAATAAGAAGGGCTGGAAATCTCTTTACACTGACAGCCAAGACTGTCCT
This sequence comes from Corvus hawaiiensis, assembly GCF_020740725.1. Lineage (NCBI taxonomy): Eukaryota > Metazoa > Chordata > Aves > Passeriformes > Corvidae > Corvus > Corvus hawaiiensis. Next base: position 67,535,763 of record NC_063213.1, on the reverse strand, counting down.
TCTAATAACTTGAAGGGGTAATAAAGAAAAGCATTAGACACTGCAAGTGCTGTCAGGTCCATCAGTGGCTCACAACCAGTACGGTATGGAAAGAAGGGCTGCCCAGCAGTGTGGTCATTTCAGCATCCCTTGATCCAAAATGTACGTGTCATAGCCGGGGGTTCAATGGGAAGCATTATGGTTCTTCTGACTCTTCCCCATCCCATTATCACAAAGTCTGTGCCCAGGTACTGTCACATATGTATATTTGAGTGCTGTCCTCACTTCAGGAGACGAGGCCAGATTCTGGTTGTGGTTACAGCTCTGTACCCCTGGAGCTGTTTCACAGATGGTAGTGGAATCTGGGAAATGAGATCGCTGTTGTCTGATGCAAGAACTCTCACAGTTGAAGATATGGTGGAAAGTAGTTTCATGCTGAGAGACTGCTACCAAATGTAAGAAATGAAACAGTTCAGCAGCAGCTGAAATGTGTGTATATATAGTTCTGGATTTCTTAAAATCCTCTGGGAAGTTTAACAGGGGCATTTTTTCTTTTTGTTACGCTATGTGATATAAACAGTCAAATCCTAGTAACCCCCTTGTTTTGCAGCAGTCTCTAGAATTTCTGTGATAGGGAATAAAACCACAAAACAATTACAACCATTTGGTCTTTTGTGAAGGCTTCAATACACGACAGTACGTCTCAAACAGCACAAGTTGCTGTGCTCAACAGTAACATGAAAGGAATATACTTGATTTTTCAAGGTATCTCTGTGTAGGAATAAGAGTTTTGCGAGATGCATGCTTGCAGTCTGCACTTTTGCAAAGAGTACAGAAATGAAGGTTTCTATTTTCTTTAGAATATATAAGCAAAAAAAGGAAAATATTACTCTGTCAGACAAAGAATGAAGATGGCTTCCTCCTTCAGAATTCTTTATTTCACCTCAAAAATGAAATTTCTTTAGTCACACTTGCATACCTTTGGTCTTTTCTCATCAAAATTGTGATGGAAATTCAATTTCTACAAGTGCTATGGGGAAACCAGTGCTCAATTTGCACACTGGGGATACTTCCAGGACATTCCAACATGACTTGACACAGTAGGACAGAACACTTCACAAACTCTTTGACAAGACCTGTCAGAATGGAAGTCAGGAATCTTATTTTGCCACAGTTCAGGCTCTAGCGTATTACAGCATTCTAGTCTCAGTGAATCAGACTAGGATGTAACTTCAGATTTTGCAAATAGGATGGTTTATCTAGTTTTTTTGTAATACAGACATAAATTGATCTCTTCTGTTCACCTAATATTACTGCAGCTAAGACCTGCTGCAGGTCTCCTTGGAATGACAACTCAGTCTAGACCCAGAAATGCAAAGTTAAGCTAGCTGCTAATATCACCAGGTATATTTGATCTGAGATTAAAAATAGAGTTCACATATGTGAACAGTCTCTCTGAACTTTTTTAACTACTGAGTATGTGTTATTTATTTCTTATCAATGCAGAGAAAGAGAAGAAATTATGAAAAATGTTAAGGTCACATTTAATACTACAGCTTAATTGCTAAGGCAGGGCAGAATATCTCATATATACCTTTTCTAACATGGCTGCAGCTTTCTGGCTTGTAACACAAGCTATAGCTACCACATTGTCTTCTGCCTCCCTGACTCTCAGTGAAGTATATTACACTGTAAGCTAAAGGATAAAGCTTTGATTGTTCTTAACTTACATAGGATGACAGCTTAATTTTGCTAAATCCTGCGCCTGAAAAATTAAGAAGATGCTTCCTTTCCATGAATCTGAAAACCCAAGGCTGCTTTGCCACAAAGCACAACAAACAGCCGTGATGTATTCTATTACGCAAAGTTAAGCAAAGCTCTAAGCAAACTCTCACAGGCACTATGAGCTACAACTCTACTTCAGAAAAAAACCGACCAAAAAACCACTAGAGAAAATGGTTGCAAGTGTGTGTGTTATTTGTTCCCCCCCCCTTTGTGGTTTCAAAGGGTGAAAATGGAAGAATGTGACTGCAGAGCATAATGGGTCAACACTGCAGCTCTGATCGCTGGAGCATACACTCTAAATTTCACGCTACATTAGGTAGATTTTTAACCTAATCTGCTGCTACGACTGTTTTATTGGTAATTCTATGAAGGTACAGATTTCTTGACAAGGGAGACATAAGAGAGGTACTTGGTAATCCACAACTTTGTGACACCCCAGTGACCCAGCAGTCCAGCGCATTCAGTGCACCTTGGCTCAAGGGGGTGCACCATAACAAGCCTCCTTTCAGCTCTCATTCCCCTCTGCTGTGACAGTGAAGGGCATTCATTTAACCAATTACAATTTTTCCCTTGGTGTCCACATAACTCCGAAGTATTGATCTAGTAAGGGTGTATTCTGCACTGAAAGCTTTACAGATTGGCATAGTTTTAAAACCAGCTCCTGTGTTCAGCCAAACACTGTTTGAGAGATGGAGAAGGCTTTGGCTTACTCTGCCTCAGAGCTGTTAATACACTGTGCAACAGTACCACTCACTTTGTTTTTTGTTTTTCCAATTTAAATTTCTCCAGTTTAAAATAAACCTTGGCCGTAATGATGTAATTGCTGAGCTAGAGAGCAATCGTTACCATTTCTGTCCCTGACTCCACTGGTGTTTCAATATTCCACTAAAAACAGAGCAGCAGCAACAAAAGCAACTGGAGCTGCAGAAGAGGCTTTAATATGAGCTGTGCATCTCTGCCATGATGGAAACACTTCTGGTCACCTGTTGGTGATGAGTAAGCTTTACTGCTGAAAACTACAGGACTGGAGATTTTGGCTGCCGCAAGAGTCAGCTGGAAGCTTGGCAGGTGGCTTCAGGGTCAAACGTGATATTAGATATCTAAAGGGAGGAGATTATAATTCTCATTACTATCTCTTCAACTAAACCAAGACTCAAACCTACCCACAGGATTTAATTTATCTTTGAGAAGTCGACCAGCAATCCTTTCTAACAGAACTGGGCATGGCTGGATTAAACCCTCCTTCACTAGACCTTCCAAGCAATCTTTAACGCACTTTGAACACCTTCTCTTTCTGTTCTGTGCTCATTGTAGCCCCAGTTGTCCTATAATAGCATAATTCTTATGGACTAACTTTAATTTACAGTGCTTTTTCTTTCTGTTTTTTATTGTAATAATTGTTTTACAGATGTGTTACAAATAATCAGGGTCCTGCACACTACAAACAGCGGCACAAAGGCCCAGATTGAATAGTCAGGTTGTAATTCAGTCTCCAGGCTGAGAGGTTTGCTACCATACCCAAACCCTAAAGCAATATTCTTCAGTGTGGGACATTAGCAGGATCCCTCAATTGAATTACAGCATTGTATTCCATCTGGGACTCAGTATTGTAGTGTACTTAACATTGTACTACATAGGGAGGCATGAGAGTAATGGAATTTTACAGTAATAAGATTTTTTTTTTTATTAAATGAGAAGTAGGCACATAAGATCCCCAACTATGTAGCATTAGTGGAGTTAGAAATAAAGACCCTGTAAAACATAGCTGAAAAATAAGATTTTTTAAAATCTTATAAATATTACAGTGTGCTGTTAATATACAATAAACATCTTAGAACACTAAGCCTTTCTCAAGATGTCAAACTTGCTATGCAGTTTTAGGTGGATTTTTATCATAATAATTACAATATATTGGTCACTGATTTTTGAAACGAAGTGTGTGTCACCCCCACCCCCCAGTTCAGTAAAGTATTTTGGCGCATGTTTCCATTCATCCTTATAAGAAATGAGCTCATGTACATGTGCACGTTTCAGATAATTTATATCAGATATAAAGTAGATATAGTATATATAAAATATATATATATGTATTTATAAGATAGTGTAAAGGTTTTTCTGAAATCAGTGCTGAAAGTTATTTTATATTTTTCATTCTGCTTAAAAAATCCATATACCAGAATAGCATTGACAAGTAAGTAAAGCAAGTGCTAACATCAGTTCAATATCTGCTGCTTCACTGCACTGACTTGGGTAATATCATATTAAATAGTAAGAAACAAACTAGAAAAGCTCAGATTCTTAAAGGAAGACAAGAAGACATAAAAAACAGGCAGACACCACAGAAATAACTCCCTATCATACATTTTTCTTTTAAATTAATATTTCATGATCAGTTAACCAGCAGTCTGTTATCTTCCTAATAAAGTAAAAGTATTATAACCAATAAAAAATATTTATTGCCACATTTTATGTTTTAATCAAGGGCAAACCCCTCAACATATTCTTTTTTAATTCCTTGACATGGTGAATGATTAAGCAGAAAAAATAACTTTTTATGTTAAAAAGAAAAGGCTGTGCGCTGATTAGTTAATTAACACAGCATCTTTTGGAAGTGCAATAAATCTGGGGAATCAGAAAGAAATAGAGATAAGAATCTGAAAGATATAGTGTGCTGCTCAAATTCTGAATTCACTGTGCTAATATCAGTTTTGTCATTGGCTTCAAGGGCCAGAGTTTTCCCCTTACTTCTCATTGCAGAGATTGGGAGTATTATGGGAACTCAGAAATCCCTGGGGAAGTGCTGGGACTTGAGGTTTCCAGCAACACTAACTGGTGAATTTGCAAGTGCAAGCAAAATGGGCTATATTGATCTTAATAAAAAAAAAATCTTAATGAGCCCCTAATGTGCAATGGGACAAATTTCCAAGTCTGGTAGGTAATAATTAGGCAAAATGAAGTAAGCTGGCAACTCAAGCAGTTCAGACTTCAATTTGGATCCTTCTCTGAGTTAAAATAAATCATGTGTTTTAAGTGGCTGTTATTTAAATTTCTCTCTTCGTTGTTGTCATCTTTCTGGCTACTGTTCAACCAACCAGTTTTTACCAGCTTCTCAAAACCCCGACATTTTAACCTTGAGGCATAGAAAAGGTATATTTATTTTACTACTACTATGTTGCTGTTGCTGCTGCTGGTGGTACTGGTACTACTCCTGTTGTTGTGGTTAATCATTAAATAAATACGTATTTCTAAAAGAAATAAATTGACTTTGACTAAAGTTTTGGCAAAAGTATTTGGAATGCCTTGGCCCCTGTTTCACAGAAATACACTGGACAGGGTTTCTGATCTTCCGGGAAGGATTTAACTGAGAAAGAATTAGATATTTCTCTCAGTTTACAGCTCTTCATGGGACTAAGATCTAAAATACCATGACAGCCTGAAGGAAAAGACAAAATATTAGGTTAAAAATGAAAATATGAGGGATGTGATACTGGAAACTTTCTGTTTTCCTGAGGAAGAGGAACAAAAAGAGTTTGCAAATCTCGCTGTCCAAAAATATTAATGCTTCTTTCTTCCACTTTATGCCCTAGGTAGTCACCCTGTTGCACAGCCAAGGGAATGACGTGAACCTACACCTCAGGATTAACCACAGACCACTGAAGGATGGTGATGATGCAGAGCCTTACACGTTCTGTTCTGCAGCCACAGACACAGGGCAGCACCTTCTGGAGGAAGGATGGCACGTGTGGCAAAAGGCAGTGATGTTGTACACTCCAGTAACTACATTTATCAGCTGGTCTGTCAGAGTCCTAATGTAGAGCACAGTGAAGCCAACAGCCAGTTAAAGTAGAAAGATTTTATCCACTTTTAGCTTGGGTAAGACAGAGTAGGTAATTTTGGCTGGTACAGTGAGGTATATCGCCTTTTATTTGCTACTACCTTCTTAGAGTATGCTCAGAATATATTTCCTTTAAATAAAACAAAACCAAAAAACCACCTAAGGTTTGGTCCTATCGAAAGTGGGCAGAAAATGATGCACCTGATCCTATATCAAAATCTTTGCATGATCCAGTTTCCCAGTGAGTGATACAGTGGGAAAATGACAAGATGTATTGTACCACAAATGTTTCTTATATATGTCTGCATTTACAATATGCAAGTTTAATTCCTGAAGAATTTTTATCAAATGCTAGTGTCTCCTCTTGTTTCAGGGGCTTGTTGCTCTCCCACATTAAAGATTTTAAATGTCATGGATTAGTATCTCATTTAATAGATTCTAGAGTTAAAATAACAATGATAAAACTGAATGATTCGTTAGGACCAACCCAAAGTCAAATTAAAATTACTTGTACTGCTGAGGAAGTGGAAGAATTTTCTTCCTTTTTTGGTCACTCTTCATTTTATTCTTCCAGATATAAGAAGTGTAGAAAGAGTTACTAAATTATTTGCAGCTGTTTTAGTAAATGGACTACAGCAGCTGAAAACCACATAACCAACTACAATTGCACATACTGATATGCATCTATTGCATGTACTGATCATATCTGAAATGTGCTTATAACGTCCATTAATTATTTATTAACCTTTATAAACCGCTTAACAGTGGAATGCTAATATCGAGTGCAATCTTGTGGGAACCAGGGATAATTTTTCCCAGCAGATAAATGGTATTTTCAGCCTGATCATGTGATAACATTTTATGTTTTGAACAAAAATATAGAGAGAATCCATGTATTTTTGAACATTCCAGGGTAAAAATTCCCAGCTTATTGCATGCCTTAGTCACAGCTTCATTTAAAGATATAGCTCGGGGAGAGTGCCCATTTTGTACTTAGATGAGCTGCTGTAGAATTCAAAATCTTATTCATATGAGCCCTTTTATAAAAACAATCCTTCTTTTCCAACATGTTATCATGTTTCTAGACTCTGAATATTCAATACAAAGCTACATTTTCTCTGAAAAAGCTGTCATTGACAAAGGTTATCCTCTTTTTTAATTTCTCTGTCTGGGGATTTTTGAACTGCTTTGCTCTGAAATTTGAAGTACAGAGGTGTTAGCAGATATCACTATTTGTGAGAAAGTAGGAAGTGAACCAGTAGAAAAGTGAATTTCATTAATTTCTTCTTAAAGGTACATCTTGCTTTTTCATATTTGCAGTAGCAGGGCTGAAAGTCAAAAAGAGTTTTTCCAACAGCTTCTATTTTCCTCTCCTCACCTCACCTTGCCTTGCCTCGCCTCTCCTCTCCCTATCACACCACTGATCTCCAGAGCTACACTTTTGTGATCAGGCCTATAGTTTACCTCAGGAGGAGCAACTAATTTTCAAGGTGTCATCCATAACTGGTTTTTAAATACTACCTACAGTGAAATTAATTCAAGCAGAAATTAATTTTGAAGCAGAAAGATCATGTATGATATACTGAGTACTTGCTTTTGCATTCAAGCCTGGTGCAGGCTATCTGTGCAGAACTGACAGCATCCTTGTTATCATCTAAAGGACAGTCCTCAGCAGTCAATCAAAAGCCCAAGGTTGAAAGAAGCTGACATAATGCCCATCAAAGTCTTCTCGTTAAAACTGATTTCAGATTGTAAGTTGACTCTCCTTGACCAGAAGGACTCTGTGGATGTTTGTGTAGTGTGTAAGGCATTGCTCAGACAGTTGGTAGCCCCAGCAGCAAATTGTGCAACATTCTGTACGGCCAGGGGATCAGACGAATTCTGGGATCTTCCTTGCACGTCCACTGAGGCCAAAATATTTGGTCTTCAGTTGTTTCTGTTTTATTAATGAAGGTGATATTTAAGTGCCTCTGAGATTTCATGGGTAAGGATAACTTCTACAATAGCTGACTGCCTCTCAGTTTATAAATTCTCACTGCTACAACCTCTCCCACAACATAGATTTTTCTTCTTCTTCCTATCTTTTTTTCCTGATGTCATTTTCACCTCTTTCAAAAATAATCCTAAAATAATCCTTGATGTCAGGGTGTCTTGCCAGTGAGGCTTTCTCTAGACTGTACTACAGAGCAATGCAAACTATAATTTTTTTAAGACATCATGTTTACTTCCATATTTTAGTACAATTAATCTGTCAGCTCTTTCTGGTTATGGATTTTTGGTTTGCAGTAAAAGAAGCATTTTGTTCCTATATTTTTTTTCTTCTCTTCTTGTTTTGCTGAATTGCTTTTCCTGAGATTGAGTCAGTTATTATTTTGAAAAACAAAACATCTTTGTTTTGGGTTTTTTTTGGAGGGAGGAGACAATAATAGCAGAACTACACTAATCCTACAATGTACAAGATGGACCTAAAGTACGCCGAGATTCTGAACATCAGTGTATTTCCCTTGCTGGTTGCATTACAAAGTTATGTTTATAAAGCCACAATTCATCCCTTGAAGTGACATTTGCCAATCTCAAAACCAGAGAATTTGCTTAAATTGGGCAACTTTTGTGCCACCTAGTGGCCCCTCGTCTCTGAGAAATGCATTTGGTGTTCCCTTGCCTGAAATCCCGCACGCCTCTGGTCTTTAAGTATGTAGAACAGCTGCAGCAGCAGTAAATTGTGAACTAAAGAGTCAAGCTCACATACTTTAACTATGAAGGTTATCCTTTGATATCTTTCCTTGCAGTTTTTGTTTGGCTGTTCACCCCTTATCTCTGCAGGCATTCATCCATGCCTGGCCGCTGCTATGCAGAGAGAATTATCACAAATCTGAGTCTATTTATTACTTGAGTTTATTTCTGAGATTAGGCCTTGTCATTTCCAGACCCTTTACACTTCCCTATTTTGATGCTCTCAACAGATGAGTCCTCAGTTCACCCTTACTCTTGGGGTCATTGAAAATGGAACAAATTGCTACCACTTTGTCACTCAGTGGAGTTAAGTCAGTACAGAGCAGGAAAGGTGGTGAACCTTTTCAAATAACTACACTGTTAGCTGTACTAGCCACAGGTTTTTGAGCCTTGCTGCTTGAAGTCAGTCACCTCCATCTATATTTGGGCAGTAAAACAGAAGCAGAGCTAACAAGTTCCCAGAGGCTGCAAAGATGGATGGATCCTGTTGGCTTCAGAAGGAATTTGAGATGTTGACAAGGCCAGCCCATCCCACATCTGATCTAAAGATAACTGTTGTGAGGGTCCTAAGAGCGCCTCTTATTCCTGTGGTTCCAGTGATGCACTTCAGACACTAAACCCCAGTATTCAGCCTAGCCAGACTGGCTCCTATCCTGGCAAACTCTTTAGGTGAGGCATGTTAAATGTAAGCCTAAGGCTAAGTGCAGAGCGCTTTCACAGGCAGCAATGGGCAATGAACAGGGGCTGCCAAGCACTGAGAAAATCTGCCTTGAGCTGTGTTTGAAAGGTTGTGCACTTCAGGTACATCATCGCCTAATGACACAGTGTTTCACAGACCCACGGAGGACCAGCATATATGAGGGATCTGCTGCTGGACACAGGCAGTCTGACACATGCCTTTTTACACCACTAGCCAGATTTTCTCCCGCAGTCTGTGTCACAGTGTCATCTGGATTCAACTCAAAAATTCGGCATTTAAATACTGGTGTAGTCAGGAAGAACCAGGGGATGGGTTCTTTTTGTAGATGTCCTTCTGGCAGTCACCTGACAGGGTCTGACAAGTGGCACTGCAATGTTTATTTCAATTAGAAGATCTAATCCCTTTTCCCCCAAATCTTTACCGTACCCTGGGATACTCTGTTTGAAAAAGGACTTAATTATGATGATATTCATTTACAAAGACCACTGATTTGAGAAATGGCCCAAATGATAAGTGCTGTCAGAATAATTACAAGACTATGAGGCTAGCAGTAGTGATATTTGCTCTGCTAATTGTACTTAATTTACTGTGAAGCTTTTCAGTGGCTCCTGTAGCTTTGAGTGCACTGAGTTGTGGTGCCACTGTATATACCAGGGGGAGAAGACTATCAGTGAGGTAGCCCAGTGAGAACCATTTCTGAAATGAGCCCTTGTGGCAGATTCTCCAGTGCTTTCATTGCACACAGCCGCTGCCGTGAGTGACACTGTCCCTGGAGCTCTTGGTAATACAATAGTTACTCACAAGGTACAATAGGGAAGCCAGCAAGCTCCAATCTGGGTGCACATGTGAAGATTTTATTCTATTTCCTTTCTTCTTTACGGCCTTGAACTGGCCCTTCTCATCATGGAAAATTACGTATGTGTTACCAGGGTCAGAACTGGATGTCTGTTTGCAGTGGATGCTGACAGACAATAGGGCTGGGACAGTCACTTACCTACAGACCACCATGAGGCTGTGAATACATTCTCCATTTGTAACTGGGTCATATGATTACCTGTTACATCTCAGGGGACCTCATGGGAGTTCTTCAAAAGGGAAAACCCCATCTTGAGGGAAAGGAAAAAAATCATTCAGGAAGTTAAAAAAAAAAAAGAAGAGGGGCAAAAGAAAACTTAGAAAGAAAAAATGGGCAACACACTGAACCACAACCCCAGCTTGCCAATGACTGATTTTCAGGCTACTTGACAAGGAACAAGCTAATGGAATAATTATTTTTCATCTCTTCATGTGCAAGAGCATATATCTCTCTCTGATAAATTTTGAGTCTATTGACCAATATCAGCAGAACTTAATAGAACAGTAGAGATCTCCGAGAGATTAAGCAACTTCTTTGAGAGCAGGTTGGAGGAGAAAGATTCTACTGATATTCCAGTTCAGGCAAAATACTTAAATCAGAGCTTACACTTTCTCATACTGCAAAGCTAAAATGTACAAATCTGTAAACAGTCATTTGTAATGCTCATGGCCATGTTATGAAAAAATAATTTGGGAGATATCCTTTTGTCTTTTGAAAGCAAGGTAGGACTATAGTGAATGTGGCCAGACTAAGTTCCCTGAAACCACTATTTTGATTAGATCAGAAGAACTGACAGTGGCTGAACTCTGTTTACCTCCCTGCTTCTTCTCCAGGTAGAACAATGGACCCAAGCTATCCAGGAGGTCAGCAATGTTAAAAGCTCTTAATGGATGGACTCATGACCATCAAACTCATCTGACATCTGAGTGTGGGCTGGAAAAAATCCAGTGTTGTGACATATGCTAAGCTCCTCTCAAATCTCAAGGCAGATGACAGGAGCTATTGCATGGTTTAAACCTTCTCCTTTTTGTCTCTTCTGCCTCTTATCTGTTTTGCATTAGTGAGGCTGACAAGACCCATAATAAGATCACTTGCCTGTTGTTTTTGCCCTTCCTCCCCCCATTAGATAGAGATCAGTGGAGGCAAGGGGAAGAAAGAGGATTGATTTAGATGGACCCAAGAAAAGCATTCTCATCTGAAACCAGGTGTTCCTAATGCCTGCCATAAGATTTATTGCAGTCTGCATCAGGCAGCCCACACCGAGCATTCCTGAGTAATTGGGATTTGGTATCCTACGATCTGATGGGCACTGACCTCTCTTTGCAATCTCTTTTGAGTGTCTGAGCCTCTTTATTCCATCTTCCATCCCCCAGCCCACCTCTTCTGTCATATCCCAGCAGATACTTTATGACATGTTACCATGCCAGGAAGCTGCATGAACAATATTACTCTGCACCCAGCCTGGGGCTACTGTGAGAAATGGTCAAGTATCTGAAGTTTAAGCTAAATAATATGATCTTAATGAGCTCGTGTGGGCTGCAGATCAAAAGCATAACCAAAAGGTAAAAAGTTCAATCAGCTTTTTCTGTGTGCAATAAGAATGACCATAGCAACTTTGCACTGAGTCCTTTTGCAAGATTACTAGAGAAAAAGTGTCTCAAAGGGAATGGGTAGAAGGAAATATTTTTGTTGAGCAGTTTTGACCTCAAATTAATGCAGAGAAACTGTTATCCACTGCTATACAAAATGAACCTGACATACCTGTGCAGGTACTGACTATCCTTTTGTCTAGAGTGGGAGTCCAGCATGGACTCACTGTAGTTTACATCAGGAAGTTTACTTTTGTTTCAGATCTCTCTTTGACAATTTTGGGCACTGTTTGATTTTTCTAAGCTGCTGTTTCCAATGAAACTAAGCCCCCCAGTGTGTTAAAAATACTTGTTACTGGCTTGTGCCAATAACAGCATAACTCAGTTCAACTGTTCCTCTTGTAAAGAGTTTTAATGATCACTGGCTCTCACTGATTATCTTTTCAAGAATTTATTTTCCAGTCCTGCAGGTCAAAGAACATTCCAGTAGCACCTGTGAACATGCAAGTTCGGTTTGAATCTGTAGAAAAATTGAAGGGCTCTCGCCTGTGGTACTCCCTGGCTTTCAGGCTTTCACCATCATGGTAAACTAACACCTGCAGAGCCAAATAACCTACAGAACCTTATAGGAGTTTGTCACTGAGACAAAAAAGGGAGCATACCACTCCGGAAGCTGCTGGAGCTGAAATCTGGGCTTAGCATAGCTACAGCTCATGATATCATTAATCAATATTTAAAGGCACAATCACCTATGTTTTGACATATTTATGCCATAGGGTTTTACGTTGGTGTTTCTCTCTCCAAGCCAGAAATGTACTTGGGCTTTATATTACAAGTCACATTTTATTGAGGTGTACAAAAGATCTATCTACACTAGTAAAGGAGTGGTTTTGCTGAGAATCTTTACACAGGACAGCTAGAGGAAAGAAGCAGCAGGAAGGCTGTGCCTGCTATCTAAATACATTTACTCTAATAATCCTACCCCCCTACTGTGTCACTTCCATAGCGTTACCATTGAGAGTCACACTTCCACAGAAATTTTATGTGTAGGCCAGGTTTGAATTCATCAAAAGTCTTTGGTGATATTTGGTATTAATGAATACCAAAAGCAGGTAACTTTGAAGGTAAATAGATATTTAACACCCTATCTTGTTGAAGAGAGAGAGCCTGCCATGCTGATTTAGCTGTTACAGCTGATTAAAATTTTGATGTTCAGGAAGATATCAGAAGACTAAACTCAATTAGCCAAAAGATATCGTACTAAAGCTGATCTTTTGTTCATGGCAAACATCCTGCTGATGTTATTTAAAGTCACCAGGTAAGATCAAACAACAACTGTGCAAATTGCTGGATTCCCTGCACACAACTATTAAATATTGTCAAACTAAAGGTATTGCTAGACACAGCGTGTGCAGACATTTAAATTTTTATACAAGTAAAGATTCTTTCAGGACACTACCAGTAATTTCTACGACATCCATTATTGCAGTTTCTGAATGGATTTTCCTGGTTAAATGCATTTACCTCCTTAAATGTATTGTGTAGAAAAAATGCTCCAGCTTCATGAGATAGGCAAAGACTAATGCTTGATCACTGTGTCCTGTACAGTCCTCATATAATACACAGTTTTCTCTGAGATCTGTAATCCTAGTGATAACTCCATTTTGGAAGTTAGTATGCAAGTGTGAGGACCGAAACAGGGCATTCAAGTTCCCCTTTTGGATACCAAGGTCAGGAAGCAGCACTGAGGTGTCCATTTTATCTGCTGATCCAGACAACAGAGTGTAGGTATTTTGGTCATTTTATTAGAAACATAACTGAAGTGAAAGAGATGGCATTGTATTAATACAGTGAGAGCTTGCTGAGGCATCACTGCCTAGAATGTGTTCTTAAAGTCCTCCTATATTCTGGACAATTTACAACCACAGCAATTTTCCTGCCGTTTTATAGCTGTGTATCATTGTCCCTTTCCCCTCACATTTAAACACCATTAATTGGGAAAACACAAATACCAAGGCAAAAAGGTAAGCATCACAAAAGGTTAAAAGCAGGATTACAACCCTGGCTTTCAAGAGAGCAGACTTCGGACTCTTCAGGGATCTGCTTGAAAAAAATCCCATATGAAATGGCTCTTGAGAGAAGACAGGTCAAGAAAGTTGATTGACTTTTAGGCATCATATTCTCCAAGCTCAAGAAGGATTTATCTCAATGAACAGGAAATGAAACAAAGGTGTCCGGAGACTTGCACAGATGAGCAAAGAGTTCTTGACAAAATTCAAATGTAAAAAGGAAGTGTATAGGAGGTGGAAGGAGGAGCAGGTGGCCCAGAAGGAATATGTGGACACTGTCTGGGTATGCAAAGACCAGGTAAGAGAAAACAAGGCCCATTGAATCGAATCTGGTGAGGAGTGTAAAGGGCAACAAGACTTTCTGTTAGGACCTGACCAGCAAAAGAAAGACCACAGAGAATATGCAAACATTCTGATGAATGGGTCAGTTGATCTGGTGTCAGAGAACAGCTAATAGGTCAAGGTACTCAATGCCTTCTTAATCTTGGTCTTAAGGTGTGACTGAGCTTAAGGAATCCCAGCTGCCTCAGACCAGTGTGAAAGTTCCAGAGCAAGGAAGACCTACTCCTACTTCCTACAAGGAAGACCAAAGAAGTAGAAGAGGGCTGGGTTAGGGATTATATAAATAAATGGACATACATGAGTCCCTGGGACTGATGGGACACTCTCACATGGTGAATTGAGGTCAGCTTCATCTCAATCCCTGGGAAGGTCAATCAGTGAATCCATGCAAACCATTTCTGAAAACATGGCAAAACAGAAGAGTGCATTTACAGAGGGGAAATCACACTTCACCAACCTGATTGCTTTTGTGATGAGAGGACTGGCTTCGTGGATGAGAGACTAGTGCTTGTTGTTTATATTGGCTATAGTAAGGCTTTTGACACTTTTGACACTTTAGCATCTTCATAGGCAAATTGCTGAAGAGCAAGTTAGATAAATGATCAGGGAATGGGATATGACAGCCCTGATTGCGTGAATTTGGGGTGTTGGATGCAGTTTAGGGCTACTCTGTACAAGAAACATTGGAGCAAGTCCAGCATAGGATCATGAGGATGAGTAAGGGTGTAGCACATTGTATGAGGAGAGACCAGGAGAGTTGGGACTGTTGCACCTCAAGAACAGAAGATGCAAGGGAATCTTATCCAGGGAGATTGGACTAGCCTGTCTCCAGAGACCCCTACCACCCTCAATGCTTCTATGATTCTGTGAAAAGCTTCCATACAAATACTTCTGTTGCCACATAGCAAGAGTGAGAAAAGATTAAAACACTCTAGGGAAGGTCTAGGCTATTTAAAGTAAAACTGTAAGTGAAAACAATTTTAAAAGTATCCTTATTGTGGCCCATATTTAACATTAGATTTAGCCATAACTCATTTTTGTAAGAAAGTACTGGCTTTTATTTTACATTAAACATGTTGTTAACAAATAACCATATAGTTATTTACATTAGGTCTGATAAAACAGGAGCCTCCCAGCTCAAATTTAGGCTAGGAAAGGATTAATGTGCAGACAGAGTTAAATTCATGGTGCCATTCATAATTTTTAATGATGATTATTTAGGAATAAAATACAGATTTTATGACTCTGGCAATAAGAATCCTCTTCAGGAGAAACCTGCAGTGAACATTTGGCTACTCTCACGTACAAAGATTTTGCTTTCTGTCAGAGAAGCACTCTTGTTCCATGGCCTTTATTAAAGTTTAAAAGAAGTGTTGACTTTTCCCTGTATTTCATGCTGTGGAGGGAAGAGACAAACTTCTCTCTGAGCTGACCTTTAGGAGATGTTGTGTTGCCTTAAGCCCTGTCATTAAACATAGCAGTGAGCACTAATGTTTGTGATAGAATGCTAAAACAGAATCTAGACAATAGGAACCCCTCTTTACTTTTCTGCAGCATCCTTCTGTCCAAAAAATATATGTATATTATCCAAGGTCACTTAGTAATTTGTATGTATGGATATATTTTATGCACATAAAAGAATAATATGAATTATCTGTAAGCATCTGTGGAAGTTCTAAAAATCAAAAGCATTTCTTCGGGACTGGTACAGAGCAGGAACATGTGCCTGTGGTTTCAGTAGTCTTGCTCTTTGTTTATGTTAGTAAAACTTGAGACCCTGGTTTCCCTTTTGCCCTCGAAGCATTACAATCAACAGAACAGAGTAAAATAACAGTTGAAAAAAACTTTTTTCTGCCAGACATCTGCTGCCTTCATAAGATCACGTCTTCTGATTTTTTCTTAACTATTTTTTTTTTTTTTTGGTACATTTAAGGCCTGAAAGCAGTGACCCTGTTGCTAAGCAACTGAGATGCTTAGGCCTCAGCCCTGGTGGTTGAGATGAAAAAAGGTCAATTAATGTGGCAGGCCTGTCCTTATCAATATGCTACTGTGGCACCAACTTTTATTTCTTTACGGTAATATATCATAATAAGTTTTGTAGGTCTTTATACTGCAGATTTCCTTTTGAATAAAAGCATAACTAAGACTTGAGGGTATGTCTGATATAACAGAAAATGTAACCATAAAAAAAAGAAACCCAGAATAGAAATCATCTGACTGCTGACTATCCTGCTGTGCTGCCTGAGGCAGTTACACATTTCCATTGAGTTATTTTATGATCAGGCCAGTATGTTATTGAAATATTATCTCTTTAGCCTTTCTCATTCTGATAAGAAATGACAGGCTCTCAGAACGCTAATACACATGGAGAACAAAATATGGAGCTGTGGAGAAAATTCGGTTGGGGCACGGAACAGCAGCTCAAGTATATTCCTATTAAAACTTCCTCACCTGCCCTGTGTTGCATTTTAAATAACTGTCCCTTTTTTTATTCCAAAGTGAATAAACCTTTACTCCTAGTACTAGTGCTATTACTACTACTGCTGCTACTACTACTACTACTATCACTACCACAAAATTTTGTCAAATAATTCAGCAGTATGAAATACTTGCTATATGGAAAGTCTCCCTAACTGGGAAACATTTAAAAGGCAGTCAGCAGCTCATTACTATATTTCTTAAAGCATTTGGAGAACCTAGAATCCGCTGGCTGTTTCTGTTGTCCTCCTGTGCCCATTGATCACAATCCTGGCAGAGAACATTCCTCCCCTTCAGGAAACTATCAAAGGTGAACACCTACACAGGCTTCTACGGAGGAGGTTGCTGGCAGTGGCTGTGGTCACTTTGGGATCAGTGGGTGATGCAGGGAACCACCTTCCTCTCTTCCAGGGTGCGTGGTATCTCTGTTAGAGGCAGCAGGCTGCTCCTCCTTTCCCACATGCTCAGGGTGGGATGGAATAAGCACTCTGGATGCCCCAGGAATTTGGAAGCACCCTCTGCACAATCAGGTGCTGCCCGTAGGGTAAAGTGATGGCATCATGCATTAGTTGGTACTGGGATGAGCAGTACCCAGACAAACTACCATAAGGAGAAAATGATTTTCACATGATGATTTTAAAACACAAAAAATGCTTTGTCTGCATTACTGATCATTCTTCTTGTCCAAATGCTGTTAGGGTCACAAGCAAACTTAGTTTTCCTTATTTTTGACAGTCTTCTCCGCTCAAGTGCTGCACTATCAAGAGGGATGCTCAGTGCAGTTGTTGATGGACTGGGAGTGCCATTTTTTGCCTGCCCTTTGCCCTACCTTCAAACTTATCCTGTTGTGTAGGGCAGGAAAAAAACAATCTGAGCACTGTCTGAGTACTTAATTATGTATTCATTCCAGCAGCAATCAAGGATTGCATCTAGGTAATGATGGTGGTTTCCATGAGTGATTATTTTTATGGGTAAGACAGCATGGAAGAAGCTTGGTGAGGATCTTTCTAGTGCCTACTAGCATCCTTTTCTGCACAAAATAGGAGTTAAAAGCCAGAGAGACATCTGGCTTTTAATCCTATAGCTCCTGCAGAAAGAAATCCTCCAGAAGACCATTTTGTTCTTGTCAGATGAAAGAAATTAAAAATGTAACCTTTTATATCTTATTTGCAGTCACTTCATGATTTCAGGTACATAAATGTTACCTGGCTAATTACTGTTTATAGATAAGAATAAAACTAAAGGTCTCACTCCCTGTTCTGAAAGCATGACTATCCCTTCTCTTCCCCACACCTGCTATCCAAGTTAAATAACTTTCTTTCATGAAATTCCTCCTGCCTTTACATTAATGTGAGACGAAACACAAGGACTACAGTTGTCATCCTGCTTCAGAGAGTGGGATTTAATAGTCTCTCTGTTCTTATACTCCATGTACAGAATGGCAGAAACTGACCTGCAACTAATTTGGAGCGTGGACTCTCAGCTGTTCAGCCCAGTTTCCCTGTAGTTATGATGCTCATGTGTGTTTTACTTCCTTGTTTTATAGCACTAATGGAGAAGCAGATGTTGCCTTCCTCCCTGCAAATGCTATATACAGTGAATCATCTTAGCCTCTACGTAAAATTTCAACTTAATGGAGTCCTGGCATTTGTGATGAGCTGAGGAACTTAATTTTATAGAACAACCTATTGAACAAGCTGTTCTTGGACATTCCCATCTCAACTAAATGTTAAAAGTATTAAAATTCACATTAGCACAAAAGGAAATTTTGCATGGGTAATCCTTTAATACAGTGTTTTATGGCTCTATTAGCTGCACAGCAGCTGGTGACATGATGAATTTAATCCATTAAAAAATTCAGTAAGAGGTTTAAAAGTCAGATTTTAAAAACATAATCTTGCTGCAAGGAAAGAGAACTTCTCCTCAGGGCCAGAGACATGGCGAGTTCACAGTGTGGCAGGTATACGAAATACACCTGCATGACAGGCTTTCATATGCTTATGGTTTCACACCTAGCAGAGAGCTTATGGTGATGAGAAAGAACTCAGGAGCACACAGGAATTCTTAAAGGAGCGTGTTTAAGAATTGCATCTGTCCAGCTTTCTCTCCATCTCTCTTACTTTTTTTCTGTTAAGGGATTTAATACTGTAGAGTTAAAAGGTTGCCTTTCTGCTTCTTATATATGTATTCCATACAAAGACCATAGCACAGGAAATATTTATTTCTCTTTTGAAGATTTACTACCTGCCAAAGCCTGGTAGAAAATTCCTGTGTTTACTATACAAAGAAAAATTACAGATTTCTAAAAAGCCCCTTGTTTTTCTTTTTTTCCATACAAAGTAACATGTTTGTTTTATAAATGTGTATGAATACACAAGCTTGCCAAGTTCTTATTTTACCATGATATTTAGTAGCCTTTTTGAGCAAACTCCTACAGTCACATAACTTAATAAAAATCTGAGCTTCCATTCACTAGTTTTTCTTAGAAGTTTCTCTGCAGATGCAAAGAACCACCTGAAAAGATGAATTAAATTCCTGCAGGCTTGTAACCGAAAAAGTTAATAAAAAGTTCCTAAAATTAATTATTGTTTTTTTAAGCTGCGTTATTTTTAGGATATTGTAATTATTTTTGGAGCCCTCTTCCAACACTGCTGGCAGTGTTATTATCATATATACTTGTTCCTTGCCAGCCTTCTGGAATCAGCCCTTTATGAAATTAGACTGACTAAAACTAATTTTTCTTGTCTGTGCAGTTTCAATCATGGTTTGTCCATACAAATATTTCACCAATATCTACATTTTTCTGGATGACTTATTCTGCCAGGCACAAATACATTCTAGCTTCCCTTCCCAAAAATTCACCTTTACTAGGTTTCCCTGGGGAAACACTGCATGGGATTTAAATCAGGGTAAGCACATCTCTTTATGTAACCCTGTTGGCAATTTTTGTTTATTGTACATCTGATTATGATCTATGATGTACTGTTGCAGATCATAAAACAATAAAGGACACTTTAACAAATCAGTTCTTTAGCCAATCAAACTATGCCAAGGAGGATTCCACAGTTTTTTAGTAACATTGCCCTTTATATTCTTTATCAAGTTTAAGAAAAAGTCCAATGGCATAAATTGCTTTTCTTTTGTGTATCGTACTCCTTCTTCCTCTGCCTTTGGAAATGGTTGAAGTGTAGGTGAGAAAGAACTCTACAGAGACAATGTACTAAGATTGACTGAAAGCAAAACCAAGAGAAACAATTTTTTTGTTCATTGTGTTTGATACTATGTGACATAATTTTATTTAGTTTCCCTCTAATTGGCTTCATGCTTCTTACTTTTCTTCTGGGTGTATATAAAAGTAAGCTTCATTAAAAAATGAAGGCGATAAAAAGAAACTTCTGAAGTTAGTTTTTAACTATGTTTTTTTACATTTAGTAAAAAAACCCTACAAAATGCAAAACCTAACAGGAATGCGTGTTCTAATTTGAACTAGCTAAAGGCATATCTACATGCTCAACTGCCTAATGTTGTGCAGTAGCTGTGCCCATACTCAAAATAAATTCATGACTTGCAGTCTAAGAATATCCAGAGATGAATTCTTAACAGCTATATGTAGATATACAGAGAGATTTATTCAAAGAAAGCCATTACAATATTCAACTTCCTTTTACCTTGTTTGTGGGGGGACCTCTCATCATGTACTTTCTGATCACTTGGGGACAGTATTTCACTAAATAAAGCTCATGTAGATACTCTGTTTTGCATATACAGCACACATCCACTGTACTAGGACAGGCACCATGACAGTGCCATTGTTATATTTTGGGAGAATATTTGGACATGAAGGTGTGTGGAATACCACATTAAAGTGTCCCACTTCCCTCCTGCTTTGTGAAGTCTAAACTGGAGGATGTGGTGTGTGTGTGCATGGGGAGATTATCGGTGTCTTAGAGTCCCTCCTGGCCCTACACTTGTTTTGCACATGATTTTATGGCTATGCCTGACATTATTTCTCCACTGCTCTTGACTGTCTTGTGACTTACTGTCATTTGAACAGCTGCCCTCGGTGCAGTGAGTTGGGTGGGTCAGTATGGAAGTGTCTTTACTGATCTAACCTCCAGAGTGGGGAGGTTATTAGGCTGGTATATTTAATAATCACGGAACTCACACTTGGCTGTCCTTAACAAAATCCTGAGATTTTTCAAAGGACAAAGATAATCTAAAAAAAAGGAGAGAGAGATCAAAATAGCAAGCAAAAACAGGTTTAGAAGCATACATGCTCCTAAAGGTCTCTGCTGTGCTTTTCCTTAAAAGATATTTCCAGATAAACTGGTGTGAAGGTTGCTACACTAGCTGAGAGAACACATTTTCCTTTGTCCCCTAAAGTGCTCTGGTTGTCTAAAATGTATCAATTTGCACGGCTTTTTTGGTTCCTTGATTACAGTGGTGTACAATGCAATTAACATCTCCAAAAGCACAGAATGAACCTCGAGATGAATGTAAATACCATTGAAACAGAAATCTAAATTCAAGCTATTCTAATTACCACACACAGTGCAATTAGTAAAGAGAGAAAGAACTTATTAGCCCATTTAGAATTATGAAACCTGTTATAACACACCCTTAGCAATACCTCTTACCTAAAATTAGATTTATCAGAGTAGCATTTACTGGCAAACTTGATTCCTTTTTGTTGTTACAGTGTGTATCACAGATGGCTGATTTATAGACATTCAAATAGCTGACTGTATTTCACATTTTCAATACCAATGATTTTTAAAATAAGATCTTGATGCAGGGAGCAAAAACTGAAGAAAGATTTAGAACAGCAAGAATAATACATTCACAGAATGATTTGCATATATATATAATATATACATGCAGACACATACAACATAAATGCTTTGCATTTTAGAACTGTGAAAACTGGATAAAACATCAATTAATAAAAGTCCACATCATATCTCTGAAGTAGACATTGTTATTGCACTCACATAAATAACAGGAAAGAGCTTATCAAATGTAAATGGGTGGTTCTTAATGTTTTTATTATTGAGACATACAGTTTAAAGTGTTTACTGTGCAGCATAAAAGTATGTGCCTATAGGCAATTTCTGAAAGCATGCATTCTACTTACAATAATAAAATATTACATCCTTTATTTTGTTACTGGAAACTGCCTGATATGGAGAAGAGCATTTTAAAGACTTCTAATACCTCTTATTTGATAATGACAGTTAACTTTCTTCTAAGTTTAGATTGTGCATTCTTTTGAATCTTTCACTTGAATCGTGTTTGAATTTAGCAAGACAGATTTGTCTGTTCGGCAGCTCCATTTTCTGTAAAAACTGCAAGAATATTGTGATATAAATTAGCGCTACAATTTTTTCTGTCATTTGTTTGTCATTTAGCCAGTTATTGAAAAATGTTTCCAACTTTAAGAACAACTACTGTCCCCATAAAATTTATGTAAAAACAAGATGATAGATTTTACTTGACAGAAGTCATTGACTGAGAAACCTCTGTGGACTGCAGTAAAAGAACTCTGAAAGGTGTGACAAAGATGACTATTCACACTAGTTTGTGCTAGCAGCTTCTCAAGTGGACCAGGAACAAACAAACAAACAAAAAGTGACCAAAAAAAAAACCAAAAAAACCCATGCAATAAAAATCTCAAACTGTCTAGAAAAGACAATTTTATTAGTATGTGGTCCAAAGTAATCTAGTGTTATACAGGAAGACACCTCAGCAATGGGATGCCTTTATTATCTGCTTCTAATTTGTGATGTCATTTTGATATAAAATTAATATAAGCTATATTTTAAAAAGTGAAGAGGGGCAAAAAGTCACATATGAAAGGAGAAACAGGGGTTAAGACTTTTTAAAATGACCATATTTCTTTTAATTTCATCACCTCAGGTAAGAAGTCAAGTATGTGCAGCCACCATATGCAAGTTGAACAGCACCTGCACATTGCCTCAGTTCTTATTGAATTCTTTACTGCAGATGTCCAAACATGTAACAGTGCCAGGAATATGGGTTTTCTCAAACTTCACGACCACTTGGAAGGCAACAGGTATTCTTTGTAAGTTTTGGTTGTCTTCCCTAGAACCACCAACTTCAAACACCACTGAGCAGCTACAAGGGGCACAGCCAGATGCTCCCTGAGTTTATGAATGACAGACTGACAAGAATACGTTCCCATAATGTCCACTGTTTCACTTCCAGATGAGAGGAGAGGTGGTGATCAGTAATTTGAATAGTTTTTTTGTCCACGCCCCATCACAAATAACACTGCTTGGAGTCCTGCAGGAGTCCTGCAGTTCCTAAGCAGGAACATGCGGGAGGTTGGTGCTAGTTTTGCCATCAGTAAAATTAGGATGTTAATATTTTGCAATAGCACCATTTTATAATGATGGAACAATCAGTTCTTGAAATGTTTTTAAAAGAGGTAAATAGGCTATAAAAGTATTCATTGCTGTTACTAAACAAGCACTCTGAAGTGAGCAACTTCCACACACATATGTCAAAAACATTTAGCAACAACTTATCTATGGGAGCTGGAAGAATATAATTCACAAAAAAGACATAGAAATATGACAGCTAACTAAGAGAGACTATAAAAAGCTGTTTTACTTTGTGAAGAACCACAAGCCATCAGTGATAAAAAGGATCTTTTAAGTTGTCAAGAAAGGCCAGAAATGTATTGCAGGGAAAGAAGAACCATCCTGGAAATGGTTCAAAAAAGAGAATGTGGAATCTCCCACCTGTGAAGGGACAAACAAAGCAAAGCAAACAGTGGGAAAAATGAGAGCTGACATGTGTGTCATATATGAAGAAGACAGAATGGATAACAAGAACTGACATGTGGGGAGATGCCTCTGTCAAATTGCCAGAAGTTCCAGAACAGGTGACACCTTGCTGAAGGCAAAGGAGGTTGGGAAAGATGAATGCACCATGCCATCTTTCAAAGGTCAAGGCTTTGCAACGCCATTGATGAAACACTGCCACAGCAGCCACACAATCTAGGCAGGGAAAGAAGGCTTTCATTCCTTCCTGAAACACAAAAATTGAAGGGAAATCTAATAATTAGCCTATTACAGGATAGTCAATCATTTAACAACTGAAAATCAGGGGAGACATACTCTATTCTCATTCCACTTGAGAAATCCTGTTGCCTTTATTGGCAGAATTTGTGCCACTGATGGGAAATCTCTCATTCTGACTTCAAGAGCAGTTGTTCTCTGGTGGCCTGATTCATTAAGTTAATGGGACACTTTCTCTTGAGTCCTCTGAGAATAAGATCTATGCACTGATAAATCTCAGTAGTTTCAGAAGTTCATCTAATCAAAGGTGATCTGAATGTCTTCCATCCAATTACTGCACCAAAGAGAACCAGTTTCATAATACTTCCAGATACTGCTTTTTCAGCTGGGCCCATCAAGCCAGGAAAACCAGTTCCTTCCACTTCACTGTACACCTGTATCCTTGCCTATAGCTCCTGACAACCCAGAGAGAAAAAGGGCTGGATGGGGGGGGGGGGGGATGGGGAAGAGTGGAACAGACTCTGTTATGCCAGCATAAAGAAGTGAGCTTTGGAGTTTATGAAAGATTCAGAATTTGATGTCTTTTTGTTTAAATTGCTACAATCATTCTCAGATTTTGAACCACGAAGTTCAAATCCCTTTCTGTGAAAATTCCATATTTTCTTCTCTTCCATGGCATCTTTGTCGCAGACACAGGTCCAGTGCTTCCTTGCCACTCTTTCCTTACATTTTTTACCTTCCTACCCTTCATGCCCACTTGTTTTTCCTAAATAACTAATATATGGAGCAGTTTCTTCTGTTTGTTAATTTTCTTCCATTATCAGGGGTGCTGTGTCATTTGTGCACTTATACTACCCATGACTGCCAGATTTAGACAGCTACACATATCTGAGGCACCCTCTTTTGATTGCAAAAATGTCAAAGTGATCTTTGCTTCTAATACACAATAATTCATTGTCCTTACAGTCCAAACTATGACCAAGACACTACATTTTGCTATGTCTTTTATGACGTTTAATGTACTCACGTGATATTCCGGAAAGGTCTTGCAATAAAAGCAGTAATCCCCATTTCGCCAGTGGAAATTCAATGAGGCAAACCCACCTGCTTTGTACTTCCCTAGCCCAGGTGATTAGATCATATTATGTTAACGGCAGTGTAGGGGAGAATAGGTTATCTGAAACTGATATATAAGCAGTCTCACTGTTTGTAGGAACTCAATGCAGACTTCATGGTTCCTTGTCATGCTGCTTTGGATTGCTTGTCTTTATCGGCAGCACTGGGCAGATTTTCTCAAGAGGCGCTGGAAATTAGGCAGTGCACATTGGAAACTAGTGCTGCACAAAAAACAAAGGGAAGGTGCTTCGCTCGTCAAATGTGGCTGTTCTGATTGCAAAGTGTTGGTGGGGGTGAAGAAGGCTGTACAAAAGATGGGATCAAAAGCTATCATACTGCACTGGTCTCCTTCGGCACTGACTGAGTGCTAGCCTTTCCCATTTCAGTGCACCTGATGGAGGTGAGAGATGGAACAGCCCAACTAGTCTCGGTTACAATGGGTGACCTCACTGAGGTCATGTGTTTGGTCTGAGTAACTGTCAATGTGTTAACAAGACCTGCATTTAAAGGAAGAGAGAACAAAAGAGGTAAATAGCCAAAATTTTTCTGCCTATACTATCCACTCTTACTGGGGACCAACTAGAGCAAATGTTCCTAATTCCATCAAGGGCATTTCTTCCGTTTAATGAGCACATAGGAAAGAGAGACATTGTTCAAGTACAAGGGTTCAGTTTGCAGCAAGCCACAAATCACATTTCATTTATCAGGCCTACAGATGACAGGATATCATCAAATCCCTGGAGAGTCATATTCATTAAAAAGAAATCTTAAGTAATTACAACAATTAATTGACTTGAAACAGTTTCGGGTGGAGAAGGTTTACATAATTCATTTGCCAGACAAAACAAGCCTTATGAAGTCAGGGCAACATATTATTTAGAAGCATCCTCCCCTTCCTGTCATCTTGAAAAGCACAGGATAACACCAAACACCTGGAGACATCTGAAATGGGCAAACAAATAAACATAAAACAGGAAAAGAACCTGAACTTTTATAACTTTATCAAAGGGATAAGCACTGACTTGCTCTGATCATTACTTAGAAACATGAGAGTAAAACATTCTCCCATTTCTCCTTGTTTATTCTAAATAGGCAGAGGATTTCAAAGGATTAATTATGTAATAATAAAATTTGAAAAGTAGTAAATAACTTCACACAGCCTCTGTACAATGCAAACATCATGTGTATCTAGTTGCAAATTTATCCTGAAGTTTCCTCCTGGTTGTAAAATGTGCAGACTTATTTTGTTGCTTCCTGTTGACTGATTCTGAATTTCTAGATATCAGAATGCCATTCTCATGCCCATATTATGAATAAAAAGAAATATTCCTCAGATGAAACCTATTATGCTATCCAGTATTTTCTTGTGTTCCCTAACCTGCCTGTTTCCCAGTTTTACTTCCTGTATTATATTCCTTTTACACAGAGACAGAGGTTTTTCTGTTCCATGTGTGTTTAGTCTCTAATACAGTATGGTATTAATCCATGAGTAGGACTTCTAGGTGTTACAGTAAACAGGTATAACACTGAGATTTCCACAGTAACTCCAACTTCTTGAGCTGAGAGAAGTTCTCTAAGCGTCTCTGCACATACATATCAATATCTTTGGGGAAATAAAGGAAAAGAATAGTCATGGTTCACAAAACCTATTTGCCAGAATAACAGTCACAGAAAAGCAAGTGCCAGAAATAGTCTGGGATGTTTATGAAAGCGTTTACATTCAATATGTAGGTATACAATTCATTTATCATATAGCTTCACTTCAAGAATAAGGCAAATGTTATTATAAGACTTAAAAACTATTTTCCTACACCATTAACTAAGAAAAAATCTGCAACTCTACCTAAAAATAAGGAAATCCTTGATTAAAATGATTAGTGACATACAGTGGCAGTGAGCAGGTTGACAAAAATCAATGCCCATACTTGACAAGGAACAATGCCATTTTTTTTAAAAACTTGACAGTTAAAGATCATTTCTCTTCATGAGTTTCTGGCCTCTACTATCTGCCTGCTGTATCCTGTCACTAACAAAGATCCTTGTCTCATTTCAAAGCTTACCCCATGATGAAAAAATTAATCCTTACTTCTGGTAATGCTATACAGTGGGAGAATAAATCATATGAGAATTTCCCATGTTTTCTGGCTATCTATAATTTCAGAATATTAATTTCAGATATATTCTGTCTAATTTCCAGATATTCTCATTACTTTTCAAGTAATCATTGCCTTCCTTTGAAGAGTTTGATCTGCCTGCCATGGTGGAAAGACCCACACATTTATGAGTTTTAATATGGCATGTTTTCCAAATGTACAAACATATAATCCTAAAACCCCTCTCTTATGTGAATTGCATTCTTCTGATAAAATGCAAGGAGTGAAAATAATTTCGTTTTTCTTAACTTGTTAATCAAGTCTATATCCATCAAAATAAGGTAGCATAGGAGGGTTACATTTGCCTCAAATTTCTGTATGTTTTGGAGGTTTAATTTGCAATTCACAAAGACTGAGTATGACTTTGGTTTTACTCATACAACCAAAGGAGGGTTTTCTATACAAGCATTGTGTTTTCCTCTGATTCTGACCATGGCAAGCAGCATAAAAAAAGAACAGAACATATCAAAGCACTGTACATGTTATTTCATAAAAGGCTGAGGCAACCAACCCATCACAAATAAGACATCATGACTGCAGCAATGATTAATGAGATGCTAAGTGCAAGTAGAAAACAGTATTTTCTGCCTAAGCATACAATCAGAACATTCTGCAAATTTTTTCAGTAGTGCACACAGTTCATATGTGCTGGAGCCTACATAGCAGAAGAGATGCATTTAAGTAGCACAGATAATCCACATACTAAGTTTCAGAACATTACAGATGTAGACAATCTAAAAAGAAATCCTACTACACTGTTGATTAGGAAAGCAAGCAAAGTAAAAACCTTACCAACATGAGAAAACCAAGGCCCTATATTTTGCTAAACCACCACGCTGAACTTGATGGCTGATTTCAGGTCATGATCAGAGCTGGGGTTGATTCCTGCCAGAGCTCCCACCAAGGCAGGTCCCACTGAGAACATCAAGATACATCTCAGCACAGGCCATGCCCTGGTAGATCCTGAGCTTTTGCCTGCCAGAACCTACTTTAAAAAAGAAACTCTGCCCTATGCCCTTAAACTGTCTCATCTTTAGAGTCTAAATCCAGATACCCTTTGGAGGGAGAAAAGGCTCAGTCCTTGGGTCTCCCACTGACCCTCAGGCCTGGGGCTGTGCTCCTGCTGTGACTCCAAGAGACACTCCCAAGACAGACACTCACCTAAGGGGGCTGCTCATTCCTCACAGCCCCCGGGAGCCAGCTCTCCCCTCGGGCACCTGCGGGGAGCAGGAGTGTGGCTCAGGGAGATGTGACTGCACCTGGGATATTGTCTCTTGCAGGTTTATTTTCCCAAGGCAGCCTCAGCACCCACGGCACTACCCTGCACATCATGCCTGCGCTGTCCAGGCCATGACACCACAGCTCTAAGGGGACTGTGATGGAGACCGAGTCCTGCCTGCACTGGTGCCAAAAGCAGGGAACCACAGGACTGCACAACCCTCTTGCCACAACATTTTTTGCCTTTTCTTGTTAAGAAAGAATTTCCCAGGGTGGGTTTAAGCCCCAAGCCCCCAGATACTTTCGCCTCTTGCCCTGTCCTTGTTCCTCAGAGAGCTGCCTCTCGCTGTTGCTGGCTCCTCTGCAGGCCTCCACCGCTGGTATTGACAAGGTTCATGGCAGCAGCCAGGATTTGGGCTGGCCTAGGTGGTGGGACAGGGCTCTTCCTCACAGCCGCCACCATGCCCTGCCCCTCACAAATGGGCACGGGAAGCTGGGCAGGCTGCAGCTCTCTGACGGAAGGAGCTTCTTCCCACTGCCTCGCAGCTCCCACACTCACAACCACACGGGCCTGTTATACATTTCCTTGTGAACTTGAGAAACATTTGTGAGTGTGGCTGTGAGGAAAAGAATGGACTAACTGTCCCTTTATTACAGTCTTAGTTTATTCAAATTCCTGTTGGTTTTTTTTTCTTCCCTCTCAAATCCCTCTCCAAAGACCATGAGGTAGAAAGATCATTATTAAAGAATTATACTGGTTTTTTATATGCACTTTACTTTGTTTTAGAAAATAAGGAGGCAGTGTCCTAACTGGTGTGATCCAGTCTCTTCAGTCACACTGATGCAGATCAAATGAAATCCAGGGCAGCAAAAGCCTTTGCTTTGTCTAATTGGTTTTTGCTGAGCAATGCTTCTGGTAAGTGTTTATCTACACTGTCTGTGAAAGGGATAAAATGCATTTTGTGTCTGTATAATTGCATTCATCAGGTACTGTTTGACCTCAGGAGACAGTCCCTCTGTAGCCTTCCCTACTTCTTTTTCTTCTCAATTCTTTCAATTTTTGAGTACGACATTCACAAATTGAAATGAAGGAAACCAGAACACCACTTCTTTGGAGGCTTCAATTCTAAAACAAAACAAAAGAGAAAAAAGGCTTGGAACAGAAAATATCTTTATTTTTGCAGAGAAAACTCAAGGTCAGCAGCCAGTTCAGAAGATTTGTGGAAAAACACAGCAGTTCTAGTGACTGTGGGTTCAGTCAGTTCCACTGACTGTGGGTTCAGAAGCAGTTTAACTCCCATTGAAAGGGTGTGGGACAAACTTCTCCCTTGTTGAGGAGACAAAGAGGTTTAAGAAATGTATCTAAGTCAAAGAACACAGAAAATCAAAGTAATACAAAAAGAGGAAAAGAAGTGCTTGGTATAATTCACCTTTCCCAAGCACATAACCCTGACAGAAGGGGCAGCTTTTCAAGTGGTGTAAATCATTGTCACTCTCTTGACCTCAGTAAAGTTGCTCTGTCAGGGGATATGACCCTCTTGGTAGTTCTTCTCAAAGCACAACAATAATAACTGAAAATGTAGAAAATTACCTAGAGTTTTTCTACCTAGAATATTGTGCTTCATAAATCCAAAATCCACGGAACTCAATAGGAGATTTTAATTGAACCTATCAGTTTTGGATTGCCGTGGTCAAACTAAGCATGAGTCTACAGCCATGTTACAAACCCTAAAAAAAATGGTGTTTGCAATGGAATTGCTGACAGATCCTTAACCATAGTGGTGCTAGCGGGAGTCACTATAATATTGTAAATAAGGTGGATAGGCTCTTCTTATCTCATTTCACAGCTGAGCAGTGTATTGCCAGATAAATCAAATCAGGGTAAACGGTTTCATCTAATAAACTGGGTCAACATATAATGTATTTTTCAGGTTTGCACTTTCATTGATTCTCATTTGATTTAAGAAGAGATATTTCAGTTTGTGTTTACAACATTTTAAAATACCTCCTTTGCCCCTTCTCTAGAGAACAAGCAAGCAAGAGAGAGACTATGCAAGCTGGTAGCATCACAATAATGTCAAGTTTTCTGTTTTCTGTAAGTTCTACTTTCCATTTTTATGCATCTGGGAGAGAGTGGGGGCAGGGAATGAGGGAGTTACTATCTCATATCTGCATTTTCTCAATAATGTTTTAGT
This sequence comes from Corvus hawaiiensis, assembly GCF_020740725.1. NCBI lineage: Eukaryota > Metazoa > Chordata > Aves > Passeriformes > Corvidae > Corvus > Corvus hawaiiensis. Next base: position 67,505,672 of record NC_063213.1, on the reverse strand, counting down.
GATGTTTGCTAATGTATCATTCATTAACCATCAGCCACTACAAAAAACATAATCTATCTCACAAAGTGGACATTATTATCGCATTAAATCATTTCACAATATACCTGAACGGTTCCACATGAGGGGCCTGGCCTGACTGAGCTCAAATGCCTTGGGGGCAAACTCTTCAGTAGTAATGAGATACGAGGTCTGTCTGTGATGAATATGATATTACTCGTGTCAGTGGCTGTGGACTGCACCCAGAATATTTCTTCTTACAGGTTTTTTTTTTCCCTATTGGAAAGGAACTCAGGCAAAGCACTATTAACCCAGTAAATGAAGCTCTAAAGATCACAGAGTGTGCCCATTAGTCGACAAGATTGTGACTAATCCAATTTTTCTTGCAGGGAGCAATTCTAATGCTTCTGTAACATCTGGGGATGGCAGGGCCTGCATTACTGATGAAGCTGGATATTTTTTCTTCTACCTTTTTCTTCATTGAAGAACAATTATTGCACTTACTTATTTCACTGCTTCTTCCCCCTCCCCCACATTTTTCCCCTGACTACTTCTGCCCTCATGACCTCTTTGAAGATGGTTAAAATAATATTCCAGGCTGACAGAAGAACCAGAAAGGGTGACTGTGATTGAGGCTAAAAAAGATATGCCTTGTGTTTATTGGATTGTGGACAGAAAATGTGCTGGTTCAATGCAGAAAAAAAAGAATTAGGTTCCCTCAAAACAAGAAGAAAAAGGACCTAGAACACTTTGTTATCAGTCACCACTAATGGCATGCTGCCTTAAATTGTCCCAGAGTTGAAAGAGAATGTCATCTTGCTTCTACTTACTCTGGTAAAAGCATTGACGATTATTCTTTGTGTGACAGATTAAACATCAGGAACAGTAAAATCCTGCTTTTCTGATTTATTTATTGCCAATTATGGAATTTTATTCTAATATAAAGTGCCACTGAGGACAGACTGGGGCAATTTCATTTAGATATAACCTCAAAAAACGTTTTACAATAGTAAAAAATTACCTAATTCTGTTGGCTGACACATGTATATTTTACAGGTTGATTTTTCTGTGTTCAGAAGCAAATTTTATGTTTGCCTGTTCAAAGATGTAAAAGATGCTAAATACCAAAAGAGTTCTGTTCTTATGGGTAGGGAACAATGCATTAAATTAGAGGAAGAATGGATTAATGAAGTTTATTAAATGAAGTTTACTGTAACTTCATTTGCAGAGTTGCAACATGGGAAGAAGTTCAGGGACAGAAAATAAGTTAGGGAATTCTGCACCTGGTTGCTTCGATCTTTGATTGAAGGAAATCAAAACTATTTTGTTGGGTTCTACACTTAAAATTAAAGTTTGTCCAACATTCAGAGCCACTAAGCTAGAACTCTACTTCTCTCAACAGCTGCTATTCCATTTTCATTATTTTATTACAGTGTCTCACAGTGTGGCTGTATCTCTGTGGAAAGTATTGTCTCTTCAACATATCACAAGTAGTCCAGATTCTGGAAACAGAAACACATTTTTCACAACATATTTCTGCTTCTAACTGAAACCAGAATCCAGAGTTGTATATGAACAAGAAAGAAAGATATAAGGTTTCGCACTATGGCTTTTCTCTTTTCTAGAGTCACAGGGTGTGATGAGAATTCTGGTAACAGTCAATAACAATTCTGCAGGGGCTCACAAGTTTGTTATGAAATATCTGGAGAATATCACCACGTGATTTGAGCAGAGTCCTTGAAGAGCTGGTGCTAATCAACATGAGGAGAGTCATAAAGGAAGTGAAAGACTAAGACCAGTGTTTGCTAATATTTGTAACAGTGTAAATGTAGCAAATAGAAAAGAAAGGGGTAGAAGATTTGAAGGTATTCAAATCACCTAGATGTCTGGGCCATTAAATAGAAATACATGTTAATTTAGAGAAATAGAATAAAGTTAGAGATGCAAAGAATCAGAGAGAAAGTCAAAGAATCAGATGTGGGAGTATTTATTATGTGGAACAGTTGAGACAAAGGAAAGGTTCAAGGCATGAAATATCTTTGATGCTATCAGTCCAACTGAAATACTAAAACCTGGCAATGCAGATAGTGGCTTTCATCAATAGGAAATGGAACACAAAAAGGAAATGCAACACAAAAAGGAAATGCCATTACTACCTTTAGGAAGCTGTAGTTTTAGTTTCACAGAGAACAATCATGTTTAATTTGAGGCACTATTTATCATTCAACAAGAAAGCAAACCATGAAGTCTGCAGTGTATTGTTATGCAGTTAAGAAAGAATGTACCAAAAATATGCACTTTGTTACAAATCCCCCTGTCAGGGCTTAGCCTAAGTAAATTAGATATATTTTGAACTCTTCTTTAATTAACCTGTGTAGTCTGGAAAATCTGTTTCTCTGGTTTGAGATTACAGGGAGGTTTAAGGTAGGTACTATTGAGATGCATACATTATGTATAACCAATACCAATAGATGAAGTTAGAGAATGAAACCCTCCAAGTCCACTCCAAGTCAGCAACAAAACTACTTTTGGACCCACTGAGCCAAGATTTCATAGACAGATTCATTTTGGCATTTGTCAATGTATCCATCTAATTCTGTTGCTCTTGGACATTCTCCGAAACAGCCAAAAGAGAACCCACCCGATGATGTCAGGGGATGATATGCAGAATCAGGATATTGCCATGCACCTTCCAGAACAGATTAACTGGGAACTTGGCCAAATGTGTCTTACATGCCTTTCCTGACAGATGCATGCATGTAGTATTGAAAAGGAGTCTGCAAGGCAGGGAACACTTGAGACTGAAGTGATTAAGTATACAGGTGTTTGTCGGATTAAGCCTTTAAAGAGGATCTTGCCTAACAGCAATAACTGTTATGGATGTAACTCATGAATCAAATGGAATTAGTTGATGTATGATAATGTTACAGATGTATGATAATGTTACAGAAAAGAGGTACTTATTTTTGCCTTTGAAGCGATAACAAACATCATAAATTTTAATGTCAACTTTAGCTATTATTATCTCAGCAATTCAATTTTATTTAAATTGTTTCATCTTTTTGTTTGTTTGTTTGTTTGTTTGGATATTTGTCAAAAGCCACCTTTGACTTTTTTTGAATAACTGAATCTGGTAAGCTGTCAGCTGGCTTGTGTGAGGCCACAGCAAAACTGCTGTTGACTTCAATGGTATCAGGTTTTCACTCGCAGCTTCCAGTGTGGTTTGAACTGACATGCAAATCCAAATTCAGCTATAAGATGATAGAAATAGGATTTTTTCAGCCTACAGATTGCTAAACTGCCTGAAGCATGCTACTTTCTTACATACATATCTATAAAAACATTTTGAGAACCTTTGTTGTGCCTGGGTAATTCCAGCAGTGGTGGAATCTGAGAACAGTCCTTGCAGAAAGTGTTTCTTACATTATATGTAATTGACAATCAAAGCCTTAAAAGCTGTTTTGGTGGTGGGTCATCAAAACTTGACCAATGGTACAATTCAATGATTGTGAAGTGAATTTTTTCCTCTGGTGTTTTTATTATCCTACCTGATATCTGGTACCATTTTGCTGTATCAAAACCTATTGCGTTTTCTCTTAAATTTCAAGAGAACTGTTGCAGCTCACTTTAATATTGACTCCAAAGCATAATTTTATATTTCACACATCCAAGTCTTGAAATAGTTAAATTGGCAGCAAAATCCAGCCACTGCAGAGTCCTGAACAGAACCTAAGGGCTCACTGCACTGCTAATTATACTTAGACATTAAACTAGTAGGTATTGAATTGTACTGGTAGCAATTTTACTATTGCAGAATGCTGTTTTAATGCTTCTAAGAAAGCCACAAGTATTTAGGGATAAACTGTGTCCCAGCTATTGAGGTACAAGAGTATCCCTAAAGATGGTTCTTAGGCAAACTTGGAGATGGGAATAAGAGCTGGGCAGCACTAAGGCTGAATAGCTCCATCTCCCATCATGTACCTCAACTAACATTTTTCAGGTGACATTTTAAGGGTACCCATCCTAGAAATGGAGTGCTGCATAGGCAATTGGAGCTTTTCAGGCTTTTTTTGAATTGGCCTGGTAACAGTGTAGCTACACTTTTTGCTACAGGTAAGTGGGTGTGCAGAATTCCTGTGCTTTGTCCTCATCAGCATTAAGTAATCTCTTTCAGAAGCTACACTTAAGAAAAAGCACAAAACTAGGATATTTCCCACCTTGACTTCAGTGGGAATCCTTTTTTTTTCTTCCCCTAAAAAAAAGACATACTGTATTTTGTTACCTAATATTGAAAAAGGCACTTCACTTCTGTTAGAGGCATTGGAAGTTGGAACAGGAGTCACAGGACAGCAGGTGGAAGGGAATATTTAGGAAGGGTTTTACCCAGAGTTACAGGCAAATGGCTTTTCAGATGTTATGGCCATCAGCGTAAAGCAGCAACTCACTTGTAAATAATCATAAAGGAAGAGAGAATAGGTATATAAGAGGAAAGCAGGCAAACTTATGGGATGCAGTTGTGCTAAACTAGTGGGAGCTTCATCCCTTTGTTCAGGAATAACTGCAGTTCTCTCAGTGTCATCTCAAAAAATGATTGAGTGAAGTTTGTGCCTGATCCTGACAGGGCTAATGGGAAAAGAGGCAAGCATCATATTTTTAAATGATAGTACAGTAAGCGGAAGTGGATCTGCTCGTGTAGTAATGCTCTATTAATTAAGATCATCAGGATGCATTAGGAAGGAGAAGTGGAAGAGACGGAAATGTTTAAAAAAATTATTCAAGATATTATTTATGAGCTCTATTTCTAGGACTGTAGCTAGTGTGGTACCTCTCTCAAAAATAAATGATGGAGACTGATGCTGCATAATGGGACAATTTACAAATAGAAATGAAAGAAATGTTTATAATTTTGACCTTAGTGACTCCAGTAAGATTAGTCCTTTGCTGGTTTAATATTTTTTCACAGTTTGTGCTGTTAAATCAAAAGGTTATCTATAATACATCTGGCACTATTAATGCAAAGAATCAGGGGTATTCAACAGACATTTATTCATTATTAATATAGATAATAAAGGATCATTTATGAGGTTACAGATGAGATTTTTATCATCAAAAGCTTAAAAAGGGAAATGTATTTTTGCTCTAGGACAGAGAAGAAAAGAGTCAGTAATGGGAAATATAAGAGTCAACATGAAACTGTCAAATTCATTCTTTTCCTGAAGACAGCCAAGACTTGATGGCAATGAATGAAAAACAAAATAAAATTAAATGTTTTTGCTGTAAAACTGCTTTATTGACAGGGAGGGGCTTTCTGTGGCAGTGTGGTTTACTCTGTTTTTCTCTTTTAGCATGACAGTTGCGATGTTTTTCCCTCATGCAGCTAGGCTTTCCAATGCCTTTTAAGAAGACCTAGAGTGGGAGAACATATCTGTGTCCAAAGAACTTCTGGAAGCTGTTTGAAATTGAGCTTGACAAGAAGTTCAATTGAACTTGAACTTCACAGGAAGTCACAGCTCTAAGGACCCTTCATTTTTGGGTGCAGACATCACACTCTGTGCCATAAGGTGGTACACTTGCAATTAGTAGTAGAAGGATGTGCACATGTGAAACAGGAGTAACAACAAGAGTAAGCTATTGAATTTTTTGCTGTCTCGTAGTTGCTGGTGTTACAGAGGTAGAACAACCCCCTAGTGCTACTGAGGAGGCTTATGAAGTGACAGAACTTGATTCATTGAGCCAGTGGAGATTTCTTAATATCACAGGACCCATAACACTTGTGGAGATTGCCCCCTGCATTCCCAAGACTGCAGTTACCGAGTAAAGTATTGCCTGTATGAATGGCGAATGCCAGGATACTCAGAGTTAAGGCTAAAACTCTCTCCTCGTTTCACCTATCAGGCTTATCTAGGGCAGTTGCTTGAATCAGCTTCTAGGGTTCGCAGAACATTCAATTATCTTGTTTCCCATATGATCTGCAATACCCTAGGGTGCATTTGGAATTTGATGAAGTTGTTTCTGATCTGAGGGTATGGACTGACCAGTCTGCTTGAGATGACCTCAAATCCTCACTAGGAACAGCGGTAGTAGTAAAATAGAAATAGTTGCATTGAAAATTAATTTCATTACTTAGATACTGTCTTTGTGTTGTCTAGAGTTTGGGTACAATTCCGAAAACCCTCATTTGCAATCCCTTTTTCCCTTGTTTTCTTTGGCCTTTTTCATGCCAGAAGAAAAGGGTCCACATTCCCTTTGTTATTTGTGGGATCTTACAGAAATTGTTTAGCCTTTCCTCAATCAAGGAGATGAATCTTGGCAGGCATTATAGAAATGAGGAATTTGAATTATGAGATCCAAAGTGTTGTGTTTTGTTTTGTTTGTTTGTTTGTTAAGTTTCTGCCTTTTTGCTCATAATCTCGTTGAAAAAGAATTCCGAGGATGAGGAAAACCAGCCCTTTTTGAAACTTGATCCAATAGAGGAAAAACCCACAGCATCATTATCTGGATGTGAAAACTGGATCCACTTTCCCCTTCCTCCAAACCAAATAAGGTTTGAATATTTTAGGTTTGAAACTGTGAATAACACTTGAATATAAAATAAATACTTTATAAGCAAACAAATTAATTTTTCCTGAGGGTGGAAAAGGGAGAATAATCCCTGGATGGTCTTGAGAACTCAGACCCTTCATCACTTGTCAGAATGTGTTGCAACATGATGTATCACAGGGGGTCAATGAGAAATGGAGCAGAGCACAGTGGGAATTTCCTTGTCGAACTTTCTTTCTTTTAGTTAGCATTCCAGCCTCTAACTCAAGCATGATGACAGGTAAGCCCTGACTAATCCAGCAGAGCCTTATAAATTACCTCCCCAGGTTCCATTTCAGCCTTCTATAGATATCACTGTTATCACAATGAGTTAGCAGGATTTAATTTGCACGTGTCTCACTCAGCTGCTTTCCTGCAAAGTCCACTGACCTGAGTTATTGGTCGGAGTTGCTGGAAGAGCAGCTGTAGGGTGACCACTCTTCAGGCTCTTATGTGGGACTTTTAATCCTTACACAACTTGTAAAATCTTGTAAGATTGGACTTCCTTGAATATATGACACAGAACAAAAGGACTATAAACAAACATTTGGGTGGAGGACATCCGTGGTATTGCAGATGAGTTTTAACTTTTGATTATCCATCAGAGTTTAGCTAGAAAATGGAGCATTTTGAATAACAAGTCCATTTAGACAGTTCATTAAGTTTTATAAGCTCCTTCTCCTTTCTCACTTCATGTCTTTAACAGGAATAGACTAATATATTACAGAAAGTCATTGTTAGTCCCAGGTGCAGCAAATTCTGCCAATGAACAGCTACTTATCTAATTAATCACCTTAGCAACATCTGTAGTCACTCCTGGATGCTGATGGAGACCTGTGAACATGCACTGATGACCTTCAAGCTGCAGAAGCCACGAGAGAGCATCAGAAAGACAACAAAGCAAAGCAGCTGGCAAGTTTGAGAACGAGGTGGGCTAGTGTTTTAGCTGGGCAGTTCCCTGTATTTCAGTCACAAAAGATTAAATCCTACATGACATGCAATACAGATACTAAGGTCTTTTCTATCAAAGAAGCTTCTTAAAATTCATGAGAAGCAATCAGAAAGACTTTATATGTGTAGAAAGTGAGGAGAAAGTGATTGATACATCAGGCAAATACATACCTGCCCAAGTCATTAACATGAGGGAGGGAGAAAGGATACCATGGTTCACAGAGAAAATGCAGTTTATAGAAATATCTCTGAAAGCATTCAGCTAATTAAAGGCCTGAAACAGGAAAGTATTACTCACATGAGTAGTCAAAATGGTAATCAAACCATCAGTGTAAGGACAACTCATGAGTAAAAGTTTGCTGTCAAGACCTGAATGAAGCAAATGCGTGAAAAGCCTGCACTGATGATTAAATCCTGTGCTTGTTAAAATGTAATAATTCCAGTGACAGGGAAGAGATTTGATTAGTGTGCTTGGACAGGAAGGCATTATTATGGAGGAGTGATTTATAGTATAGAGAGGCACAAATTTTGCAGATTTTTTGTTCTCGTTCAAACAGAATCCAAGGCTTTTTTTTTCACAAAGACCTTGTGTGACTACAAGCACTCTTTGATTTTACTGAACTGGATAGGTATTTCTACTGGTTTCTAGTAAAAAAAATACTTTTCTAGCTTGTAAATGTCGGGTTGGTGGTTGATCAATTTATTTTCCATATTAAACCAAGTTCAAAATGACTTTGCTCTTGAGTAATTGAGACTGTGCAGATAGGTGGCATAAGATCTGTGTCAGAGTTACTTCTTGTGCTGTAGATCATGAGGAATAACAGTACCTGATAATTGAGTGTACATTTCATGAAAAATCAAATATAGTCCAGTTAAATTACTGGGAATCTTTCTGCTGGTGTGGTAGACTTTTCTCCAAGTCAGCAGATTTACTAGATCTTCAGAGATTATTTTTCTTCTACATTTAAATGCAAATGAATAAGGATTTACTCTGTTATGGGATCACTGAGAAAAAGAATTAGAGCTTCTGTGACTGGCTTGAGAGTGCTCCCATGGCTTGGGCAGCATGTCACCTTCTCAGCTAATATAAATTTGCACACTTCCATAGCCTTGAACACAGCTGTGATAGTTAACACCAGGTGAGGCTCAGGGGCTGCTGTATTCCTGGAAACTGGCCTCTATTACTTCTTCCAACGAGCAAGTAACTTTTTTCCCAGTGCTCTCATTCCATGCCTGTTCACTAACAAGTCTAAAACTTTGTCTAGATGTCTGGGGGCCGTGGGATACTACTTGGAAGTAAAACTAATGAACATGTCCCTATAATTACCCAGGAGACTGCATCTTGAGTACTATGTCCAGTTTTGGTCTTCCTACTACAAAAAGGACATTGTCTTACTGACACGAGTTCAGTGGAGGGCCAATGAGATGGTTGGAGGCAGAAACACAGCATATATGAGGAGTGGCTGAGGAATTCACTAGGTGATTTCACTTGGAAAGAGGCAGTTTGGGGTGAGATTTTATTGCTGTCTTCTACCATCCAAGAAAGTATAAGGACAGTTCATAGTTAAAGAATGAAGTGCAGTGGGCCGAAGCTGCAGTAAGAAAAATTCTGTTTTGATATTAAGAAACAAATTTTCACAAAGACAACAGTCAAATATTGGAACACATTGCCAGAGGGGCTGGACACTCTCCATCTTTGGTGATATTCCAAACTTGCCAGGCCAAGTCTCTGAGCACGTAGTTTGACCTACTTTGTGCTGGGCTTAAACCATTTTATCACATAGGTTCTTTCCAGTCTAAATTATTCTGTGGTTCTATGGAAGTCTTTTTAATCTCACAAGCAGAAATTTGTTACAGCTGAAACACCACTTCCATATATTATCATGCATTAGAAGAACATCGTATGCTCATGTCTGTTTCACTAGATTCAAGTTCTGTTTGTGCAGAATGAAAATTATAACCATAGATAGGTTTGTTCACTCCACCTTCCAATACAACAGCTATCGGGATGTTAAAGGAATAGGAGCAAATTCAAAACAAAGGAAAGAGGGGTTTTCACAGCAATTCTTTCTGTAGTGTGGAAGCTTGAGGTTTCCATGGAGTCCAGCACTGGACAAGTTCATCAAGGAGAAATCTGGTGATGATTTCATAAACAGAAACTACCTCTGCTCTGGAAATCCCAGAGCTGCAAATTTTCAGAAAATTGAAGTATATTCAAGGCTATTATTATTTCATACTTACTTAATTCTTATACTTTTCCTTATGCATCTACTATTTATCGCCATCAGAAAAATGGTATTAGATTAGATGATCTTTTGATCTGACTTAATATAGCTGTCCTTTTGGTCTTTTCTGCTTTTCTGGTGTGTTGAGATTATTTTTTTCTTCTCCCCTGGAGCTCTTGGCTAAAGAATGCCCAGCCCTCTGGGAGCAGTGCACGTGCACCTTGCTCATTGCATGGGGCTGCTTAATGCAGTCAGGCTCTTCAGAGACTTCAGCTGTCAAAATCTTTCCAATTCTTGACAGCAGACTTCACAGAGGGTTTATAGAGATTTGAGATTTGATCAAATTTGTGCTAAAGGCGTATATCTAGTATGTTCTTCCCACTTTCCAACTTTTGCACTAGAGCATAAAATGTGGGGCATATAATCAACGAATAACTGTGAGATTCTTTTATTAGAACCAGAAAACCACATTTTCTCTCAAAAATATTTAGCCCTTTTTGCTTTAAAACTATTAGTGAGACACAGATTCTTGCCCTGAAAAATTATTTCAGTACAATTACTTAATTAATTAATTGAAAAAAGGTGATGAGCAAATGAAAAATAAAGTCTCATACTGGAAGGTGTTGGACAGGTTTAATATCATATGTCACATATACCAATACTTTGAGTTATGCTGGTTTATAAACCATACAAGTTAGTCTGGACTTTCAGGGCTCACAGTCTGTAGAACGGTGCAGTTTAAATCCCATTTAGTTTAGCAAGCAAGATGCAGAACTGGGGTGAAGAAGCTGCAGAAGGAAAACAAAAAAAATAACAGGTTTATAAGCTTTTGCTGTTTATGACTGTCCAATACCTTGAATCATGTTCGGGTTCAGATTCATCAGGCAGAGTTACAGAGAGATACTCCCATGTTAGTTCTATGTAATAATTTCCTGGGAACTGGGTTGAGGGAAAGAGAGGAGACTTCATGAACACTCTGAAGCCATTTTTGGAGACTACATACTGTTGAGAGATTGGACACTTTGCAGGCTACCCAGAGGCAGCAAACACAAACCAACTTTACCATGAAGAATCCCTGGTCTGGTCAGCCAGCCCACAACCCACAGGTTCACAGCCCCCCAGACTGCTGACCAGGCAACAGGAGGTGGAGCAACAGAGGAGTGATGCAGGTATGACAGCCACACTACATGACACAGTGTCATTGGGAATCAGACTTTGTCACAGCTGCAGATTGTGAAACTTCTTACTGCTCACACACCCCAGTGGAGTCCTGTAGTCTAGGGTTAAGTTCCTGCCTCTTTGAGAGGGATTCTGTGTTTACAGCATACAAGAATGCTAGTAATAAATTTCTCCTAGTCCTCCTCTTTGCAGTGCCAGCCTAGTATTTGGTGGGAACTATTTCTTAATTGGTATTAATGTAGTGTAGATCCCATTAGGATTATGATTTGATGTGAGGCCAGAAATGCAAGTAAACTAGTGACTACATGATGCAAGTAATATTTTCTGGGTAGCCGAGAAGAAAGCAAATAAAGTATCCATATCTGATGTAATTTATTCAAACATTTTTCACTGGGAAATATGTCTTGATGTGCAGTCACTGTGGCCTAATCTAGCCTGTTTCTTGTGAAATGCTGCTGAAACAAATGATGGTTGGATCAGGTTCATGTAGGCAAACAGGTTGCAGAACCCAGCACAGTTATAAACTCTTTATAACAGAAAAGAATACCAGCTGTGTGGAGAAAAAAAAAAGATCTTATTTTAATTTTGTGGGTTTTTTTGGTTCTGATAACAGATAAAACAAAAAAAAAGAACTTGTTTTGTAAAATACAGTAGTGCCCTACTGAGGTATATACAAAATTAAGGGAAAACCAGTCATTCAGTTATAGTTCAGTTCTCTTTTCCTTCTACCTCTGGATCCCAGTTTCCAATTTCAAAGGAGCTCATTTTGGTCCATGAACCAAATAGAATTTGGACATGATACCATATTGGAATAAGCCTTTGTGACAAAGAGGTATTCAAAGCTCAGTGAAGTGAGAAGTATATTAGAACTGGTATATCCAACATATCCATGTGCATTCCTGAGATATATATCTATATATTTTTTATTATTAATACTAATAAAGGCAGGGCACGGGTGCAGCAGGCCTTAGTTTCTGTCTTTGGGGACTTTCATCTTTAATATAGTCTCTTAAAAATACATGCATTGCTACATTTTTCATTACCCTTAATTTTTTCATCAATCACGTTAATTTATACAGGGGGCACTTAATAATAGCTAATTAACACTTATGACTTTTTAAATTAAAAGACCTTTGGAGAGATTACTGCTGATTGCGAAAAGGTTTTTGTTCCTCCCATTAAAAAGAGAAAGAGAGAGAGACTGAAGATGTGGCTCGGGCATATGAGGGGAACTTCTCTCTTGCTTCACTGATCACACAACAAATGAAAACAGCAAAGGCCTGTGCAAAGGCAATACCGCTATTAGCCTACAGTTCTGAAAGGTGCCTTTATTTTAACTGATTATTAAGCAGCATATATATTATTCAGAGTGACCTTTAAATAGCTGAAAATTAAATTATAATTTACTGGGGAGATATCTAAACCCATGTAGCTATTTTTACCAAAAAACCCCCATGATGTCATACAATGTCCTGAAAATATATTTTTTTTTATTACCAAATGAAGTAAAGAGAGAAAAAGCATTAAATTTTGACAGTGAGAAGGCTCTTGTGGATTGAAATAATATTTTTTAATAGCCCCCTGTTATTACAGTGAGAAATAGCCCATGTTTAGTTTTTGACTGCAATCACTTTTGGATATATCAGGGAGCTGTTGGGATTCACACCACTTTCTTTCTCTAGTAACAACATTATGATTCCTTCCTTTTAATAAACAAATGTGTTCCTCAAAATTGAGTCTATGTGCTAAACACTTCCAGTGTTCTCCAAGTCTCAATGATCTGGCCAGAAAACTTTCTTTTAAAGCATCAGTGAGGACTTTTTGTTCTTTTCTGTGGTTGCTATTGTCACTGTTATAATAACTATTACTATAATAATACTGATATTTTAAGATGGTGATGGTGATGATGATGCTGCTGCTGCTGCTGATGATGATTATAACCCACCAATAGGTGTCTTCACTCCCTGATAGAGCCCACAGAAACACAGTATCTGTAACATCTGTAAGATCCTACCTCAGTCTGGTGATGAGAAGAGGGAATCCAGTCTAGAAGGACAATATTCTATCCCTGAGGTAACCTCTGACCACCTCCCTGGCAATGGCCTCCCTTCAGCTGCCCAGGGCCTGAGGGAAGGCTGTCTGACATACCCAGTGCTTCCTCCCAGATTCACCCAAAGTCATGAAGCTTTTACTCTTTACAGGTGAGCATATCTGGCTCATATCAGTAACAAATACTGCTTTATGAATATCTTTTCTAGACAGGATGAAGGCAGGCTCATGCAGTATAAAAAGACCAACATCATCCCTGTTTGGGAGCTGCTCATTCTTTTTTAGGCACATAGCAAAATGTGCCACCTTGGTGATGGCAGCAGTCTGTAGGCCACATCTCACAGGAGGGCCTGTGTTTCACACGGCCTCCCTATCATGAATTTAAATCACATAGGACAGTGTGCTGCTGCATGTCAGACTCAATAAACATTGAAGCCAATTGAAGTGACCTCAGTTGCTCCTTGTAAGGCTTCCCCTCCAGACCCTTCACCATCTTTGTAGCCCTCCTTTGGACCCTATTAATAGCTTTACATCCTTTTATATTGTGGCACCCAAAACTGCCCCCAGCACTTGAGGTGAGGCCGCCCCAGTGCAGAGCAGAGTGGTACAATCCCCTCCCTTGCCTGGCTGGTGATGCTGTGCCTGATGCCCCCCAGGACAGGGTTGGCCCTCCTGGCTGCCAGGGCACTGCTGGCTCATGTTCAACTTGCCATCAACCAGAACCCCCAGGTCCCTTTCCATGGGGCTGCTCTCCAGCCTCTCATTCCCCAGTCTGTCTGTACATCCAGGGTTGCCACGTCCCAGGTGCAGAACCCTTGTTGAATTTCATACAGCTGGTGATTGCCCATCTCTAATTTGTCGAGGTGTCTTTGCAGGATCTTTCTGCCCTCAAGGAAGTCGACAGTTCCTCCAATTTAGCGTTATCTGCAAACTTAGTATTTCTTCAAGTCCCGCATCCAAGTTGTTTATGAAGACATGGAAGAGCACAGGGCCAAGGATGGAGCCCTGAAGAACCCCACTAGGGACCGTGCTACACAAGGTGATATCTCAGCTCTCTCACAGCTCCAAACTGGAGAAAGAAGCCAGCCAACAGAAGTGCCATTTCAGAACGCTGCATGCCTGTTCTCCCCTTTCAGTCAAGATTTTCTGCAGTAAAGGAATACTGAGTCACCAAAAAAACTATGGAAAATTGCTCTCAGATGCCAAGACAGTCTTAGAACTGGGGCAGCAGGAATCAGCAGCAGTGTTACCAAAGGCAATATGTACCCCCCTAGCTGAGTGATGGGACTTGAAATGCAGTGAGGGCATTTGCTCACTTCTCATCTAAGGAAGGAGGCCAGCCTGTATCAGGAATCAAAGCAGTGTAACAGGAGAAACTCCTGTGAGCGGGTAGCAAGGCAGTGCAGCATGGCTCTGACATTGTCTAACATCTCGATGAACTGGAGCAGAATTTACATATAAATGATGTCAAACAGACATATTCTCTGTAATGCTTTGCAAGTAACCACCTCAATATTATTCATTTTGATATGATTCCATGCTGTGAAAACATGCATGAGCCGGAAGAGTTTTACTGTGTTCTACAGGCTAGAAAAAACAATTAGAAATAAAACCAAAAAGCAAATAGTCATTATTATATATTGGCAATTTACTTGATAATGGCCCACATAGTTACAACCAGCATCCCTTATGTCAGAATTTCATGCTACAAATGCTCTCACTGGCTTAAAATAGAACTGCTGTGGTATACTGTGTTGAATTACCAAGTAACTGAATAATAATAATTAAAAAAGAATTTGAAAAAACTAAGCTTCAATTTACAATGATTTGCAATTGAACACTGAAATTTTTAAATCTTTCAGAGTCTTTAATCCACATTTCCAGAAGGTTCCTGATTTTTTCTCTCCCTACAAACAGACAAATATTTTTGCATCATTATCAGTAACCGCACCAGTGATTCATACTTACTTTACTCTCCAGAAAGCCTCAAATGCTCTGCAGATTGAAGTGTATGAAATTCTGATCTTGCATATAACAACAGGCAGTGGAAACATCATCTGTAAAGATCAGGAAGAGGGACATATGTTTAATCTCTTGATTTTCTGCCGAGAGAAAGGTTATAGCAATACTTAACACTACTTGAGACAACAAAAATGCAAGGGAAGATGGAATTCACAGTAATTGGTAGTGTGCTCTCAGAGAATGGATTTTTTTCCCCATACACTCTTTATAAGTAAAGAGTAAAATCACTTTACCAGCTAATTCATCTCTCTACTTAGCTGTTCAACAATTTAAAATCATCATCCATTGTCTTTTATATGACAGCAATAGACATGGTGAAACCTCTGGTGGATTTCATTAAGTCTTTGGCAAGTCTTCCCTATTTGGGATTAAATCTCTTTGTCTCTTTTTGGAAAATGGGTGGACATTTAAGGTTTATAGTGAGCAGACAGTTAAGCTTCAGGGCCTTAAACTACATGTATGCTCAAAGTGGAGTTTCTCAGAAGGCTTGGCTGTTTTCCCTGGAGATTTAACATCTGTTTGATCTCTACTGGAAGACTACCCACTGTGAGATCCCCTTAACTGAAGATGTCCCCAGCATTTATATGCTGCTTCTGGGACTTTGTGAACTGCCTTGTCCCCAGGAAGCACTGCTATCATGGCAGTGCATAAATCAGAACTGGAACTTTGATGTAAATGGGGCTGAATCCATTAATTGCTTTAAGAGTCTTTGTGATTTGCATTGTCCCAGAGGACATGCAGTTATAGTGATTCAAAGATCATACCACGCTTTGATGTTGCCAGGGCTGGATTCATTATTGCCTGAAATTGTAAGAACAAAGCTTTACATGGACACTGGAAATTAGCTGGGAGCCAATGCAAGGATGGGATCCATGTTATTTCCTTCTCCAGGCTTAATGAGCCTTGGAAGACCCCAGCACTTCCTTGGTACACAGGAGTTTAGTTTCTCTTCTGGATTTCTGTAGCCTGGTTTGCGAAGTTTCAGGCTAACAGCCTGTGCAAGAGTCTGCCTTACTGCACACATGAGGTAGCTTCTCTGAACATCTTTTAATTGTAAAAGTCACCTTTCAGCTCTGTGCTTAGAGTCTTCAAAAGCTGTAAAGATATCTTTGCTCATGGATAGGTCCTTGAACTCCAGAGCCCAAGTCCCATTGTTCAGAAATTGTAATCATACTTCAGAGCCCAAAGTTGCAGTGTATGTACAAATTTTAGTCTAGCTCTGTGGGCCAGAAAGACAAGTCTATTACTTTCCCAGGATGAAGTTAATTCATTATACTGTGTAGAAAGCTAACACACATGTAAGAAAGAATTCAGATTCATTTTGTAGTCTGCACAGAAATAATTTTAAAATATACACATAGAATTGATAAATGGGCAACAAAATAACAGTAATGAAATCAATAATAATAATAGTAATTAGCAATTCCTTTCCATTTTCTAGACCAAGCAAGGAAGAGTTAAAACAGTTTGTACCAATTATTGACTACAAGATCTGCAAATGATTGCATAAAATTTCCAAAATATGCCTGCAAGCTTCTATTATTGATGTTGTGCCCCAGGACATGCACATATGGATTTAATTGTCTAAAGCGTTTTATTAATTAAATTGCTATGATTTACCTCTCCCATGTTAGCATTTACAGTTTATGAAACAGCTCGTAATTAGGAAATGACTATACTGATGTTGCTTGTTTACTTTGCAAGCAATATATAATAGTGCCACATTCCTCTTTTTAAACCCACTCTCCCAGGCTACCTTTTTTTTCTAGCCCGATTAATAGGCAACTGCTGCTGGTGCGTTAAATTGCTTTTTGGATATGCCAGGGCTACTGCTGCTGTTGGAGTGCACAGCAGCATCCCTCTTCCCAGACTGGAAGCTTCATCCAGAGCTCAACGGAGTTAACGGACCTCTTCCATTGGTGTGTTTTGGATCTGACCCAACAAGCAAAAATTAGTCATTTTTTTTTTCCCTAAATAGAGTATCATGTTGATTGTGGAACATCCAGAATACTCTAACCAGACACATACCACTTTATTTGCAGAGACAAGGTTTTGTGTTTTCTTTACTGACTCTCAGAAAGATTTTCTAAAATACTTACGAATAGATGCCCTGAAGTTGCACAATTGAATTTATCCAAATGAAAGACAGGCTGTAAGTTTAATGTGGAAGAGTATTTGCAAATGACTAGATCAAAGATGCATCAAAGGTTACTTAGCTGATGAAACAGATAATCCATCTCTGTCTGAAAGTTAGTATTACTAAATCTATAATTTAATTCTACAGTCTCAAATTCTGTACATTTTTTTACTTATTTGGAGAATGCAGGCACTATATAAATGGCCCATATGTATATATGGAGGAAGAGGGAGAGGAATGGAGTGTTATTACAGCAGGCAGTTGGACTTGATGATTGTTGTGGGTCCCTTCCAAATGAAATTTCTATTTTATTATAGTCTAGTCTAGTCTATGTTGCAAGAACAGAATGGAAGAGAGTAAAACTTTCCACAAAAAGTCACTTGCTAGCTTATATAAATATTCCTACTCTGTTTTCATTCTCCTACTCTTCACACTGGGATAAGATCTGACATAGGCATGGCCTCTTGCACTCCCATAAATTCCAAAAGCCTTTACAATCCTTGCTGATGCCAAACAACTCAGTACTCTGCTCTCACCTACTGAGTTCAGGGATAGTAGGGACAGGCATAAAGCAATTGATGGCATTAATTCAACTTAAATGTGTGCTGGCTCATTTGTGATGCAAGCTAAAACCTACCTGCACCTTTGGTTGAAAGTTGCATTTAAAATCAGATATTTTGCAAAGGAAAAATGATATGAGGGATAAGAACAAACAGGACTTGAGATGTTCACATAAAAACTGGTGCTTTCCTCTGAAAGGGAATTTAATCCTTCATATGAAACAAAAGTCTTGCTCTTCTTAAGACTTCATGTTATTAGTCTAGCAGTGCAGTAGATATCTGGGTAGTGTCACATCTTGGATTCCCCTGCCAATGAAGTGCTTAATAGAGGCCTTTCACCAGACACCAGAGGAAAAAGTGATCTTTTAACTAGCTACTGTCATTGTTCTTAGCAGACTCGGACTGTTTTAGTGGTTTTGGTAAAACATGAGGTTCTCTCAGAAATTATTGCTGCCCCTGTGGCTTACTGAGCATTTGGTGTGTAGTGAGTTATATTTCAAAGTGGTGAACTAATAAAGGAGCTCTCTACACGTAAAAGTTCTTTTGTGAGAGATCATTAAATGGGATTTACTGACACTGTTGTTTTGACTTTTGATTCTCTTTGATGAATGAGTGAGGTCATGTTCATCTTCAGTTGGGCTGATAAGTTAGTTTCTTCCTCCTTCTTTGCTATCTATGTAACAGGAATGGAAAATTTCTGTGATCAAGTAATGCACTAGAAGAGAGTTAAAATCAGATAAAAAGGGAGCTTTCATGTGGAGTCTTATGTAATGTCCCTCATTTAATGTCTCAAAATGTTCATCAAAGCAGTTCTGCTTAGTCCTATGAAGCCTGCTAAGAAGGCAACAACACCTTTGAAAACCAGATCCTCATTGTAGATACAAAAAACCTGAGAATGTTGACCAAAATACCACTGATCCCTCAGGGGCAGACTCTCATGTGACACAAATATTCCTTATTCCAGGCCAAGTTTTTCAAACATTAACGAATTAGTTTCATGCTGGTTTACTACTGTAAGAACACTGGTAGTCTTATTGGTACATTCACAGTTAAGGAAATAAAGAGTAATTTCATAGGAGTCAGGATATATCCTCCTGCATAAAACCGGTGGCAGAAAAATAAAAAGTCTAATCTTTTTCTGCTGTTTCCAAAGTTGCCATGGACTAAGGATATGGACATACCCATGACTTATCTATCCTTAGGAAAAGTAACAGGGTGGTTATTATCCTACACTTGCAGAAGAACCCAAGCCACACTGATTCAGTGTTATCTGGTCAGACCCTCATTCCTCTTTGATTGATGGAGAGTGGCAGGAAGGTGATTTAGAGGAGAAGCCTGATCTGGGTCTAGGTTATTGCTGTAGAGCCCAGGAAAACTCTCCTGTGTACAGGAACTGGGTACAGGCCATGCTCTGTGTCAGCTCTTCACTCCATGTGAAAATCAGCTGTGCATATCTACTTGATGCTCTGGTTTTCCTGAGGGTAAACATATGAATGAAAGCCAAAGAGTCCCATCACATCTCACAGGGGTCCTTACCCGTAGCTACTGCTGCCTCTTGGCGGAATCTCTCTTTTCCCATCCGCTACTGAGAAAGCCTAGAAAGATATACTGGAAAGCTCAACTTCCTGCTCTTGGGGTGGCAAAGTTGCTTTCCCCGCAGCTGGGAAGCTTTGGGTGGACTGTACCTAAATCATGACACAGGCTGTTCCCTTTGTGAATGCTAATGCACCTCCTTCGCCATCACGTACATGCTTCAGGCACCTCACACCTTCACAAGGTGATTTCATTAGGATTCCAATTAAAAGCCTGCGAAGAAATATCTCTGTTGCTCTTTTCCCTGTAAATATTGTAACTTTGGTTTGCCACTGGAATTTCAAAGCCTGTATCTGTGCAATTAAAGTACCAATTAACTGCTTTTCAGTTTCATTTTCTCATTCTGTTCTGGGTAAACTCCCTTACTATAGCTAATAATAATAAAAATGAACTAATCAGAAAAAAAAAAGAAGAAATGCATGAAATCCTCAAAGATATGATCTAACCTTTATGGGACTCAGAAAACCACTTAGCACCAGCACTTGTTATAATGTTTAGCTCCATGAGGGCAGCAGCGGTATACCTACTAGCGTAATGTTTTTGCCTCTTTATAATATTAATTGATTGAATTTAAAATGGCAACATCAGTGTCAGCATGACATCTTCAAATCCCTACCATGATTTTCAGTGTGTGTACAGAGCATTTCTGGCTGGAGCAGCATGTGGACAGCCTCCGGCTGGTGCAGAGCTCTGCTTGAGCTCTGTGCTTGGCTGCTGGAAGCCCTGAAGTGTTTTCCCCTTATAGAACAACTCACCTTTGCTATAATGGACAATGTAGCAAGCCACAAGCGCTGCATATGGGTAATGCTGCTGTGCACTCCTGCACCCTGTTGAAGCTGTTTGCTTCTAAACTAAAAATGACACAGGAAAATTAATCTAGTACATACAAAAAGAAGACTGTTTTTAAAGGCATGCATACATATCTTGCCACCAAACGATTTTTTTCAACAATAAAATGTCATTCCTAACTGAGGGCTTGGTGCAAAGCCCAAGAAAATCAAGGAGAGTAGTTTCTGCTTATTTCTTCTGGTTATGGATAAAGTCTTTCAAGCAGATACTTTTTTCTCTCATCCATAACTCATGTAAATGATGTGTAGAATCCCTGATGCAAAAAAATTGTGCTTTGTAAGAAATAAGGAGCAGGAGTTTTTCCTTGCCTTGTCACATCTAAAATATACCTGAAGCTGTGAAGTACTGCATATTACTGTGGCCATAAATGTAAAAAGATCTCATATGCAGGACCAGATGTTCAGAAATTCTCAGTTTGCACAGAAGGACCAAACTATGTAGCCAGAGCCGTGAGACCAGTCCTCGGATGACATCAGTTGCAGCAGTCCTCTGGTGGCCTTAGGGCAGGATATGATGGCTGTGGATCCATCCCATGGCTTCTAGTGGCCATCACCACATTAGTCCATATTGACTATGGTCTCTTTTCTAAGCCACAGATAAAGGTTGTCATTTCAGATGCCCAGAAACAGAAGCTAAGCCCTTTTTTTTGAGCCTTCACTTGAAAATTTAGCCTCATATATGCCTCTGCCAAGTAGCTGTGAATAAATGCTACATTAACAGGGAGATTCCAGAACAAGTGGAAGCCACACTTGGCACCCAGGAAAAGATAAATCTATGTCATTTTCCTCTTCCATTTTATCTCTTGCGACAATATTCATTGGCCCCACGTGACATATTTTATGATGGCCTTTTTTTTATTAAGCACTAAGCAAAACCTGTATTTCTCCAGAGCACTAAGGGTCCACCAGTGTGAATCTGTCATTATCATGCTAAAGAGTTCTGTTCCAAGAATAGTGTGACCTGATCGTTTGTATGTTAATAGAGCTTGTGTCTAGAAAGATTGGAAGGCAGTCTTCCACCAGGCACAGGCTGCTCCTGAGAACAATGGACAGGGCTGCTGTGTAATAACAACAACAACAATAATAATATAATCAGTATCTTTCCCCTTCTATAGCACCTTTCATCCAAACCACTCCAAGCACCCTGAAAATTAATTAGGCCTGACAGCAATTCTGGTACATCGCATTCCCAAAAATCTGTTGTGGGATCTGAGAGACTGTAGATGGGAAAAGAGTGAGATTTTCCCTGAACTCCAAGGGAAGTCAATGGGAGAGCTGTGGACAGAAGCTGGAGTCCTGATTCATACTTCCCTGAAGTCAGATTATAAGGCAACTTTGTCTAAGAACACAGTGAGTTTAGAAGACAGAGAAAGAAATCTCTCAGAAATAAAATACCCTTATCAGTTATTAATTTTCAGTCTGGGGTCCTGAAATCAGCTTCTGTATAAATACATAAATAAAAGTTCCCTGCTTTTCAGTGACACTGAGCATACACAGCTAGATCTCAGTTTAAGTCTAGACATCTCAGTATGAATTTAAGTATCTTGTTGAAAGCATCTGGGATTCAAACTGGTGGCAATTTGGCATCATAGGTAATGGAAACTGAATATTTTCTTGATGTACAATTGATCTGTCTGTTTGTATTGTGGTTAAGGTGTAACATGTCTGTGTTAGAGTAATAGAACCATCTCACAGGACCAGGTTATGCTGCAAAGATATTCGGCTGACAGGGAGATAGAGTGATGAGATCTCCAAGCCCTGTGCAGCTTCAGTGGCATCACCTGAGGGCAGGAGAGACAAAAGTCTGTGGAAGCACTGGGAAGTTTTCCTCATACACACCCAGAAACCCCAATCCTTCTATAAGCACAAATTCATCTCCATTTTGTGTGGTTACATCTCTCCCGTATCTTATCCCTTACAGGGATATACAAGTGAACTCCAATCAGCAATATTAAATACTTTTGAAATAAACTCAAAAGACTCACTGCAGAGAATGGAAAAGGTTGTCTCTGCTTTTTACCCCAGTCTCCTTGTCATGTAGATAGAATTAAGGGGAAGGATCAAATCAATTGCTCTTCCTCACTGGGTCCAGATTTAAAAATACACCTCCTCAGGAAAGCTGTGAATTGCACATTCCCAGCTCACTACTTGCTCTAGGCAGTTTTTCATATCACACAAACAGTGTAAATGGGCTGAATTAAATGTAGTAGGGCAGGGCAGGGCTGGAAAGTTAAAGTTTTGCTCTGTCCCCAGATTTTCATACTTTGCAACTCAAGATATCTTTGATTCTCCTTGTCGGTCATTCACGGGGACTGATAAACAGAACAAAGTAGGTGCTTCTGTATAGCAGATAAAGTCACGCCTTTAATCAGGGGGAGAGTGTGTGGCTCAGCTTTGTACCTGTGCTCATTTGTGCACTTGCTGTTGTGCTGACAGTGGATGCAGAGCAGACCATGAAACCAACAGCATCTTTGCCCTGAAGAGCACTTAATCTGAGTGACAAGGAGAAACAAGTCGTACATAGAATTATTTTGCCATAGGAATAAGGCAGTTTCATCTGGCCAGTTACAAGGACATGTATTTAAATGAAGAATTTAGAGGAAAAAACTAATTGCTTTACTGAAATAACGGCAGGTACCTGGGAAGAGATGCATAAAAAAGACTAAAAATGATTCATTAGGCAGGAATCAGAAGGGACCTCAAACACACACCAAGGGTTTTCTTGCTGCATTCAGATGAAGCCAGAAGTTGGCACTGTGTAACTAGGAGATTTTTTTTAGAATTCAGGTGGAAAGTGTCTAAAACTGCTGTATAATCTGCACTTCTGGCTCTCATCCATGCCATGGTCTGGCCACATTATGTAGAAACTCCTCCTGTTTTTCTTCAAGGATTTCCTATTTTATGCTAAGGATTAATGCTGTCTGTCACTCAACAATATATCAGATGACCTAATTTACCCAGCAAGGTAAATGTCAGACAATAACCAGAAATACCATTTGATAAAGTAACAGCAGAGTCTAATAACAGGGTTTGTATAAAAAAAAAAAAAAGGAACACTGGGTAATTTCCATTTGATTCCTTTTAAGCCTGGAATGGGTTGGAGTTTACTTGATTTCAAGGAGGTAAATCACCTAAATCATACTCTGTCTGTGGGGATTGAAATCCATGATAGAGGGAAAGTTTTGAAAACCTGAGAGATGTGACAGAAAAAATGAAGCATAACAATAAAAAAAAAATGAAAAAAGAAAAAAGAAAAATCAAGCAGAATGGAGGAGACCAAAAAGAGCAAAACTGAGAGAGAACACATTTTGGAGAGGCTTTCTGTAAATGAATTTTTTTGGATGCATCTTTGCTTCCATACAGGTTCATGTGTTACAGAGTTCATTCAGGCTAATTGAACCTAGAACATTTTCAAAGGTTATTTTGCTAATTACTATATTCAGAGCTTCCCATCAGCCATGCAAGGCTATGCCACTTTAGGCCACTTGATGTATCTCAGCCTACTGGTAAAACTAGCAATAAAATTTACTTAACTGATAGAGTCATATCAAAACCAGCAATATACTGCTAATTGCCACAATCCAATTTAGAAGTGACAAATCAGCTAAGGAAAAGTTAGCATCAGCCCTTGAAAGCATTTATGACCTTCTTCCGAAGGGCAACGACAGAGATTTTGGTAAAAGAGCTAATGTGAGTTAGATTAGGGTTACAAGTTGCTCTGGGAATTACCTGTCAGCTAGAAGTAGAAGAAATGATGTCTATTTTACTAAAGTCCAGAGAGGTAAATTTTGTTGCAGGTTGTGTGAAACTGTTTCCCTAGGTATATTTTAATTTGAAAAACAAATGTTATTACATTTTTACATTATTTACAAAGCATATAATTATGTAGCCAGGTTCCCATCTTGTTTAAGAGGGCAAAAAAGCCTCCAAAAGCCCGTGCATGTCATGAATTCCAGTCTCAAAGGGTGACATAGGAGCACAGTATGTGGGGGTGGAAAAAAAAAAAAAGGAAAAAACAGAGAATGTTTAACATTCAGAATTTGTCCACAGCCGATAATTTATTGGAACTCATCTGTAACAAGGTCTGGCACTGATTTATAAGTTGATTTGAAAAATAAATAAAAGTGATAGAAACCTGCGTTTGGTTTTAATGATAGACTGTTGCAGCATGAAAAGTAAGGTTATGAAACATTGCAAGGAAATTAGATATTATGCCCTGAAGTCAACTGCAGCTACCAGCCCATTAATTGTTAGATATTTATTATTAAAAATTTCTTTTCATGAGTGACTGCAGAATATTTGCACTCTTAAAGTTGTTGAGTTCTGACATGAATGAAGCATATGAAGCTCATTTTTTCTTCCCTCTCTGTGTGTCCATCTGTGTGTGTTTGTGTTTGTGGAGCTGACAAGGTAGCTGACCCAAGAATGTGATGAATCTTTCCTGCACAAACCAAACACACAAGTGCTGCCTCTGAATCGAGACTGAATAGAATAATGAGTACTGGGAGGTTTGCTACTGTTTTGAATTTCAATAGTAAGGGGCTTGACAGTGCTTGGAAACAAGTCTCCCTGGAAGTAGAGAGGGCCCAACTCTGTTTCCAGTGAAACAGACAGCATCCCCCAAAAGCTCTGACAATAAGTATGGATAGTGTGTGCTCCAAGAGCTGAACCAATTATACACCAAGTGCTGCAGAAAGGGGAAGACAGGTAATGAGTAAAAACCAGCAGTGAATACTTAAAAAATCAAAAAGAAGGCAAGTAAAGTATCTTTTCTAAAAGTCCTCTAAAGCCCTTGGCAAACTGAGGCACTATATCGTGCCTTAAAAGTACAGAGGAAATCCAAAGAAATTAACTCTGAAAAAAACCAAGTTCACGGAAAGGTAGGACTTTCTAACACATCCTCCTGCTTCTCCACTCCCACCTTAGGAAACAGCCAGCACCAATGGCTTGTGACAAAGCAGTACCTAAGGAAAAGAGCATGAGTAGGACTGTTGCCTATGACGCACACGGAGGAGTGAGTGTTGATTGCCTCTTTGACCTGCTGAGTGACTGTGGGTGCTGACCTGCCTGTAGGAATACAGATATTAACATGCCTTTTCTCTTAAAAGCACTTTGAGGACAACTAAGGAAAATGACAAAGGCACAGGGAAAGAAATCATAATGTTTTATTACTACGTGGTTGTTAGATTGCATTAACATCTAGACTCACAAAACATTGCCCAAATACATTAAGGGAAATGGTCCCTATTTCAATTGGCGTATGATTTACCTGTCTCAGAATTTTCTATGCATTATTAACAGCAGTTATAATAATTAAGTATGGTAATAATGTGACTATGGAAGCTCAATGGAGGAAGATAGGATTTAAAATCTTTGCTAGTTAGATTGTCTAAGGCAAACTGTGCTGAGCCTGTACAGTGTTTGGATCATAAGAGGCAATTATTGACTCTGTCACAGGAAAGCAATACATGCATCCTTGTTCCTCTTTTCCCTTCAAGGTTGCATAAACAGTTTAGCCCCTTTCCTCCGTCCTCATTTCACTTGGAAAACTCTCTCTAAGGTTTTTTGCTCTATACAACAGGATTTCTGGAATCAGGGATGTATTCGCACTTCATCCTTGGGATGTGAACATTTCTTTCTCCATCATGAAATACAACTTCAAGTATACATTACTGTTCTTTCCTTGTCGCTATTTCTGTGTTGTTTCTAATGAAGATAAAATCAGGGAGGACAATACTTCCTCTTCAGAACATGGATTTAAAAACAGAGGAACTTTTATGCAGTGCAAAAGAAGACAGGCAGCTATTAAAGAAGATTCACAGTTATAGGCAAATATATTAATAGTGGGGTTAGCTCTTGAAATGAGGATTTATAACATGCCTTAACCTAATCCCTCATTAAGATAATTTATTCCCACCCTCAAGGTCTCACATCACAGCTAGCACTAGGCAAACAATTAGTAACAAACAATTTATTTGATCAATTTCAACTCCTCTTTTAAAATGAATTGCCAGCCAGTGCAGTACAATTTTCTCAAATATATTTATAATTCAACATTATTTTCCAATTTTTGTGACGTATTTGTAGCCTGTTGTTTATCTAGGAAGAGCTGGGTGCTTGATGGTAGCTAGTCAAGGCATTTTGAATTTTACTTGCTCAACACTCATACTTTCAAGATATGAATCCTATTTCCCCTAAATAAAGTTGAGTACATGAAACTTTTAATCCATAACTCACAGATCACAATGGGAGTTCTTTGCTCTGAGGTCACACTACCCAAGAGGCTCACAGCTCCCTTTGTAGTAAGGTGAGAAAGAGACCTATTTCTATCCTGCTGCTGAGACAGACCATCCTGACATAGTGAAGGTTGCAAGCCTATGTGCTAATTAAGGTAGCCTTAGGAAGTTACTTCATCAGAAACATTTCCCGATGAAACTCCATCAAGTATCCAAACACTTGCTGAAGTACTGGCTAAGCTTCTTGCTCATCTGCCCTTCTGCCTGCTGTGGAGAAACCTGTGGGAGTCTAGTTAGTAAACGTGGCATCCAGAGGACTGAAAGGCTGTGAAATGAATTGGGGTCTCTGACACAGCCCTATCTGGGCCACCACAACAGCCCTGGAAGGTATTTTCAAACTACATTTTTTCATGTTATATCACTCAGAATGAGAACAGTTATCAAGCTAATGAAATTCTCACATCTCTGTCAGCTGATGGGAATAAAGCCAGGCCATACAGTTTCCTAAAACAGCAGCGTAAGGCCACTGACTGTAAGTGCAACCTATAAAACAAAGGAAGAGCAATACAGAGGTTATGGCACAAAGGCACCAAGCTGGGATCCAGCAGGTCCACATTAGAGTCATTCTCTCTTCTTTTCCTCTGAAATGGGGAGAAATATCTTGTCATTTTTCACATGTGGCTGACTGCCTGTTGGTTTGGTTTGCTTCCCATGACAAAGGTGACTTTGCACCACAGGGCTGTTTGCAAGGCCGAGCTGGGTATGTGTTACCCCAACACAAACAGCCACAGCTACGTGGTTCAAATAAACTCCCTCAGACAAGTACTGTAAATCCAGAAAATTCAATTAAAGTTACACTTATGAGACTATGGAGAACAAAGCAGAGAATGTAACTAAAGCCCTCAGCCTCAACTCAGCCTGCAGAGACACGAAGCTGTAACTATTCAGTGTCAGAGAGGCATTTTAGATCTTCAAATTAGGCACTTTTAAAACAATGCTATAAATTTTTCCCTCAGTGTTTTATCCCTTGGGTGCCTGGATGCAAATCAGGGAAAAGGTGTGGGGTGTTTAGGATAGGAGGGTGAGTAGGTGGGTAAAGTAACAAACTGGACTGTTCTGATTGGGGATAGTTATAACCTCTCCACAAAATTTATATTCTGTGCATTTACATTATCAAAATGTGAATTTAAATTTAATTTAGCTCAAGACTTTCCTTAGGATAAACTATTAAAAACCTGTTACATTAATGCCAATTAAGAAACTCTACTAAGTACCAGCACTCAATATTCCTAATGAAGACACCATCAAAAAACAAAAAAACCCGTACACTCATGCAGATCTCTACTCCAAAAAAAGAGGCTACAGCAAAATTAAAGAATAACAAGTAAGTATTTTGACAATTTTTCTCCCACTTAACTGCTGTTTTAGAGGACTTTTGAAGTGGCAAGATCTTGGAAGGATAGGTAAAACAAACCCCAGTATTTATCCACATCAAGAATGCAATCTTGACTCCCTGCTAAACTGCCATCCCAGCCTTCCCTTGGAGGAGTAACAGAAATGTGAAGAACAGATTCCCAGGTGTTGATGCTCCAACTACAATGCCAGTGAAATATAAAGAGTAAAACTGAAAAGAATAATTTGTGCTGAATCTATTATGTCCTGTAAAACTGGTAAGATACACAGCACCTTTAACAGAAAACCTACATAGAAGACCTAATTCTTTTATTTCACTTCCCTCCTAGCTACAAAACTCCCCAAGTATTGTGGTGGGAAAGTGCCCATCTTTTCATCCTCACATTTGAACCTATCTATAAATTTGTATCATTACAGCCTTCTCAAGAAAAATGGACTGAAAGAGACTCCAGGAGCCAAGATGACTGGTCTGGTAAGTCAATCACTTGGTAAAAGTCTATTCCAGCACTTAACTAAAAACACATCTTTTCTTAGATCACACATTACTTTCCAGTAAGTGCGAACTGTTCTCCCTTGGATTTTGTT
Source organism: Corvus hawaiiensis (assembly GCF_020740725.1). Classification (NCBI taxonomy): domain Eukaryota; kingdom Metazoa; phylum Chordata; class Aves; order Passeriformes; family Corvidae; genus Corvus; species Corvus hawaiiensis. Next base: position 67,477,298 of record NC_063213.1, on the reverse strand, counting down.
TTTTCTGCCTCTCCTACCACCAAAATATTCCCTACACTTTCCCTAAGGATGAAATTTGTCCTCAGCCCAAGCCAAATCAAACACACAATTACTCCAGTTTGGCTGTTGAGTTTGAAGGAGTTTAAATTGCTGAAACTCAGCCCCAGGGAGGAGCTGGTTGATCTCCTTTTGTGGTAATCTGTACTCTTTTGCTTTTCAAGAATTTCTTCAAGTCTCAATTTGTATTGATGGTTTCTTTAAAAATCACTAACTGGTGTTCATTATTCTGCAAAAACCCACTAATTTAGTGCATATTAAACATACGAGATCACACAAGTGTGCTGTCCTTCATTTGCAAGGCAGGGTCTCAAATACTTTCTTTTTCTTCAGAAAAGATGTTCTTTTTTGGCAGAACAGAACTAACTCCTCTGTTTCAACAGGAGATCCCAAGCATATGAGATTCTGTTCTGTTCTCTTCTTTTCTGAAATGTAAGTAGCAGTTACAGTCTTCTTGCAGTGAAATAACAATAGATCTGCAGTCCATGCAGCTCATACGCGTCAACAGGCTTTCTGGTACAGTGTAGTGCAATGCACTACATTCAATAGAACTGGGACAAATTTGTAGTTAATGCATTTCTTGCAAACTAACAATACAGATTTTCATAGATAACTGCAGAAAAACAGAGAGCTGTGTCTGAACAGAACTTTATTAATCCATTGTTAAAAAAATAATATGAAGTAGTGCCAGACACAGACTTCTAAGCAACAAATACAAGTAAATCACTTGGTTTGCTTTTGGATACCAGAATTACAGAGGCAAAGAGATGAAACTGTTAGACCCATAAATGTCAGTTATCTCACTGTCGAAACAAATCAGCTATTGACTACACAGGAGTTAAGAGAGTCAGGATGTAGGTCACACTTTAACAGAAAGGAAATTACACCTGATAGAAAAATGTGTTGGTTTTACTTATCAGGAGGATAATATAACAGGTATGAATTCAGACTTAATACTAACTGGTTTAGCAGAGAGGAGGCACGTTCATCCCTACAGCAGTGGGCAACTCACAGGCTACTGGTGCTGCTGTTTTGATAGCTGGACATAAATAGACTCTACAAGCAATGGGACTTTGCTGTGATTTTTCACCATTTTTTCTGCTAAAGAGACTTCTGAGGCTATGAGGCTACACGTGTATTCAAGGAAGTATTAGCTGCATCCCTCTGCTCACTCCCAGATTTTCTCCAGCTTTTTCCAAAACATAACGGAGTTCAGGTCACAGACACATGAAAGCTGCTGCAAGGCATGGAAGAATGTGATCTTATACTGTCAGCTATTCCACAGGAACAACCTATGTGCTCAATACATATGAGAGAATTTATGGGGTTTTGCTCAGTGAGAAGTGTGTGTACATGGGCAGCTCTTTCTGAATTCACTGTACGGAATTTTTCTGAATCTCATGTCACAGGAATTTGTGGACACAAACTCTTTGCTGTCTATCATCCATTTAAAGGAGCAAAACGTTTACATATTTTTGAGGATCTGGTCATTATTTTTCATAATTTAAGACCTTTGCATAAAGAAAAAGCCCATGTATCTTTTGCTCAAAAGGAGAAAAAAATGAACGCTCAATAAGGTCATAGTTGTCATGGTGAAAGGAATACAAAATGATTAAAAAATCTTGCAGAGTACAAAATTAGTAACTAGGATGCCAGGTTTTTAAATGTATTCTCCAGTTATGAGAAAATGAAAAGGGTAAGGGCAGAGGAGCAAACATGGACATAAAGCCACAAGCAATCAATCCAGTGTGGGTTGCTCCTCTAACTAAAATAAAACAACGTTCTCCCAAAGGCTCACATCCTCATGTAGCTACCTCAGCTCTTTTTCTGTTGCTGCCTTACAACATCAAAGGGCAGAAAAATTAAGCTTTTTGTGAGAAATAACAGAGGTAATGGATGTACTGCCAGGCCTCCCTGCTGTGGCGGTTTGGCAAGGATGATACACTACACACCATCTTATTTGCTGTTGTGATGAGTTTCAGACATGTACCATTATTTACTACATGAAGCTGAGAAAATAATGCAGGTTACCAATTCTCCTGAAGAGAGATTGCAATAATAGAAATGAACATGGACAAGAAGAGATGCAGACAGTTTTTACTGGGAGTCTCAAGAAATAAACTAAACCAAGGATAAAAGCCTAATATTGAAAATTACTTATGAATAATCCTCTGCACCATAGAATTCTAATTAGGAAAAATAAAATGAATTAAAAAGAATCAATCTAAACTCCCTAAACTGTGCAAAACACAAGAATCTGCATTTTCAAAACCCCACATTTTAACACTGTAAGTCATTAGCAGAAAGAGAACAGTTAATCTGATCAAACAACCACAGCTCCAGAAGAAGAAATCTAGCAGGTTGAAGAAATTGCACACTAAATCATATACAGCTCCCTTCAGCCACTTGTGTGCCTACCAAACATGGTTCAGTCATTTTCAGTTTGGCACGGATATTCTCAGATTTGAAGGACCTGCAGTGAAGATGACTAACAGAAGCCATCCTATTTCCAACCACAAAGTCTCAGCATACCTACAAACATGTCTTTGCCCATCAAATAGGATATACATGCAAGATTAATTTGTCTTCACAGTGAGTCTTCACAGACAGAAAGAGAAGTTTTACACAGAGAGGGGCAGTCTAATGCTCTTGTGTGGTGGTTGAATTTGGTATTTTCAGAACAGTAAAGTAGTAAAGGCTCAACAGTATTTATATTGTCTTCAATTCCTTTGAAAAATCCCTGTCCTGAGCATTAGTTTGATTACTGAAACCTGCTTTGTATCTGTTGCATCCAATACTATGCAAAGTAAAAGCAGGACGGCCCAGAATTAATGCTATTGCTCTCCAACACATCTTGATTTTCATTCCTTTCCTTATCCTACCACAGTGCAGAGTGCAGAAATATAATCTGGTAAAAGGTATCACACTGCACCTTTCTGATACACAGCTACACCTGGTCTCCATACAAATTTAGCTCTCAGTACGAAGAAAGCTAGCTCTCTTCACTAGCGACATTTTTACTGAGAAGCCAAAATATGTATCATTTGTACATAGCTATGCTTCAACTTCTTGGAAAAAACCCCAAGCTCTTACCTATTAAAGAATAGATTCTATTGAAGCTGTGTTTCAATGCAAAATTTTCGAAGTCTAAGATGGTTGATTCAAGCAGCCTTTACCTTATGTGCCTGGGGATCCAAAAGCTTCAGGCAGCAAGTGGTCTCATGCCTGGCAAGCATGCAAGCATGATAGCTTAATCTCAGGCTGCTTTAATCCCAGGAAAGATGAAGTCTGCAAGCTAAGCTTGTACAGCCAGGCACGAGTCATTTATTAAGGATAAGGAGTCCAGGGAAATCAGGTGTGACTCGTAGTAAGGATTAGCTACCTTTTAACCAGTTCTTACCTACAAAGCTACACAGAATTTGTTTTCTTTTATATATTTCCTAACAGCAAGAATACAGTCTTCATTTGAAGGGGCCAAGCACTCACTCAGTTTTTGCCTATTAGCTGCACTGCACAGGATGGTGTAAGCTAGGTATCCAGCACTACCGGCTGTTAGCTTGAACTGCTTATTAAGGGCAATTTTTAGTGTATTTCTCACTAAAATGATTTTCCAATACCAAAATTTGGATAGTACATAAAATAAATAATCCTAACTTTAGGCTACATCAACAAAAGATTAAAGGGATGTTAAAGCCTAAAGAGCTTAAATTCTGCTTGTTGCTGCCTGAAGCCTATATGAACCCTTCTTTATGCATTAAAGCCTTCCAGGGGCCTCAAATCCTCTTTGAGAACATAGAGTAGTTTGGTTTAGAAGGGACCTTTAAAGGTCACCTAACCCTCCACAATGAGCAGGAAGACCTTTAATTAGATCAGGTCTCTCCGAATCCTGTCCAACATAACCCTGAATGTTTCCAGGGATGGGGCATCTACCACCTCTCTGGAGAATCTGTTCCAGTGTTTTGCCACTCTCACTGTAAACAGTTTCTTCCTTATACCCAATCTAAATCTACCCTGTTTTAGTTTAAAACCATTACCCCATCACAACAGTCCCTGATAAACAGTTTGTCCAGGTTTCCTGTAGACCCCGTTCTGTGCCGGACTTTTGCACAGATCTGCTGGCATTACTGCCTGTTACTACAGGACTCTATTCCAGTGGAGTTTATACTCACGTTCTGAACAAGTACGACAGCATCTACCACAGCTGTCCATGTTCATGCAAAGTGCTGACAAGAAGGCAGCAAGCAGTGTAGCAACACTTCCAGCTATCTGTGGATCAGGTGCTGTGCTAGAGCAGCAAACAGCACTGCAAGATCTAAATGCAGAAAACAAAAAGAAACTTTGAACTCCTTCTGTATTGACAGTATCAATTTCATCTGCAAGTGTCTTGCATTTGCTCTCAGTCACATACTCTTGTTTTGCACTGAGCAGCAATTACCAAATGAAGATGCCTCTCTCCCCATGGGACTGTGCTCTGAAGGTACTCACTGTTCAGCCAGTGAACACTATCAGGTGTTTTCAGCATGGCTTCGCCAGCTCCAGCAGTTACTGTAGCCAACTCAGAGATACTAATTTTAAGTATATTTATTAACAATTTGTAAACAGGAGAAAAAGTGGAAGATAGACACAGCAAGATCTAAGATGACAGAGTGACCGAGGTTGGAAGGCCACTTTGGAGCTCATACGGTTTAACCTCCCCTGCTCAACACAAAGCCACCCACAGCCAGCTGCCCAGGACCACATCCAGACAGTTTTAGAATATATCCAATGATGGAGACTTATCAAACTCTTTGGGCAATCCATGCCAGTGCTCAATCACCTTAACAGTAAGAAAGTACTTCCTCTATTCAGAGGGAACCTCCTGTGTTTCAGTATGTGCCCACTGCCCCGGTGCTGTCACTGGGCTTCGCTGAAAAGAGCCTGGCTCCCCCGTCTTTGCGCTCAGTGTTTATACACATTGATGAAATTCCCCCCAGCCTTCTCTTCTCCAGGATGAAAAATCCCAGCTCTCTCAGCCTTTCCTCACAGGAGATATGGTCGAGTCCATCATCTTCGTGTCATTTTGCTGGACTCTCTCCTCTAGCCCCATTTCTTTCTTGTGCTTGGAGAGCCCAGAACTGGACACAGCGCTACAGGTGTTAATGAAAATTACAAAGTAAAACTTTACATTTAAAACATAAGTAATAAAAAAATAAAAAGGGAAAAAAAGGCAGAGGAAGCATAAAACTGAGAAATCTAATAAAGAAAACATCTAAATAACCAAAAGCAGAGAGAAGCAATACATTACCAACACACCTCAAAAAATCAGCACAACAGCACAATCCAGGTGTAGAGAAGTGTTAAGTCAGCACTGTATTCTGAGCTATTTGTGCATGAATGTCCTTTATTGCATTAGTCTTTGCTTCTCTACAAGCGAATGGCAAAATGATACAGACCCGACAAGGCATCATTATGCTTAATTCCTCATGTGATGACAATTGCTCACATTTTCCCATGGAAGCAGCTTTTGACTAGTAGCAAAGTGAACCAGCCACCTTAAAGTGAAGGATATTACGCTTCTCCTAAAACTGCTGTCTCTGGCTTGCTTCCACAGCAGTACTCACAGAAAACAGAACCAATCAACAAGAAAATAACAACGCAAAAAAGCTTCAAATAAAATGCAGAAAAGATATTTTATGGCTGTCTTAATTTCCTTTTAAATCATACTTGCACAGAACAAGGAACAGAAACAATTTAACACTTTTAATGCTGGGGGTAAAAGTAAACTGGGCTTACATTGGTACTACTTCATTTAAAGTACAGATGGGCTCTGCTGGACTTGGGGCACAGGATCACTGAGGGTATTAACATCTATTCCTTGCTCATCACAGACTTACCAAGGCAACTTTGGGCAAGATACCATTTCTCCTACATCTCTGAAATAGATAGGGCTTTTCTGCCTCATAGGCAAGACTGAAATTAATCTCTATAAACTGTCTGAACAGTCAAGAGTTTTATATTAAATATTAAAATTAATATAAAGATTTTTAAAAAGGTAAAATGTAAAAGAAAAAAAAAACAACCTTCCACTAACAAATTCTGAGCTATTAACTAAACCACATATAAAATCCCTCCAGAAAAACGTATTAATCCATTTAATTACTTCCTTAACTTGTGAAGTTTACTTATTATTTCCTGCCCTCCAGAGTATACAGGCAATTTTATACCTCTTTTCAGAACAGTAAACAACTCAAAAAGTTTCCATGATTGAACAAGCAGCGGTCAAACATGAGAGAAGGGCTTGTTTGTGCCTGGGAGCATGGGAGGCAGAAAGAAAGGAAACAATTAAGACACACCAGGTTAGTGAGGAAGGCACTTATTAAAGAAAAAAAAGAGCACTTGCAATAATTTATTTCCTCTTCCTTTAGTTCTCACAGGCAGGCAAGGGAGAAGAGAGATTTTCTTGGAAGATGGAATGAGGTCAAGGAGTTAACTCATACATTCCACTCATCAAGACCTTTCCAAAAATAATGAAAAGTATGACAGATTTTTTCCTGGAGAAAAAAGGATTTAAAAGAATCATCCAGATGGTTATAAATGATACGAAACAGAAAATCTGGAATGTGACCAACCTGCAATAGTGTGATGTAAGCCCTTAAATGCAGGAATACAAACCTGAAACAATCCACAGTGCGTAAATAGAGCATGTTGAGAAAAAGAGCTCACATCCAAAAGCAAGAAAGACAAGTAAGGAGGTAAGAAAGACAAGCAGGAATGACATAAAGCCCAAGCTTCAGCTTAAAATGTCTGGTAAATTCAAAGCACAGCAGTGGTAAAACAAGATTAAGAAAAACAGTTTAAAGGAGTATCAGGAAACACTGTAGGTTTGGAGGGCAGGGCATTAGTTCTTCCACGCTTGTATTCACACACAGGTACCTGCATAATTAGCAGTTCTGATGACACTGACGTACTGGAATACTGAAGAAATCCACTGCACAGTCAATTACTTCATTACTGAAGTGTGCCAGACAAGTGCAAAAATGTAATATGAAAGCAACTGCAAATGCATGCTGACTTAGGAAAACAGAGCTCCCTCAGCTTTCCAAAGGAGGCAGAAGCAGGTGTCACAGAGGTAGATTGCTGACATCAATGGAGATCCTGGTCAGACTTAAATTTTACTGAGAATTTCAATGCTGTTATAACTAATTTCTACATCATAGATTTTTTATAGAGAGAAAAAGGCTGTTAGCACAAGGATAAGAAGCAACTAATTCACATTATATTTAGATAACAATTTTTCTGTTGAGAGAATTGAATGGTTTTTTCTATAGTTTCACCATGCCTACTGTAAAGAGTCCAGGAGACAACGAGTATAAAATGCAATAGTTACTGTGACCAGCCTTCAACATTGGGAAGGGTTAACCAACATCCCAATATAAGTACACAAAAAATAAATAATTTACAGTTACTTTGTGGACAAGCCCTTATTCATATTTCATAGACAACACAAAACCAACATACATATACAGTACAGAAGACTCAAACTCAAAATTTTGTAGTAAGAACACTTGCAGGTTTGTAAGGTTTTCTAACTTGCATGCACTATGAAGCTCATTAAAAAGACCCCACAACCCCACAAACAGCAATTCACTGAAATGAGGGTTTTCTTAATAAAGGCATGAAACTGCACAGACCATGATGTGTGGCAAATCATGAACTACTCTCACTTGTGTGTGCACTTTCTTTAACACACATATTGTTGATTGGCAAGTACTAGAACACCTATGAATACCTATGAAAATAAAGAGCTGACTCTTAAATTTATGCTATTAACAGTAAACCTACAATATTAATTTGTATATAAAAATAATTTTTAAAGTACACTTGTAAAACAAAACATACACTTCTACAGTTAAGAAAATTATTTAAAAAATAAATCAAGATTTCCCCTAATGATAGCTTCATTAACTCAGTCCTGCATACAATAGAGACTAAATTAAAAGGTGAATTATTGTGGTTACTATTCTCTCTGAAGAGAGACAATAGAGACAAAACTGGATTATATAAACAGTTCAGAAACATCCATACTACATTTGAATTCTAGTCAAAAACTTTGTGAGTGACTTCTCATGTATTTAAATAAAACAGATGCCAAATGAATTATATTTTACTATGACTTACTGCATGTATTGTAGCTTTCACATAATTTGGTTTCCTGAAGCTCAATAAAGTGTAGCAACAGGCAGAGTTTACAGATGGCAGAACTGAGACTGTAAAATTATCTAAACCTTGCTGGAAAGAACAATTTCATTTAGTGAAAAGAATGCAAGCGAATGTAACAGTTGATAGATATTATGGGGAAAGAAGTGTATCAATCCCCTTGACTTGGTCAAGTGCACTCTTGCACCAAATTTGAAACTGTAATGCTTTATCACACCTTACCATAAAACTTTGGCTGCAACATGAAAATGGACAGCCATGGCAGACCATCTGTCTCTTTGAAGGTGTATCTGTTCATCAAATTCTCACCTCTCTACCTCATCCAGGAAACAACTGATCATGCAGCAGCTGGGAATTTAAAAACCAAAAGTGTCCCATGCAATAAGTTCTCCTGACCTGGCAACAGTGGGTTTGTATGTGTTGAGAGGCTTTGCTGACACCCCAGAGAAGCGTCAGGGCTGGGAACAGTGCAGTTATGTTAGCACAACTCTTCTCTTGTTCATCCCATTATGCTAAGACGGCTGTTATTCCGTGTTCTGTTCCATAACACATTAATATGGCAGATGCGAGCTACCAACTCAATAAGAAAAATTTAAGGCACATTTTGTGTCTGTGCTTTGATTACAAACTCCTTTGAACAGCAACTCTTCCTAAGTGTCTGAAAAACATTTTGCACATCTTGAATACTTTCATCAACTAGTATTTTTGACAGAAGGCCATCCTGTGAGATATTTAAATTCTTTGTATGTTATTTCTGACTATATATTTCTATTATCCAATTAATTTTTGTCTAAGTTGGAAGAACACACACCAAGATGAATCTAAGGGACACAACAACAAAAAAACCATGACCACATAAGAACAATGATTTGTAAGGTGATTAGTATTTTTAAAGTGCTGTAGTTAAATATATAAAATGAAAGAGATGGCAAGCGATTCAAAAGCAAGTTGAATATGAAAGAAAGAGAGATAAATGGACTTAGTCTTCCTAAATTCATGATGAAAAATACACTGGTAGCACATTGTCTCCTCCTGTCATTGAAGAAAGAAAATGGTAATCTGTACCCTAATCCTCTTAACTTCATCAGAAGACCACACAGACTGACACAATATATATTCCAATCACATTAGCTGATGCTGTTATTATTTACTCCGATATTGAAATAGAAAAATTTTGATTTGATAATAGGAATTTAAGAACTTCCATGTCTCTTTATACCACTATAATAGAGAGGGCCACAGGCCACTAAAAATTCTGTATTTCATCACAGAATAGGCAAGTAACAGTTTCTTACACCACTATTTCAATCTCACTCTGTTCAGGCCCAAAAGCCCATTTTCCCCTTGGAAAAGCACGAGTGTTGACTGCACAAACTCAATCTCAGTTTTGTTACTTGCAAGCAATAGTCAAAAAGAGTAACACTAGGATTTCCATAAAAATTTCAATTATTACAATAAATACCAAGTTCTGTGATGATCTAAACAATAACTTAAAAAAACCCCAACATTTTTATTTAAAATGTAAAAGAGTGACAACATACTGTATTCTAAACCTTCCACCTTTAAAATCACAATTTGGTCAACCAGTTGGTGATTAATACAGTATTACATTTAAATTACCCCACCTAGACAATCACGAAGAACCACTAATCTCAGATCAGCCACATGGCCAATATTATTAAAATGCCCAAACTAGTCTTCTACTGTGTCCCACTTGAGTGCAGCTTCTCAGCAGTTTGCCAGGAGCTGCTGTCCTTCATTGCCGATAAAACCGTCTGACAATGGCCTACAACACCGTTTATGATGAATTCAAGTGCTCTGAAGAAAGGGCTCACAACAGTGTGCATTTATAGCAGTCTGCAAGCAGACAATATGCCTTCAGCTCCTTTGGTTTTAATAACGTTCCCTTTGGAAAGTGAATCAGTTGAAGACTGTTCCAATAAAATAGTAAGTCAAAGTCTAGACAAGGCATGAACCACTGTCTATACGGTTTGTGACAACGTCCTTGATTTTCTTTCTTCCACACTTTTTTTCCAAAGACCAAGCAGTGAAGGCAGTTTGAATTTGTCCATATTCTTACTGTAAACATTAAGAAATATACCAAGGACAACCAGTAAGCCTGACCACACATACCTAGAGGAGAGGCAGAGGAGGGGAAAAAAAGTTACCATTAGCACTTTATCGGTAGCAATTAAACACCAATATTTGTGGATTAAATAAACCTTACTTTAAGAAGAGAAAAGTTGAAGAAAAACCCCCCACAAATTAGTGGGCTCTGAGATAAAGATTCAGGGACATTCTATTATTACTGTCTTTCCACCATTCTTTTTTCCTGTCCTGGCTGGAGAGCTTATTAAAGTGCATTTATAAGTTAAATAGTAACTAAAGAGTATTTGTTCTTTCTCACATGAGCAAAATAATCCTGAGGGCCTTTAGTATGTTCTTCCTTCCTTTGGTTATGAGAGCTATGCTCTCTGTTACTGGTCCAAAACGTTTTCTCACTCAGTGCCTTATATCCATACTTCCCAATGTAGGCACATTTTTGTTTCAGCTCTCCATTCTTTCAAGCCTCAATATTTTTAGCTGGGGTAAATTCCATTTGGGATTTGGGTGCAAGCTTTGTTCTTAAATCAATTTGTATATTGAAATAAAACAGAATATTATGTTGTTTCAAACCTGAAGCAATTAAGATCAAAGTAGCAACTTAGCTGCATTTTTCAATGTAAGATCTTCCTTATAATTTAAAAAAAAAAAAAAAAAAAAAAAAAAAGAGATAAACCCAAGCTCAAACATTTGGCAATTTAAAGATAATAGAAGCTTTCAGTTATTTAAAAGGGCTAGCTAAGAATTCAAATCTGAGCTCTAAAAGCAGGAACAATACCATAATGGAGAAAACCCCTTCTTTTAGCCAAATCTCCCACCACAGACAAAGTACCCAAACAATTTATTATGTATCATAAGCACTAGATATTATGTAAGGCTTTTCTTAAATTTTCTTTGCTGTCTTTCAGACCTTTAGAAAAATGTAAACTCTTTTCTCCAGCATGACTGGTATCAACAAGCCAGTCAATATTTACAGTAGATTGCCAACATTTGTAGAAGATATGAAATGACAAGCATTAAACCCTGAAAATGATTAATTAGTGTCATTCTATTTCCATGATGAAGAACATAGTTTTTTATAAAATACTTTGTAAAACACTATAAATACTTACTGTAATGTGAATGGCTTTGCAAAGAACAAAAAGGAAAGCACAATGGTCATTGCTTTTCTTCCTGTTGTTACTGGAGACAAAAACAAATATTAACCTCTTTAAGAATTCAGTTACAATAAAAGAACATAACAAAGGCTTAGCAGGTAACCTCATAAAATAACTAAGTGTCTCACTGAAATGATGATCACAGCCTTGGTGCAAACACAGACTGCAGATGCACCAGTGCACTGCAAAACAGCACTGGAACCATGTGCTGTTTGAGAATGAGTACACTGTGCCAGTGGTAACATCTCCAGTCACACTATCTGCAGCAAGGAAATTTCCAGAACAAGACTTGCTATTTAAAAACTTCATGCTAATCAATCCACAGCCTCTGAGAGCAACAAACAACCCTTGCAAGTAACTGATGATATAAACTCATCTGTTAAAGTTTTGACCAAAAGTCAAATATCTTGCCATTTCCACCTCATGTTATTACAATTCTATGGTGTTTTGGGCTCTGTTTTTGAGTGGAATGGGATTATCCTCTCATCATTCTTTTGAAGTTACTAAAAATTTCTCTAACAGTGCAGAGAGTTACAATTTTGGTTAGAAGCCTAAGAGACCAAGGATGACTGACTTCAATGATTGCATTAGGAAGATTTCCTCAAAACCACTAAGAGATATTCTTCTACACGTGATCTGTTCACTAGAAAGAATCAAGGTAGTAAGAAGAGTGGAGAACACAATCCTGTTTCCAAACTGGAAATAAACTCTTTGATTGCTCTGAAATACTGAAAAACTACAGCTCCAACAATTATCTGAACATTTCCAATGCTATCTGCAATGAACAAGCATAAAGCATTACTAGAAAACTGTGTACCAGGAAACCTAGGAAGTTTATCACTGAAACAAAATCAACACATGAGTGAAAGTAGTAGAAAATGTTTAAAAACAAAGTAAGAATGCAGCCAGGCACACAGGTTTAGCTATGCAGGCTGAGGGCCTGAGAAGGTGTTATTCTGTATGATGGCACAGGGTTCACTTGACAAAGACCCCAGTACAGGGTGCAGTAGATCTGTACCTAAAGAATACATTTTTTATTAACAGAAAATATTTTGCTTACCATGAAGTACCTTTTACTATACCATACTGGAAAGTCTTACTGCAAATTAGTCTTACTGCAACAACTGGCAAAAGGAACCCATGACTACTGATGTATTTTCATGTTGCTATGGCTAGAAAAGCAAGTTTCATTCTTCCCAACTCTACCCCACAAACTAATATTCATTTAAGTGTGTTTTGTAGTAGAAGAAACAGCCCTCGCTACTGCTTCATCTGCCCCAACCTCAACTTTTCAGGAATAATTTTCTTTTTACATTTTAAGAAACTTATGTGCATCAAATAAAATGATTTTCTATTACATGAAAAATTAAAGGAGAACGAAAAAGAAAATTGAGTTTTAATTAGAAAACAGTTTACAGATGAATAATTTAAAAAATGGTTAAATTACTTCAGTTTTTCTAATTACAATTATTTCTGTTCTTTCAAATCAGTTATTAATTAAAATATTTATGTAACCATTTCCTTCTAAATTAAGTGTCTTTTCTTCTTTTTCCCAATTAAGTCTGATAATTTCTCATTCTGCTAATAGAAATACAATTTTCATTAAACTCTTTCACCCCACTCCTCTCAAGAAGGGGGAGGGTGGATGGGGGAGGTGGGAGGGACAGTAATGAATGTGGTGTTCTTCCAAGGCACAATAAACATTTTCATATTGCTACAGGCAAGACAGAAAAGGCTCAAGTGTTAGAATTGTCAAGGTCAGGCACAGGAAAACCTGGGAAAGGTTTACTATTCTACAGCATTTAAAAACTTTTTTTAGTATAGTGAGGCTTTTTCTTTAGAGAAGTATTTTAATACATGAACCAACCCTCTCTTCTGGGTCGGTTTCCAGTCAGGAGAGCTACTGAACTTGGTTAAAAGCAAATACGAGACAGATATGCTGCAGAGGAAATAACTGATAGGAAATCAGAGCATGCAATCCTCAGGTCAGAAAACAATGATGTATTTTCCTCTCCACTACTGTGAATGAAGTAGAGCATTACCTGACAGAAACCAGGGTGTCTTTTAGGGGAAGAAGAAAGGAAAGTAGCTACATGACATCTTGTTATACCTTCCCCCCCACCAGGCCCCTGTGACTAATGTTTGTAGCTTCATGTGCTTAGAAACAATGTCATTGCTTACTATGCCTTCCTAGAACATCCTTACCTGTACATTTTAAAGGATACATGTCTTTTCCTTTCTGTATTTCCCTATGAAGACAGGCTGAGACACTTGGGATTGTTCAGCCTGGAGAAGAGAAGGCTCTGGGGAGGCCTATAGCACCAGTACCTAAAGGGGTCCTGCATGAGAGCTATAGAGGGACTCTTTACAAGGGCCTGTAGTGATAGGACAAGAGGGATGGCTTTAAACTGAAAAAGGGTTGCTTTAGATTAGATATTAGGAAGAAACTCTTTACTGTCAGAGTGGCGAGACACAGACTGCCCAGAGAAGCTGTGTCTGCCTTGTCCCTGGAAGTGCTCAAGGCCAGGCTGGATGAGGCTTTTGAGCAAACAGGTCTAGTGCAAAGTGTCCCTGTCCATAGCAGGGGAGTTGGAAATAGATGGTCTTTGAAGTTCCTTCCAACCTAAATGATTCTGTGATTCTATTTCAACTCCTCCATTTAGAACAGTGTTTGTTTCTGCACTAAAACATAGCACAGACTACACGTACAAGTTTACTTAGCAGGCTCTTCACGGCTGAAACTGTGGCACAAGAAGAATCAGGAAGCTTTCAAATACATTCTACCAGTGAAGATCCATGCTACGGAAATCAGTCAGCACAAAGAACAGAAAAAAAGCCAGAGTAAGAATAATTCTCAAAAGCTCTGTCCTAAATAATAGAGTAGGATTACTTTGTTTTTATACAAAGGCCGTAAAAATATAATTTGCTCATACCTGTTACAGCGAGAAGGGCACCAAAGATTTTAATCAAAGCTAGAACAAAGGATATGCCAAAATACCCAGTCAGGGAGAAAAGGAATGCATAACCATAAGTCTGAACTGGATGCTGCAACAATAAAAAAGCCGGTTAGGGAAATATAAAACAAACCCTGAGGTATTGCAAAATGACATAAAACTACAGACTTTAATCAACTGCTTGAGCAATAATAAGCTGTTCAACAATGCATTCATGCAAAAATCCTTATTTAATTTTAGTTAAATAATGGAAAAATAATAATGAAATTATAAGCTCATAAATCTGGTCCTGTGATTTTGCTGCTTTTTAAAACATTACCCTATCTTATACATCAAAGACTGGAAAAACTTGCTTACTGTATGAATTATACAAGTTAACCCGTTTACATGATGAAAATAGAACTTTAGAGAGAGAATTGGTGAGATTTTCTAAATCATACAGAGCAAGGTTTTCCAATGAAGTTCTTCATAGAAAAAGGGAAATCTTTACACCTACCTTTGAGCAAAATGTTACAGCAGGGCTTAATCCACTAGTGCATGTTAATCCAAATAATATATACACAAACCCTATTGAATAGGAATACAAAACCTAGAATAGTGTAAGAGAAAATAATTACTAGGTGATACTATACAAAAGGACAAAATTAAATGCTTTCAGATGCTTGGCCCTATTAATATGCTCAGCTTCTCAGAACTCAATTTGCAGCGTTTGATGGTATTTTTACCAGGATTTATAGTTGATGTACAGTGAAAAGTCAACAATAAATGTTAGACACATTCTTCCTATCCACAACAACATAAAAGAAGTTTGGAAAGCTAGTCAGTTAATAATATCCTGAGGTCAGTGTCAACTGTGGTAAATCCTTCAAGTTCAGGATTTCACAGCCTAAATAAAACTTCCCACAACTATGCAATTTAATAGTCTGAAGAACATGTTACACATTTCATTTTCTGCTACTTATCCAGCTACTGGATTCTATTCTGCTACATATTCTGCTACTTATCCACAGTAAAGATCCATATTACATCAAATGTGCAAAGGACAGCACAGAATCACCATGGGCTGCCAGAAGTGTCACATAAGTTTCATCTGCGTCACTTCAGTTCACATGCATGGCACACATGCACCATGGTTACAGCATGCAGGATTTTCAAAAATGACCAGCTCAGTGGTCAGAACACTCAGGACAGGAGACAGGTAAGCTCTTTATTTTGTCTGGACCCTTATTCAATTCATAGCTTCATTGAGCAACAAAACAACCTTTATCTATTCTTTCCATGTTGAGTCAACAGAGCAGAAGCTGGAACTGCCCATTAGCCCCTCCATCTGTCCGTCCGTCCGTCCATCCCTCCATCCTGCCATGCAGCAGGAGGCATTCAGCTGTTTGGGCAACATTTAGTAGCCTTTTCTTGTGAAACAGGGAATGAGACAACAGAACTAGTCTACGCAATACTGGCTAGAACATGCTGATGTACTGTGCTTTCAAAACTCAGTGTCTTGTTATAATATCTCAGTTGTTGGGGAAAATCTATTAACAATTGATAGCAATTCCATGAGACAACAGACTACTTATCACTGCTCTATAATAAAGAAGGATGAACGCATGTTTAAAGAGCAGACCTGCTCTCAAACACTTAAAAACCAATGACCTGATCCTCAGAGCTTTTACTTGACACTGTTCAAACACACAGAAGTCAGTCTCTAGTTCTTCACTTGCCTCTGCATCCAGCTTGTCTCCCTAAGTACCCAAAGACCTCACTTTTCACAACCAGGAATAAGCACCACATTGCTATTTCCTTGTTTGGCAGTGTAATAAAAGTCACTTCCATAGAATGATACATAAGGCAAAAATCAGGTATAACCTTCCAGAACAGAGGTTACTATGTCAGCCACGAGACATCTTTTCACTTTTCACCACTGCTTAAATCCAGCTCAATTTCCAAATTTGACAGAGTAAGAGAGATCCTGTGGATGACAGGTTCCTTTATTATTCAATTTTATTTCCAGATCACTGTCCATTAAACATGATCTCCAATTCAGATTCAATTTTTACCCACAGTCTCAAGTATAGAAAATTATTTCCAAAATTCTACTTGTACTTCTGCACCAAATTCTCTTAACAAAATCCTGAAATGTAATGTCTAAACCACAAACAAAACCTTTATACCCTAAACCACTACACTTGTAGCTCAAACTTCTTGATCTTGAGCCATCCTAAATCACTTCTAGCCTTAAATGAAGACTCCTTCTTTTTCTCCATTTATGAAGCCATTCTCCTGAGAAACTAGATTTTTCTAGTTAAATGTCAAATACATGCCAAATATAAAAAATAAATTTCAGTAACTTTTTACCTGTGTCTTATTTACATTATGCCTTTTATAGTAAAAGATTTACTTGTATTTACTCAACTTCAGAGAAAAATAGGCCAAATTTAAACAAGTTTTGTCTAAAAAGAAAAATAACCTCAGACCATATGAACAGATAATCCACATTCCAAGTAAGTATATAAAAAATAGTCAACAAGACTTCTTCAAAACTATGTATTTCACTGAATCAGGAACAAAAATATTCACCCACTGTGAAAGTCAGTTTTATTGATTTCAAAAGATTTAAAAAAACCTGCCTCCCAAGTGCTAGCACACTCTAGAATATAAAGTATAGCAAGTAAGAAAAGCAACATGTTCCATGTAACACATGTTCAACTCTATCAGAAGAACAGTGTGTATTTTTCAGAGATTAAGTGCGTGATCATACAAAAACCACTACATTGATCTCAGGCCTGCAGGTAGACAAAGGAATTGTTGCTAGAAATGAGTGTTTCTGTAGCTGCAATATACATTTGGAGCTGCACACAGAAAGCAGCACCCTTGCAAGATTAAAAACTGAAACAGAAAAATCAGCAGAAGTCCTCAAACAGAAAACCCCAAGAACAGTACACTAAGAGCTTTTCCTTTCATAAGCAAGAGAAAAGCACATTAAGTTCCATGTTTTGTCAATGTAGGCCTTAGCTATGATAACACATGCTCTTTTAAAATTGCAAATGTGGTATTTACCATTTCTGAATTAGAACCATTGTGCAACTTCATAGCTTTTTCTTGTACATTTCCTATAACGGCATCTGCGCAGAGGGCAAGGGATATTAGGACCACCCCTATTAAAACAAACAAAAAAAACCCTCTTCAGAATATTCACCAACAAAGTAGTGGCAAAACCCCCAGGAACAGAAAAATAATAACACTCCCCCCCCAACATATTCTAAATGTCAGCAAAAACATTTCAAGACACCAGTACAAAGCAGTGCCTACCTCCACTCTCCCTCCACCAATTAACCCCTGAACACTGTGTGTCTCTAAGCTTGATGGGAACATCTGGACATTGCTGTAAAGAAGGCAGCTGTAGTTTTTGTAGTAACAATAGTGACAGAATATCAGTTGCAGTTACTTAATGAGATAAATAACCAGAGAACATACTCTTTTTGAGCAGTTAATCCCGCATTATTTTTTTCCTGACAAAGGCAAACATAAATGTTTGATGTAACAGTAAAACAAATGCAAGAGGACTCACAGTAGAAATCCTTCATTACTGAAACATTAATTAAAAAAACTACTGTTCAGGTACAAGCCCCATGGTTTTAGGTTATCATATATGCTCACAACAAAGTCACTACACAGTCAATAACATAATCAGTTTTCCAATAACAAAAAACTAGTAACTCTAGTTACGTCAGTCACAATTCATTTCCCAACCTCTAAACTTTCATGACTGTTGTATTTAATGATCAACACAGGTTGAAATACACTTTTCCTAAGTATACAACATTACAGAAGACACTAATCATCAAAATGCAAATCAAAATCTGCTCTAGTCTTGGCTCTTTAAAAGATCGTGTCAGCAGGAAACTGGAAACAAGCAGTGTTTTATTTCCTTAATCCTATGTTCTTACAATCAGAGGTGGGAGATTTAACATTTTTAAGGCCCATGAAGTTTAAGGGGGTATTTTCTTGGCAAGCTTCTGAATGTATACCAACTTCTAAACCAGTGTTTTTTAGCTTGGGAACCATTTCCTTTCCATGGCTAGACTTTCCAGGTCTCTTCATCATTCAAAGTTATCAGGCATTGGAAAAGGTACAACTCAATGGAAAAGACATGATAACATGAATAATATTGGTAATGCTAAAAATATAGATATCTCATCTGCATGGATTCAGCTCTGGTCCAAGGATATAATAACAGCTCCAGCCCAGCAATTTCACTCTGTAAAGTGATGGATGCATGTCTCCATGGGCATTCTCCATCATGATTGTTCCAGCCTTGCTTAATGGCACACCACTGGACAAATGCATGGTTCAGCACTGGACTGAGATGAAAAGGTTACCTGGAATCTGAAGCACCAGTGCACATGGAGAGGAGAAATGTGAGGACAAGACAAATGTTAATCTTACTCCCATTACACAGTTTGGAGTGTGAGGAGAATTGTTCCACTCATTCTGGCAGTACTGAGCAGAAGCAGCAGCAGCAAAGCCATGAATGAGACCAGCAATGTTGTGTTGTATATAAAGCATGAGCAAAAACAATCGGGAAAATTGGTCCCAAAGTAGTTCTGAAAGAAATCTGCATGGAAACAGTTCTACACAAGTCATGGGAATTAACTAAGGAGTTGAATTATCCTTTGTCATTTGAGAAAGAAATTCAACTAAGTTTTTAAATCCAAGCAGGTTAAAATCCTTGCTTTGCTTCTGATTTTAGACAGAATTAAAAGGTTAAAATGTGAGAACTCCACCTAGAAACTACAGCAAATCTGACTGAGATCATCAGTTAATATAAAGTAAATGGTTCTGAAATGGAAGAAGACTTAAAATTTAACTAGAAAAGACAACTAATGTTTTTAAGTTTTAAAATGGTCCAACTGAATTTTAAAATATTTATTTTAATATATATATACTGGGGTAAGTCTTGAGAATACATGAGACATTTCAACCAAAAGGGTGCAGTTTCCAGAAATTTTAGGAACCTAAGAACTTACACTTTGAATAAAGCTATCTTCTGCCACTGACAGAGCTCTGCTAGTGCAAAACCACAATGAAACTTGCATTTTCAGTACGATATCTGAAGGCACTCCACCAAGAACTCAGAACTTCTATGGAATGCTTATTGTAGGAAAAAACAAGCATTTTCTTAAACTCTAAAATGTAATATATCCTTACCTGTCAAGTTGAAGTTTGGTGCAACTGTGCTGTCAGCTAAAGTAAACCATATTAATCCTAGACTCATACATAGGGCAGCAGACACATCTACAATATTGTAACGTTTTCCTACAAAATACAAACAGCAAGAACGGACTGTTAGCACTCAGAATTTCACGTTTATCCTGTTTAACAGACTAGAAGGCAAAGGAAACACTGTTACAATGTCATTCTTTTACTTAAACAGAAGACCATTTAATGTTTTGGTCTTTCACAACCGGACTTAGTTTCTCCTACAACCGGTGTTCCTGCCATGGCAGAGGACCCTATGGGAACTCCTTTCCCTAATGGGAAATATCTGATTCTTGTGGTCAGCTTTGGTTTGACTCCTACTAACACAAAGCACATCCTCCCTGACAAAGCATTCTCTTAACTTCAGGACCACTTAGATGTTTTCTTAATACTCTTCCCTCATACAAGACATTTTGGCTGCCTTCACCGATCAGAAAAAAGTCAATTTCAAACACTAACAGACAACTTTGGCACTCAGAGAACCCTACGCTGTCTTACAGGTTGTGGAGGGGAATGGAAAAAGAAAGTAAGGACATGAAAAAGCAGGACTTAGTATATCTTGTTTGAAATAACATATTCCTTGCTCAGAAGCTGAACTTTGAACATGAACTTCCAAGGGAACTGTTTTGAACTGAATTTTTTAAACAATAATATTAAAAAATAAATAGCTTCTGAGACTACAACACTAAAACAACACAATAAAAAAGTTTCACAAAGCTTTAAGAAAATACCAGTCACTTTGCGTTAAAATGATAAAAAATTACTCCTAATAAAAGGTAAATACTGTGCAGGCATGTGTATATATAAAGTTGTAATCTCCTCTGAAAATTCAGCTGTTTTTCAACCAGAAGACCAGAATTACCTACAGAAGCAGAAATACAGCATTCTATATTTTGTTCCATAACACTTGTCCATGTAAAGCTTTAGTGACTGAATTTTTGTGTATGGAACAAATAAACTTTTATAAAATACTTCAGGCGTCTAAATCCAGGAATATTGGAGTATATTTATTCACATAACTATAACCTTTATCTGTTTTTCTCCAGATTACATTTTCTCTTCTGGGAATATGAACTATGACTTTAGGACTAGCCAAAGACATGAAAAATCAGGTGTACTGCTGATTAAATATTCAATCAAAATTTAGGAATTTATCTTCTCCAACAAGAGTAGGGATTTTATCAACAAATCATGGTTGGATTTTTTTTTTCCATTTCAAGTTTTCCATTTCAATATTGAAATGTTTCATTTATAAAGGGATTTATTTTAGAAAACAAACTTACTTTTCTTAAAAATTAAGAAAGCTTGTGTAAAAATAAAGTTTTGCAACTGACATGTAGAATGTTTTTCCCCATATTTTCTGTTGATCTAATCATATTTGTACATTTTCTCAGAAGATGCTTCAGAAATTCCCATTTTTCCTCCTATAGGAAAAGTTCTACCAGTGGAATTTTAAAAAGTACAGGATTCTATATACGACTCCCTCCCAAAGAAACAGTAATAAAAACATCTAATAGCAAGACTAACACTTACCTTGTATAAAAACCCCACCTATCATAACTGGAATCAGCTTACAGCACTTGAAGATGACTTGAGTAGGGTAATTCAGATATCCTAAAGAGGTATTTGACAAACCCATAGTTCCCACTGTCAAAAATGCTATTATCATGTAGGTTTTGCCAGGAATTCTACAAAACATAAACATACAAACCTTTGCATTACAGATTCATCTAGAGGAGATTTAGCTTGGAAATTGAGGTAAAGAAATACTTTTGTAATACAACTTCAACATCTTTCTCACTGAATTTCACTCTATAGAAATTTAAAAATGCACATAAATGTCTGATTTCATATTTCACTTCTTTCAATTACTCCAAATAAACAGCACGAATACAAGACAATAAAAACTTTATGGCTCATGAAGTATTCAAGCAGTAATTCTTTAACCTCCTTCTGAGAAGGTATGTTATTTACACAAGAATCAAGACCAAGGTTTCAGGTAATTTGTCAAAGGAAACACGGAAGATTGGTATACCAAGATATCCTGGATCTTAGTTCTGTCACAGGTCACTGTGACAACTTCTTTGGTGAAGTTTTCACACGAACCTTGACATTTTTAAAATTAAGAAAGTTAAAAAAAATACCATTGTTTTATGAAACAACAAAACTAAGGGAGCAGTGATTCAGATACCATGAACAGAGGGCCTCGTTGAACATTTTCAGATGTTTTGTTCACAACTTGATGAAATTAACACCTGACAACAGATGATCCAACAGTAACTTTTGTGCTCACTTCGTGATTTTTTTACAGTTATTGCTGCGCATATGTTCGGCTATTTTTCATGCCTACTCAGAACCACGCTAAGAACATAAGGAGCTGTCTTGCTGTAATTCTGTCTTATCTGTAACTCATTATGTGGTGTACACATGCTCTGAGGCATGCAAGAAAAATTTAAAGGCTAAGAAACATAGATTACTGCATGTCTACAAGGTGACTAAGTTATAGAAGATAAAATGTAAAATATATTTCAGACCTACATTTCCAACAAAACTTACTTGAAGGGTCATGCTCTGTAAGCATCACCAACTAGTAATAAAAACCTGTAAATACTAGTAACAGAACACCCCAAAGGCAACTGTGCAATATTACCTGATGCATCTCAAAAAGTCAGGTAACTCGAAATATAAGCTGTCAGTGTTTAAAATAAAAGGAATAATTTATCGAAGTTGTGTTGTTTGGCTAAAAGAGAATTTTATAATCTAAACCCAGTATATGCAAAATCATCCAAGGCTGACATCAGGTAAGGAAAACTAGTTATGTTCAACTAGAATACAAGGCAATTTTAAAATTCATGACACCATGACAGCCTCTATTCAAGTTTCCAGAGTGCCTCAATATACACTTTGCAGAGGCTATAGATGGGTAGGAAGCTGCAGAATGGCTACATTGAGTCAGAAAATATCTCATTTCCACAAATAGGAGATCAAAAATCTCCTTGGTCAACTGCATAGAAAACAGAACAGTTTTGTGGCAGAGTGTTATGAGTGCTGTCTCAAATAAAAACCACAAAACTTTAGCACATCCTTTGGAGCAAATCCACTCAGCCACACAGCAAGCAGAGAGCAGACCTCTGACACTCCCCAAGATGCACAGCATGTTAGAGGAACCCCTTGGTGAGGAGATGGCAATATCTGAGGAAAATGGCTTCAGGTGCTGTGAAGTGCATTGGCTCTATTCTAGATGGGATAATCCCAAGCAACACATACGAGTCAGTCTCTATCATCCAGCTTAAGGATACAATATGTTCTGTAAGTGGGACAAAGTGGCAGCAGAGTCAATAAAATTACTTACAGGTCTGAAATCTAAGTGGGTACTTCTAAAACATTCTCTACATCACTCAGAAATTCACTTTCTTTTATCTATAGAACTGCTAGCAATGCCTCACAGTACTCACATTCAAAAAGCAGAAGTTAAATTTACCATAAGTATCAAATACTTCTAATTTCATGGACAGTGGGTAAAATGCTTGGAAAAACACATACCTTCTTCTTTTGTCCTGAATCAACTGCAATTCTATTAGTCCAAAAATGGAATAAAATCCGAATTGCACTAAAGTGAGGTACCAACCAAAAGGTTTAAAACCTTCCACTGAAAATATCAATTCCTATAAAAACAAAAACCCACCAAAGTCATGTACATACACCAAAATATTAAATGGACAAAAAAATCAACAGACCTTTTGCCTTCATGTACATGCAAATCTAGCCTTTGCAGATGCTGGTTATTAACTATAATTTATCTGCCATAAGTAACTTGCAAAGTATTGAAAAAGAAAAGACAATTTAGGTTCTCCAAAATGAAAGAAGAAAATTTACTGTTGTTGTAAATACACTGAAATTAATGGATCAATTCATCAGGGGAATACATTTGATCCATTAGTAATTATCTCAAATTAGAGATGGCTTCCTGTCTGCTTTTTTGCTGGTTTTCAGTTCACTTACTTCAGTAGACCGTTTTAATTCAGATTTTATAAATATCTCAGGATACATTTAATACAAATTTTCTCTGACAAACATCCTTACTGATAATTTTCAGCTCTTGGGAATGCACATCTAATATTTTGAATGCCTACATTAAATAGCACTTGTGAGTTCATGAATTTGCTCGCTGTAGGAACATTTTAAACCAGAGCAATTTGTTAAGGAAAAATTCATACACTGCATAAAGACTTATGTAGGTCAGTTATAGAAACAAAAGGGTACCTAGCATTTTCCTTTTTGAAATTCTGCTTTTAATCACTGATAATGTTGTCTAAGTCTTTGGAGTAACTTTACGTTAACAAACTTCTCGGCTGCTTTTGAAAACTGCATTGGAAACATGATTTTTAATTATCAAGTTTTTAAATCACTGCTTTATTGAGAATACTCAGTGAACTTATAACTGAGAAAAGGGAACAGAAATGTAGTTGCTGAAGATAAAAGAGAAAAGATTAGCAGAATGGTAAATATTTAACTGAAATGGCATAAACATTATGCCTCTGTTTAACAAACTACCACAGTACATGTTTCAGCTCTGTCCTGAGAGTAAAGAGAAAAATAAATGTACAGCACTCATGGAACAACTTAGGGAGATCTAAAGGTTTCATCATCAATGAAGACCTTGCTATATCTTGCACACAGAAGTAAAAGATCAAGTTATGAAAGTCAAAGTGATCTAAACTTTGCAGGCACATGAACTATAATGGAAACTTAGATTATACATTATTTGCTGCTCTTGAATACTAAAAGGCTGACTTTGCCACAAATACCTAGTTTAAACATCTATACATATTAAAATACACACTATATTGTTATGCTATTGAAAAAGAAAAGGGGTAGGAGGAATTGGCCCAAGACACAAGTTCATAGCATTTACCTGTAAATATCCATAGATTAGATAAAACATAAAAACTCCAGAAACACAGATGAAAAATTGAGTAGGTTTGCTAAATTTGCTGAGATTCATGCCAAGAACTACAACATCATCTACTGATTTGATATGGGGAGACATAGCTTGAGATTTGGAAGGTACACTGATGGAAATGTATTTTCTTGATGAGGTGAATTTCAGATCCATGGCTCCTGGTTCGCTGCATTCGGTGCTATTGTTGTCTTCTGTCTGCTTTTCTCTTTCTGGGTGGTTTTTGTCTGAAAGCTGAAAGAAATGCTAAAGTCAGATAGGAGATAGTATACAGCCTTCCAACAACAACAATAAATGAATGTGACACTTATGGGGAAAATATAAAGGTTTCAGAGTTTTGTTGAATCGTTTTTATTCACATATTTTACTTATTTTTTCTGATGTCCAAAGTTAATACCAGTTAACTTTGCGAACACCAAAGTTAACATCAGAGGCCATCAACACTTTATGAAAGCACTTTGGCTTCATGTGGGAAGTAGAATTGCTACACTCTACAAAGCAAACAAACCAACGAATCAACCCCAAAACATCAGCAATAGAAAAGCAGCTTGATTTTGTCAACAGCTCTAACTAGTCCAATCCACGTACTCACAGGAGTGACTGGGAGAGAAGTGATCTCCATGACAAACTCACAGTGAAAGAACTGGTTTTGAAGCACTGTGGTTCTGCCTACTTTGCTTCATCTTCACAGCAAAATACACCAGACTAGTCCACAACATGGGAAGCCTTGCTAAAACTACAGATTTGAGCCAATGACCAGTTACAGGCATGAAGTGGAAGAAGTTATCCCCTCATCTTCACAATTATTCACTATTCCTTGCATACTTTTGCAGAAAAGAACATGGAGATGGAAAGAAGCAGGCTGAGAAGCCAGTCTCAAAAATCAGACTGTTTATCTGATGAGGTCTATGATACGGCAATCTCTTTAATATTTATCACATGCAGCTATTTCTACATGCAACAGAAAACAAAACTGGATGACTCAAGCCTAGAGAAGGAATTTAGCAGCTTAGTAGACCGAGATGCAATTAATTCTGTTCTCCAGCTCAGCAGACAGTAAATATGATGTTTGAGGGTTTTTTTTTAAGATAAAACACACTGGTCAGACAATTGTCCCAAGACTTTTAAGCGTAGGTCAATATCAAGTTCAGTGAGCAGTCAGTAATTAAACTCTGTCTCAGCTGTTTAGTGGTTTGTTTTTCCCAGCTCAAGAATAATGCACCTCATCACACATGTATAAAAAATGCTTTCCCCATTGTTTTTAAATGGAAAATATCTTAGTGTATTAACACTAGATCATGCAGTAAATGTAGTCTGCAAGAACACTGGCAATTTACTATACAATACCAGAAATTACAAGTTTAGCTGAAAAATGAAGGTTTAGTATGAAGTTTGCAATGTGCTTATGTTTCCTTTTTTCATATGATCTACTATCAGGTTGGTACAAGACTCCTACTAGAGTTCTGAAAGAACATCTTGGGGAGCTGAAAAGGAGTTTAGGTACCATAATAATTACTTGTGCTTAAATTCATAGCTCTTCAGCTGAAGATCAAAAGTGAGAGGTAGAAAGTTTACCCCTGTGGATTTTTAGCTAATCCCAACATGAAGTGACCATAAAAAAAAAAAAAAAGTTTTAGACTATTTTTAGTAAAACCAGAAAAGCACTAATGTCAGACAATGAGGCATGAGTGAGCCTTCACATACAATATCATACAGTTCTGATCACCCTCAAAGAAAGATTGAAATAACAATGGCAAAAAAAGGGCTATGAGGATGAAGAAACAGGTTGCCCATTTTAGGAGCTGAAATAAGATTAAAGCATAACCTGTTTAGCCTAATAAAACCTCAATGAAAAGAAAGTAGACCTGCTTTCAATAAAAGTATGGAGTACCACTAAGGAGAAAAAAATAGTTCTAATTTTAAAGATAGAAGAATGAGAGCAAGTGGGTATGAAGTGATCACGAACAAATTTACCCTTTCCATCTCTAGACTATCTGTATTCTAGAGCAGCCTAAAAATGAAAGAAGGAACAACTGAACAGTTTTTTTCAAGGTGAAGCTTATAAAAGCCATTGTGCACAGCTGTTGAGATTGGGCATGATAAAGAGCAGTCCTCTTTAATCCCGTGTTTATAGCATGGTGTTTATACCACTAAGCTGCCTGCAAAAGATACTTGGTGACTTGATCACTAAACCCAGGATATGAACTATTACTCTCCCCAAAAGAATTGCATGTAAGTCAGGACTTCCAAGCTCAAGCCCAAAGATTAAATCAGCGTGAAGGAAAATCAATGTAGTTCGGAACCTCTCCCTTGGTGGCATCTCAGCTGAACTTGTATTTTTGTCGATGCCTGTTCAGATCTCTCCTGTCCAGTGAATGCTTCCTCTTACATGCACCCAGCATTTGTTAATGTCACAGTTTCTCGGTGGAACAAGTGCTGCAGGAGCAATCTTGAGTCTCATTTTTCAGCTAAGTGGAAACAGTATGACATATGCTCAGAAGAAGACATGGCCATGTACTGTCATGGGTGCTTCAAAAGTCCAAAACCTGAGAGTTTTAGTGATTGCTGAGAGAGCTTGCATAGCATCAAAGCCTTTTCTCCTTCCCCCTCTACCCAACCCTGCAGTGAACAGACTGGGGTGTGGGCTGCAGGCTGGGAGGGGGCACAACCTGACAGATGACCTGAACTAACCAGAGATACTCTACGAAGTGCCATGGACACCAACAAAAAGTAAGGGGGGGTAGGGGGAGTTCAGTGAGGTTAGCCAGCTTTTGCTCAGGAACTGGGTGGACATTGATCTACCTGTGGGAGAAGTGATCATCTTTACATCACCTGTTTTGGTGTGCTTCTCTTTTTCCCTTTCTTCTCCACTTCTTAAATAATTTTTATCTTGACCCACAAATTTTCTTTTTTACTCTTCTTTTCCTCTTCCCCAATCCCTCTGGGGGTAGTGAGGAAAGTGAGCAAGCGGCTGTGTAGTGCTGAGCTGCCTACCGGCATTAAACCACACAATTAACGTAATCTTCAATTTTCAACTATTTCTATGCAAAGTATTTCCTCAGGAACACCATCAGATTTTACAATCTGTCCATTTAATGTTTTGCAGATTACCAAATCTCTCATGAAAGTAGTAAGGAACAACACTGATTACTCCAGACACACCCACGACCACCCATAAACCTATGATACATGGTAATTGCTTTTCTCTACATCCTTCAAGGAACATTATGTAACAGCTGAAGAAACTGTACATGTATGTACACATTTGAAACAGTCTCCTCCAAGTAATTTCACTAGCAACAGTGACAGAACTCTTCTGAAATTCCCTGTGACTTCTCAAACTGCTATTTTTTTAAGTATGAAAACTGCTATTCCTCCTCCTCTCATCAAAATCTCTCAAGAAACTAATTCACCTCTTGAACGAACATACCGCAAAAATCTGTTTGATGAAGAGTTAAGAGCTGTCCTGATTTGTGTAAAATACCCATTTCCCTCTTTTCTTTTTCCTCCTATGTGTAAAAGTGTAAACACATTCTTTAGATCAAAGATTTCCTGTTTCTTCCCCTTTAAAGAAAAGTCCCTTGCAGATCAGTACTTTAACCTACCACACAAAACAGTGATCACATGAAGGAGAAACAAATGAACAAGTGAGGACAAAAGCAAAATTTCTTTGGTCTCCAAAAAGTTAACGACTTGTACATGGAAAAAACATCATGAAGGAGCTTGAGTCTTGGTTGGCCAAGGGTTTTTAACACTGAAGAACATCTGTTAAACCCATAATTTTGGCAGAAACCAGCATCTTAGTACACTCAGAAAAACTGTTAGTCTGAGACACACAAGGCAAGCTCCACGTTGGCCTTGGCCATGATCCTCTGGAGATATGCCAGAAATGCCTGGTGGCAGGACAGCAGCTGGCACCACAACAGGGATGCATCAGGAAAAGTCCATCTGTGGGAAACCTGAGCAGGTACTTCGCTTGACGGTACCTGGGTCCTGCCCCGGAGGCAAAAGAGGGAAGGGGCATAGGGTTCAGCATGATCCCTGAGACTTCCTTCCTGCCCACTCGCCCGCGCCAGGTGTGTCCCTTCCCGAGCACCTGGCAGCTGTCCCGGGCAGGGCTGGCACGGAGGCTTTCCCCCCAGCTGCCACAGGCCGCCATTCCCCGCCCTTCCCTCGGGAAAGGGAACGCCTCGCTGCCCACGGGCCTCGCGGGACGCCGCCTCCTCGGGCCGGCCGAAACCCTCCCGACACTCAGTGTCAGCCTCCTCCCGCTCCAGATCCTGCCCCCGACGCCCCTCACCGTCGTGCCCATGGCCCCTTGATGCCGGGCGACGCTTCCCAGGAAGCGACCCCGCCTCCTTCCCGCTCGCCCCCCGTCCCTGAGGGCGGGAGGAAAGGAGGGAGGAGCTGCCCCGCCCTCGTACCTGTCCGGCGGGCGAGGAGGGGCACGGCGGCTCCAGCCAGCCGCCCGCCGCCAGCGCGTCCCGCCCGCCCGCCGGGATCGCTCCCTCCCGCGGCCCCGCGCCGGCGGAAGTGGCGACCGCGATGCGCCAGGGGTCGGCGCGAGCAGCGAGCGCATCGAGACGGCGCCGCTCGCTCGCTCGGCGTTCCGCTAGCCGGCCTGAGGCGGGCGGAGACGGCGCCCTCCAGCCGCGAGCGTTGTGGGCGGGGCCTCGGTGCCAAGGACCGCCCGCCGCGCGTGAGGGCCGGGGGCCGGGGGCCGGGGGCCGGGGGCCGGGGGCCGGGGGCCGGGGCCGGGGGCCGGGGGCCGGGGGCCGGGGGCCGGGGCCGGGGCCGGGGGCCGGGGGCCGGGGGCCGGGGCCGGGGCCGGGGCCGGGGGCCGGGGCCGGGGCCGGGGCCGGGGTCGGGGTCGGGGTGTCGGGTCACCGCTGCCCGCTCCCGGTTCCCGACCGCCAGAGGCTTCCCCGCGTGTCTCTGAGGGAGACCGGGGAGATCACAGAATCACAGAATCGTTAGGGTTGGAAGGGACCTCTGGAGATCAGCCAGTCCAACCCCCTTGACGAGGCAGGCTGACCTAGAGCAGGTGACACGGGAACACGTCCAGGAAGGTTTTAAATGTCTCCCGAGAGGGAGACTTCATGACCTCCCTGGGCAGCCTGTTCCAGTGCTCTGCCACCCTCAGTGTAAAGTTCTTTCTCGTGATGAGGTGGAACTTTTTGTGTCCCTGTCACTGGGCACCACTGAAAAGAGTCGGGCACCATCCTCATGGCACCCACCCTTGAGATATTTATATACATTAATGAGATCGCATCTCAGTCTTCTCCAGACTAAACAGGCCCAGCTCCCGCAGTTTCTCCTCATAAGAAGGATGCTCCAGACCCCAAATCATCTTTGTGACCCTGTGCTGAACCCTTTCCAGGAACTCCATGTCTCTCTTGTACTCAGGAGCCCAGAACTGGACACAGCACTCCAGATGTGGCCTCACCAGGGCCAAGCAGAGGGGGGGATCACCTCCTTCCACCTGCTGGACACACTCTTCCCAATGCACCCCAGGGTACCATTGGTCCTGCTGGCCAATAACTCCGCTGTGCCCTGCCCCGCCGGAGAGCATCCGGGACGTGGGGAAGGAGCCCAGGGTGGCAGGAGCACCGGGAGGGGCCCAGGAGCTCCTCGCCTGCCTGCGCTCCCCGCAGCTGCCAAGAGGAGCGACAGGGACACGTGTGGGGGTGTCACCTCCCCGCCCAGGTGTGCTTTGGTCAGGCGCTGCTTTAGGTCCGCAGCGACTGGGACTGCCTTAATAGTCTGGAAAAGCCTCCTGGAGAAGGCGATCGTGTTTCACAACACGTTGACGCCAAGACTGTTTGGAATCCTGAAAAAGTTTTTCCCGACGCTTGATTGATGCTCTGCTGTTCTGATGTGAGCAATGAATCACCCACCCAAAGCTGCTACTTTCATTAGAAAAAAAAGGCAAAAATGTGTTTAGAGGGAGGTGTTCTTGTGATCATTCCGCATGAGGCTGCAGGAAGGAAATAATAAAAGTATTTAATAATGACAAGCGAAAAGGTAAATGAGAGCAATAACAGCAGAATGCATAGAGCATAATGGCCAAAGGAATCAGGTAAAGAACTTAGAAGAAAGGTAGCTAAAGACATTTTGAGGAAAATGTGCAAATTAGATATAGCTTGAAAATACATAAAATCCATTTATTACTCATATCAGTCTATAAAATGACCGTGCTGTGTTTTCTGTAATTATGTGCAGAGGTATTTAACATTTTACATAATCACTACAGGACAATAGACATGTATTTAAGACATTCAAGCTTTTATGTTTACAGTGCTTTAAAAGTTTTCTTTATCCAGTGTTAGTGTAGTAAATCAGTGTGTATTATAGATAGCAACAAGTGCTCCAGCATTTAAAATTGTATTTTTAAAGGGTATTTATTAAGTGACAAACACCAAAAAGAAAATGTGCACTACAGGGTTACCTAAAAACAAACAAATAAAATTTGAAACCTTTTAGCAACTAGCTGTTTCTAAAAAATGGGATTAGTGATTATTGAGAAAAATACTTGCTGCCATCTTCTTATGAAGTTCCAGTGCTTCTTGGTTTGAGTTTCCTTTACCTGGATTAAGGGATTTCACATTTAGCAAACAATTGTGCTTTTTTTGCAACAGTATGGATGGTGCTCTTCACTGTCTCTGTGAGAGAAGTAACTACCTCAGTAACTCAAGTAAATATATTCAAAGTTGCACATGATCAGCTAGGATTTTCTAGCTTCTTGTAAATACATTCTCTAGGTATGTCACCTGTAATAAACTTTACTGTTACAGATATTAAGTGGAGTGATTACACAGGAAGTTCCACCTGAATATCAGGGAGAAGTTCTTTTAAGTATGCTTGACTGGGCACTGGAACAGATTGCCCAGAGAGGTTGTGGATTCTTCCTCACTGGAGATATTCAAAAGACATCTGGACACAATCCTGAGTAATGTGCTCTAGGGGACCCTGCTTGAACACTGATTGGACTAGATGACCTCCAGTGGTCCCTTCTAAACTTACCCGTTCTGTGCTTCTCTGAGGGGCCCTTACTGACTCAGTGGAAGCAGGCAGATAGCAGATTGCAGGCAGAAAAATAAAACTGCACCACTAAATTGGATTGACTAAATAACCTGTAGCTTGCAACAGGAAGGAACCTGGGTATGTAAGGCCCTTTCTTAGGAAGACTGTTGAGGAGAAACACACCGGCAGATGTGATCGGATATTCCCTAATATCTGAGACTTGTTGATATCCTACTGTAGTCTTTTTTAGTTCAGAAATGTAGAAATTAGGCTGCTTGATTCTAGGAGGTCTCTTGCCTGTTGTTAAAGAGCATGTATTTTGCTGCTTGTGATGTATTTTCTATTTCTATTATCTGTATTCCATCATTCCAACTGGAAAGTGGCATGTATGCTGGAGAATGTTCTCTTTAAATAAAGCAGAGAGAGGATGTTTATTATTGATCTCACAGATACTTCTGCTGTCTGCAATATGAACACGTATGGATTACTGGTAAAGCTAGAAAGCAAATTACATTTTCTTTTATCGTTTGTAAAAATGAAGTTAGGGCTTATGAAAGGTACTGGATTCAGGCTCTGGGGACCTAGCTTCTCTGTTTATCCAGGAAATAGATGTTGTACATCACAAGCAGAGGCAGTGGAAGTATTAACGATCTCAAAAGTTCTCACACTCCCTGTCTGCCTTCTTGGCCAAATCAAGGTACCAATAGGAAAGTTTAGTCTCTGCACAAACTTAATCCCGTTTTTTTCTCCAGTAAGGTACACAGTAATGCTGTTGGCTGTAGCTTTATTAACCAGAGCTTTTGTTCACAACAGTCTAGTTTAGAAATGCCAGCTCCATCATAGGCTTTGTTGCCTTTGTTGTCTAACCTAGATCATTTTCACGCCCTTTCAACATGAGGATTTCTAATTTTTCAGCAGTGAAATGGTACTCCTGTACCCATGTCCCATACAGCAGGTTGGGAATTAATCAGAACAAAGGTGTTAGGCACTTATTTGTGGAAGGGAACACAAATATGGAATATTTATAATAGATGCACATCTTGCATTTTGCTGATGGGCTATGGACAGTAATATCTTCGTGGCATAAGGTCTGTTGCTATTAAGAATTTAAAGGAGTAAAATATATTTCCTGTGTGTGGCAAAATTACCCCATATGGGTATGTTTCCCCAAGAAATGTGTGTAGGTATACCATGAGTGGCACAAGTATCCACGAACATTTTCATCCAGGCGATAAATAAAACGAAGCTAATGAAGCAGAACAATGAGGGGGGGTTGTTATATTTCAGCATGAAAGGCAAATTAATACCAATTTCAAATGCTTGAACCCACCTCTCAGAGACGTGTGTTATTTGTATAAATATTTTTAGAATCTTCTACGTTGATTAAATCAGGGCATAAGCAAATGAGGATGCAGTTTGTGAGTCTTGATACAGCTAAAGCCAATGTAATTTGCTGGTTTATCACCTTTATCAAAAATGGTGGGGAATTACATGCAAAGTGGCCAATTTGCCTGTGAATTTTGTTTTAGGGTTTGCATTTGAGACAGTTAAGTATTACACCAAAGAAAGTATTTTGGTTAGATGAAAGTGCATTTTGGCTGTCATAACTGATCTTCTGCTGCATTAGTGGGAGTTAGGTAAACATAGAAGCTTGATTGACAAAAAGAAGAGCAGCTGTTTACCTCTGTAGCATGGGGAAAAAGGGAGAAACCAATAGTTCTCTTCTCCTGTTGACAGATATAATGATATTCCTGATAATTTAATACAGTAACATTTTTCTGCCAGCTTTGTACAGGTTTTGATTGCTGTTACTCCGAGATGCAGTAGAATGAGAACAAAGTAAATAAGATGCACACAGAAGAAAGACTCGATGGACTTTTTGCTAGGAATATTTTTAAAATTGGAAATAAGCGCCCATCAAAACTGAGGATGGTTAGTTAAGTATCACAATATCAATGCAATTAAAAATCCATATGTTTTAATATATATGTTATTAAAATGTGTATGTTGTTTGAGATTCTGTAATAAATGTTTTCTGAATACTTTCCTATAATTTTCTCTACTTAAATTCCAGCTGCAATGATTTTTCTTAGCCTAATTTTAAGAAACCATTTCTAAGGTATTCCTTGTATGACTCCACTTTACTGCCTCAGAAGCTAAATTGTGGCTTTAACAGTAACAAAAAGCTCTATGATTATAGAATACGGAGTTTGAAACATGTGATACATCACTTCATATTCAAGGGAAAGCTATTGTATCTAGAATTATAAAGTCAAATTAAGGTTCTGCCTTCTGACATTACAAAGTACTGTAATACTGATTTTTAAATTTTTAAATTGTACTTAAAACATGGAACGTAGGGCCAGACAGATAATCTATCACATGTTGATAACAGTCTAGATACAACTTAATTATTTCTGTCTCGTCACTGGTGCATACAAATGCTAGTACTTAGAAATGCAAACAGTAAGTAATTTTTTCAGAGAGTGGACGTCCAGATGTATATTCTACAACTTGGTTAGAATAACAATGTAGCCAATTTTGCAATCATAACTGGTTGATATCAGAAAAATTGTGCTTAAACCAGGATGCCTTCAAATTATTTTGTACTTTGTGATTGGAGGTGTTTAAAGTAGCTTTACCAGTCAGTTTAGGTCACAAGCAGCCTTCTTTGGAATAACTTCTTTTTATTCATATACAGTTGTGAACAGGCTTATGACTTCATATTGACAGCATTACACTGATGACCCTCCAGAGCATGGGAGTAAAAGCGGTCTCACTTGTGCCTGCAGGTCTTGTGTTACGCTGGGGACAATGGCAGAATAACTACTAGTGAGGCAGGTTGATTGATAGAACCTTTTCTATAAAAAATTTCTCACTGTCCTATTGCATGATTTTTGAAATAATTTAGGGCTTTCTAGAGTGTAAATAATAGAGTATGTTGTGGCTGTGCAAAGTTTGAATTCAGGCCCTGTTTCTGAGAAGTGAAGGTGTGATGGATGTTTTTTGTTGAAGTGTAAGATTTGGAACGTTTGCTGAGTAAAGAGGAAGCTGTTTATATGTCCCAGAGATATGCAATGTGTGTTTTGATAAATGTTGAGGGATATCTGGGCGTGAGAAGTAACCTAAGGACAAGTATTAGGTCAGATCAAAGGTCTGTTTAGTCATTCTCTGTGATGGAGTCTAGGGACC
The DNA here is from genome assembly GCF_020740725.1 of Corvus hawaiiensis. Classification (NCBI taxonomy): domain Eukaryota; kingdom Metazoa; phylum Chordata; class Aves; order Passeriformes; family Corvidae; genus Corvus; species Corvus hawaiiensis. The sequence goes on along the minus strand of NC_063213.1, from coordinate 67,442,421 downwards.
TGAGGATATGTTAAGTAGTCCCTTGTTGCAGGGTCCCTCTCTCAGCATAGCCCCTGGCTTGTGCTAGTAACTTATGTGGAGGTTGTGTATAGATTGTTTAATAGCCTCTAGTAGACATTTCCTCCTACACTTTGTCTGTTGCTTTGAAGTCATTTAAGTTTTTGGCCTCTGTAATGTTCAGTTAGGGAGCTTTAATGGGTTATCAGTCTGGATGAATCTAGGACTGAACAGTACTGTGAAGGTCATGGAATTGATAAGTGAAGTTACCACAGAATGGTTTGGGTTGGAAGAGACCTTAAAGATCATCTAGTTCCAATTACCCTGCCATGTCAGGGACACACTTTCACTTGACCAGGTTGCTCAAAGCCCCATCCAGTTTGGCCTTGAATGCTTCCACAACTTCTCTGGGCAATGTGTTCCAGTGACTCATCATAAAAGTAAACAATCACAGTAAAGAATTTCTTTCTGATATCTAATCTAAACCTACCCTTCTTCAGTTTAAAGCCATTCCCCCTTGTCTTGTCACTACATGCCCTTGTAAAAAGTCCCTCTCAAGCTCTCCTGCAGGCCCCCTTTAGGTACTGGAAGGCTGCCCTAAGACCTCTTTGGAGCCTTCTGTTCTCCAGGCTGAACAACCCCAGTGCTCTCAGCCTGTCTTCATAGGAGAGGTTCTCCAGCCCTCTGATAGTCTTCATGACCCTGCTCTGGACTTGCTCCAACAGGTCTGTGTCCTGCTTATGTTGTGGACCCCAGAGCTGGGCATAGCACTCCAGGAGGGGTTGTACACGACTGGAGTAGAGCGGCAGAATCACCTCCCTTGACCTTCTGGTCACACTTCTTTTGATGTAGCCCAGTTTATGACTGGCTTTCTGGAAAGCTTGCTGAGCATGTGCTCAATCCCACTGTCCGTGTCACCAACGAAAATGTTAAACAGTGACAGTCCCAATGCTGACCCTTAAGGAATGCCCCTCATCACTGGTCTCCACCTGGACGTTGAGCCATTGATTGCAATTGTTTGAGTGCAACCATCCATCCAATTCCTTATCCATTGAGCAGCCCACCCATCGAATCCATCTCTCTCCAGTTTAGAGGCAATGGCATAGCATGGGACAGCATCAAATGCTTTGTACAGGTAGATGGCTTCAATTGCTTTTCCCTCAATCACCAGCACTGTAACCCCATCATAGAAGGCCAGCAGATTTGTCAGGCATGATTTGCTGTATTGAAGCCATGCTGACTGTCACGAATAACCTCCTCACTTTCCATGTGGCTTAGTATAATTTCCAGGAGGATCTGTTCCATGATCTTGCTGGGCACAGAGGTGAGACTAACCAGCTTGTACGTCCCCAGGTCTTCCTTTTTTTTCCTTTTGAAAATGGGGGCTATATTCCCGCTTTTCCAGTAAGTGGGAACATCATCATATTGCCATGACTCCTTAAATATGATGCACAGGGGCATAGCCACTTTCTCTACCACTATACGTATGCATTATATGGTATTTCGAGGTACATAAACTTGGAAGTTGGTATTTGGCAAGAAGACTATGTTCCTGGAAAACAAAGCAAACAGGTTTTTTGGTGTCAAGTAGATAGTGGAAAGGAAAGATTGATATTTCTCAGAAGAAGAAGAATATGGAGGTCTATTTTATACTTCTGATTGGTAACTTTAGGGAGAGAATAAGCTTGGACAGGCTTGGCTGGAGAATGACACTTTTAGATAATCATCAAAATATTTTATATTGAATCGAAATTAATTTGAAACAAAACTCCCGAGTTTCTGAAGTTCATTCTTCATTACATCTTAATTCCTCTTAAAAAAGGATTGAAGTAATTTTTACACTACATTGGTTTCTCCTGAATTAGCTTATAATATAAGTTAATAATTGATGTCAAAGAAGTGTGTGTACTTTGCTGATGTGCTAGAAAATGAAATCAGCTGGGAATTAGCCACAGTTGAAGTTAAAAGCAATATACTTTATTTATTACTAAAGACATGGTGTAATAAATAATGGATTTTATATGTATTCTCAAATTTTCTGAAGGCAAGATTATGAAAAACCTCTGTAGCATAATGTAAACTGAAGTAACTAACGTGTTATGCATGGGAAGGTATTGAAATGAATTTTCACATGACTTGTTTTGTACTCATGGGTGTTTTTATGATATTTTATAGTGTCTTAGGAGTATCTTTTAAAACTAAAGCAGCACTCCTCTGAAGTAGTTTTGTTACTGCTTTATTGGCATTGGAACTGGTGTGCTACAAGGCACGATGATATGCTCACATTTATATAGACTCCAGTGTCTAAGGTAAGAAGGGAATGCAGATCTCCCTCTTGTGTTAACTCTTCCTGGTGTTTTACAAGGGCTGGGAGCTTGTCCTCTGTGTGCTGAACCATTTTAAGAGTCAGTTCTGTTGAGGTATCCTAATGCCTACCCTGCAGTTTTCTGAGAATGAATCCATATGACACACTACAGCAAAGAATGACCAGTGAAACTGTTTGCCATTGACCCTATTTCTCCCTGCTCCAAATCAACATGAAATTACATCATCCGTGTGTGAAAAGACTGCAGAGAAATTATCAGAGGAGCCAGAGAGTCGATGACAAAGATATTCTCTACCTGTCATTGGATTTATTCTCTTTTGAACTGACATGTGTCAGGTACAACTTCCTCTGGTCTCTTTGTTGAGAAATGTGGTTCAAATTTGGCAACATTCAAGTGTTTAAAGCTGTCAAAGCCAGACACTTCTGTAAGTGCCAGGTTCACCCTCTGGCATCGTCCTTGCTAAAAAGTTAAATTCTGGGTTGGTTTGTAGCATTTGTCATCATTGGGAATGTTTTCTGTTACAGATGTCCTAGAGGACTTCTAAATATTTTATTTCCATTGTATTTTACTTTTAGAGCAATTTTTAAAAAATTGTTTCATAATAAGTATCTTCTTTGCCCATTAGTAGTAATGTCTCCTAATTAAGCTTCAATCTTTTTTATTACTACGATAACCTCTAGATTCTTACAGCAAGACAGAGCTTGAGCTGTGCTCAAATTTGCATAAACTTACAACAAATAAGCCTCTCTAACTAGGGGAGTTTATAATATGGAATAACTTAGGAAAAAAATAGAAATATATACTAATTCATATGATGCACATTCCTTTTGGTGTAGTGCACCCTCTGCATGGTTGCTTTTTATTTGGCATCTCCTGCTGTGCATGGAGAGAATGCAAGAATTCCTGGAACTCCACTGTCTTTTTGAAGCTTGAGGTTTATCTGCATTATTGGTGCTATGTTGATTTCTTTTTATTAGGATTAAGTATGTTGGTAAATTTTCACTTTTTAAAGCATTGGCTTTTCAAAATAGGGTAAAATATGACGTATCCAAAGTCTCTCTAAAATGTTTAAACAGAATAATATTTTGACAAAGATAAATTTATATCTAGAAAGTTATATGCAATGCCCTAAGAGTTGTCCTGTGACTTCATTGCCTTCATAAAAAATCCTCATGGGTGTATCCAACATCTAACTACACAGGGATCATGCCCAAATTTATGCTCAATGCATTACACAAACATTCAGGAGAGGACAATGCAAAAAGTGGTTTAAGTTCTAGATAATGGCAAGAAATTGGAAAAAAGCCCATAGTAGAGTCCAAAATATTTTGGATTTAATTTTTATTAAATTTTGAATGTTCTATTTTATAATTTTATTTGCATAATTTTTATAGTAACTGAGTTACTCTTGTAGACATTAAGTAATTGTAAAGGCACTACATTTCTTTGAGTGCTTATTGAGTTATCATAGGTACTTCATTTTTATTTCATTTTTATTAACAATTCATGCACTAAATAGAAGGGAAAAGTTTGCTGATTTTGCATGAAATTGCTAATTCCACAATCTGTGAGTACCCATTACACCATGAAGCAAAGAATATAATTTTTTTCTACAATCATCTACAAAAAAGAATACATTATATATATATTTCTTTTTTTTTTGAAAAACACTGCTCTTTTTCCCCTCTTTTTTTTTTTTCTGGAAATAGTAATTGCAAAAAAATGGCATACCACCTCCAAATATGCTGAAATGTCAGACTATTTACTGTCATACTAGAGATGTAAAAATAAACTAGTTTTGCTTTACTGAGTAAACAACCAAGAATATGTTGATTATGAATATGTAAGTGTCATTTATATGTGGGGTGGCTGACTTTTTCCCATCTGTCAAATCTACACAGATTAAGAGTCTGGTGTAAATGTCAATATGAATCCAAGTATGACAGCTCTATTTATTTCTAAACATGATGTACACCATGGTGCCTGTTTCTGTAACAAAGTGTGCCTGAAAATTAAGTGTGTCATAAGCATTCATTTAAAGAAACAGCCTACAGTCTGCCAAAGACATCATATAAAGAAAAATATCCTTTTCAAGAAGGGAATTTGTTACTCGACTATTTTAATGTCAGTTGTTTCTTCTTTGCAGCATGTCTACTATGTCTTTGGTAGCCAACCTGATTACCCCATATCATAAAAATTTAGTACCTTTCTACTGCAGTAGTTACTGGGTTATTGTTCATTTTGAAGGTATAATCAAGTCCATAAATTGCTAACTCTGCTGCTGAACTTAGGCCAATAATCTAAAGTCTTTTTTTTCCCCTATGGTCCATCTTGCAAGCTTTTTTCCTTTACTAAGCAGTTTAAACTGATATTTACAAATAAGTGAATAACATTATAACATGGATATTATTCTCAGTTTATTACAGTTGTATTCTGATTGCTTGGATATGTTGAAGGTAGTGTATTTCTGTATTTTTTTTCTTTTCCTGAACCTACACATCATTATTATTTGGGGTAATCTGGCCAGTTCTGCCAGGCCTTCAGCATGTTCTTTATATACCTAGATCACATTGCAACATGGCTAGGTTGCAGTGTTCTTGGGCTCCATTAATTATATTGTTTAGTGATACCTGGAGCAGTAGCATTATTAATGGTGTGTGAGAAAGATGAAAATTACTTGGGGCATGAAAGCTGGCGGCAGAAAATCCTTCTACAAGCAAGAATCAGCAGAGTTCACTGCAAAGGAGTAAAGGTAGTGTCAAACAATTTTTGTTTAGATAGAAACTAGTGGCCTTTAGTTCCTGTGTACCCACTGCATTTAATCTTGAAGATTAATCAATTCCTTTAAAGAAAGAGAAAAATAAATTTTTTAGGTTCATTAACATAAAGAAGTGTTCTTTTAATGGTAATGGCTATGGCAAATACTTCTACTGGTAAAATTGGTTAGAATTATTCTATTTGTTTGTGTGAGCTATAATCTCAATCAGCCATACTGAAAACATTCTGTACTACAGTTGTATTAGAAGAGCACCTGCTTGTATAGAAAAATTAATTTCATGGTCCTTTGCTTGTAAGATATTACACTTCATCTATCTTAAAGGCCATTCCTTATGGGAAGTAGCTAGAAATGTGCTAGTTTGCAACCTGATAGTTTGGAACCTCCCTGTTGGGAACTCTTTGATAGTTCACTCAGCAGCACGACTGTTCCAGGGCTCACTAACGAGAATCATTGCTTTTGGCTGAGGTATCTGGACATCTTTCAGTGACTCTTCCAAAACTGACAGATCTATATTTTTTTGTATTGAAACAAAGTTCCTTTGTGTAATTTTCCATGGGATTCTTCAGACTCTTTATATTCAGTGCTGGAGTGTCCATGTAGGTGTTAAAATTGCTTGACTACAAAACTGAACATCTACTCAGTTCAGTTCAAAGTGAGTGAACACTGATGTTTCATGACTCACACCATCCAGTTATAACATTTTCTATTAGGAAAGAATGAAAACCATTCTGTTTGCTCGTTTCCTGAAGTGAAAAGTCATCTGCATAGAAATGTGGCTTTTTAGTTTAACCATTTGTCTGTAATACTTCAATCTAGTACACTGTCTGATAATTTCTGAAGCTGATGTAAGCTCTCACAAGTAGTCTTTCAACACCATGCTGCTTTTATTCTAGCTCCTGTTTATAGGTGAGAAAACTGAAGAAGTGAGTGAAGCATTTATAACACAGTGGGCAGTAGTACTTGTACTGTTAGAGCTCATTAATTCCTTTCACAGCCCAGTGATCATTGTCCCAGAATGCTTCAGCTTTCAGGAGAGTTTGACTTTACTTTGCCATTTAAAATGTAGGCTTATTGTTATAATATTATTTTTTAAATTTGTTGTTGAAGACCGGCATATTTGTCTTTGTTCTCGAAATTTTGCTGGCTCAGTGCATTTGTCACTTTTGGAAAGAATTTATTTATATATGCATGTTTCTGTTCTGTGATTTATTTTATTTATTTTTTTAGAAATATTTGTGCATGTAGCATAGTCATGGAAAAACCTGATTTTAATTGGATGACATTCAAGAGTGTAGTGGTTCTGTTCAAATTATCACTTGCTTAGTCAGGATCAGTAAGGCATCTCCGATCATGAATGTGAATAGTACTATTGTATAAGTAAATTTTCTTCCTAATAGTTTGTGCCCATTTCGTTACTGGAAGATGAAGCGTGTGGATTAGGTAATGAATTTTAAGGAACAAAAATACAACTGAACTACTAAACAAACTTTTCATATAGACTTAATTTCTGTAATGTTTGTTGAAGAGTAAAGTGTCTGTTTCCCACCAAACTGGAAGAGTCTGGAACATTGATCTTAGGTCTTGCTGCTTTTGTGGCCACGTGCTCGAACGCTATTAGGCTCAACAAATGTTGCCTGAATTTAATATGCTTTGGTAAAACTATTTTTCATTTCAAGCAATTGGTTTATTAGTGTGAGGTTACTAAAAATGATGAGGTGTTTTTGCCTACTACTGAACTGAAAGTCTGGTACAAGGACCCATAGTTTTCCCTGCTGCACACAATACTTGGCACTCTGTGCCTGGACTTCTGCTAGGTTTAGTTTTGCTGTGCTTGAGCCTTGCTTGGTACTCCCTGCTGCTCTGCAAACCTGGAGAAAGACTTTTTCATTCATCTGTTTTGTTGCGAATACGGTTCTTTTTTCTTTTTCTTTTTTTTTATGTGAAAATGCTTTTTAATCTTCTCAGAGAGGCACAGTTTGAGTCCATATTTTCTTGGGTAATGGATTTGGGTGCATTATTTGTTGTTCTTCAGAGTCAGAAGGGACTAAGCTAATTTCAGCTGTGAATGTATTCTCCAGTATTTTTCACTCACTTAGTTGTTTTGGATATTTGGCTGCTTGAACAGAAGGGGCAGGAAGATTAGGGATGTGCTTTTCCGTGCCCTGGAGAGATACGCCTTGAGGCAGCTTTTGTACAGTTTCTGGTGATAATATAGTACTGACAGACAACAAAGTGCTTTGCTGTATGTTTGTCATGAACATATAAGAGTGTGGACAATCTTGATGGAGCAGAGCAGAATAACTCAATGGTTATATTCATAATGTAATCTGTTATATAAGCATGTCCCAAGCTTCCCAAACCCCTTCAAGTCCTGCTATTGTTGACCTGCTGAATAGAATTTGAGGAAGATAGTGCATTCACAATGAGTGAAAAATACTTCATTTTTAAAAATTTTGTATCCCTTTCTAATACTAATAAATCCTCTGCATAAATAAAAGCTGTTTCACTAAAGCTTGTCTAAGAAGTGATATTTGCAGAAATGTCAGTTGCAATCTTTGTTTTCTTCATGTCAGTTTGATAAAGGAAATAATAGCCTGCACTAGTATTTACTCTAGGTCCTCTGAAATTTAAATACAGCAGTAGTTCTTAATAAACTACCTCGGTTAAACTAAAACTGTGTTCAGATGCTGAGAGTCAGAAGTGCTAGGGGCTGGACTGGGGAGTTTTGCAAGCAAACAACCACCAGCAGTACCACCCCAGGATGGTGACTGAACATGAGCTATTAAGGGAGATGGCTTACACCACAAGTCCTGTGCCTTTCCTCCCATGGCCGTGGCTGACTAGGAAACATACTCTTTTTGGCAAATTCTGTTGGCAGCAACAAGGAGACTTCGTATTCTTGCATTTTTCATTTTTTTGATTTTGATTGCTAGGTGGACTACTATGCAGGAATGGATGACAACTAAAATTTCCTCACAAAGTAAGAATTCTTGGAAAACCATAGTACATTTTAAAATCTTTGTTAAACTTGCATATTGATTTTGTAATTCTATACTTCTAATGTAATTCTGTATTTCTAATAGAATAAAAATTTGGGAGACCTTCCCCAGAGGATGCTTTTCTAGTGCTCGCTTTATATAGTGATGCTGCAACTAGATGGTCTTAGGTCTCACTGCAAAGTTTTTTGTTCTGCTTTGAGGTAATGGTGAACAATTCTTTTATGAGGAAGGCAGCCTGAAGAATAGAAGATACTTTTAAACATGCAAAACATCAGGTATGAGCCCAGTCTTCATATACTTTATCTAGGGTTTTGGGTCACTGTAAATATGTGCGTCCATACAAGATTTTTCTTGTACTAGACTTCACTGGTGTCACATCTGATGGTGAGTTTTGTATATGCAAGAGGTTTGGGCTGAGTAGACATCATCTACTTCCAGACTCTGTCCATCATTTCCTTAATGAGTGGCTCAAGGAAAATTTTTGTCTTCTGTAAGAAGACGAAAAAGCTTTTCATGCTCCTCATAGCAGAAGTATATTGTATGACTTTCACAACCTCTTGCTTGACTAGCATGTTACTAAAGACATTTAGGTCAAAGCAACCTTGTTAAACTTGGTATGGATTATTTCCTCCTCAGTGGAGTCCTCCCATACAGTTGTATCAATTCCAAGAGTGCAAATTTCTGTAGCTTGTTATTTACTAGAAATGCCAGCATAGCTTCATAGGGAATTGACACCAAGGGAACCAGGTTAAACTGTATGGTGTGATATAGACATATGTATAAATGTAATACAGTATATAAGTCTTTCATGTCTTTTTGAGTATTAATTGCCCCACAAGACTGTCCATGTTCTATCACAAGGGTAGAAACAGAAAACATTTTAGAAATTAATGCTGTGTGTTTAGCCAGCACCAGGACCCTAAGAACTTTGAAAGTATGAATAAATGTATTCCAATTACTGACTAATGCAGGTAATGGGTTTATGGTACTTAGAGGGCTGGATGTGTTCCCTGACAGCCTGCAGACATTAGGGGCCCCTCATGACCAGCCTGCAATGTAGGCATTATGGAGTGATTTTTACTTTACTGCCTTTTCCATCAGATCATCCCCTTTCTTTCACACACAAGGTTAATTCACTTCTTGATCACATTATTTCCTCGCTGCTCTTTGACAATATAAAAATTCTGAGTGGACAGCTCAATCCCTCTTCCATCTCAGATTTGATTGTTATGGTATTGCCTGGCGTCCCTCAGAGGCCTCCAGCAGCCTTTGCTGCACTTTATGACACTTAAATGGCTGGGCTACAATTTCTCCATCTATTCACGAAATGCTGTTAATAACTCATTTTCAAAGAGGCCCTTCTTTATGTCTTGGCATTAAAGGATTTTTTATTAGGTGCCAGGATAGGTGACACACAGCCCCAGTAACCAAAGAGTTAATTAATCTGTTGAAATTTATTGCCTTTTATACTGCACTCAGTGTGACAGTCCCTAAGAGAAACAGATACTATATTTACAACTGAGCTGAAATATTCAGTAATATAGTCTGCATACTGACCCACTCCATCAGTGTATGCCTTTTACTGGAGTATCCATTAATCAACTAAGATGGATTTGTGTAATCTGTCTTCTTTCCTATTCTGAGATTCCAATAAATATTGAAATAATAATTTATTGATTACTCTGCAATATAAATGTGTAGTAAAGCCACCCAAGATATTTGCATACTAATGCATTTCAAAGCTCTTGGCATTCTGTAGGTGTGAGGAAGAGAGAGATTGTAACAGGGGTTAGGATGGAATTCCTCTGGAATGTAGAACACCAAATTCTGTGTTAGCAGGATGTGGTGGTTCTCTAAGGTAATTTTTGAGATTGTATATTGAGGGTAAACCTAAGTTGTATTACTCGCCTTTCATTTGGGTGACAATAAACACAGGAATGTTTTTTTTGTTTGGCAAACAAAAACGTTTCAATTCTTTTCAAGTGAGGTGTTTATCAGAAGATACTGGCTTTGTTCTTTCTGAAAATAACAGTCTGGGCTGCCCACTATATTGAAGTCCTGCTGTAAAGGATGTGTGTGCCTGTAATATGCATGACTCAGTGCAGCAGATTATTTGATGCAACTCTCCTGAGAGCTGAAATAAAGAAGGTTCTGTCAAGGGAGGAATTATGACAGCTTCTGGCATAAATTAGAGAATTTATGTGCAGTGCTGTAATTCACTGCAGCCTTTCTTTAGCAGTGGGATGCAATATACCATGTATCTGCTGTAGCACTGAGATCCAAGGTTTTCACACACCTAACCCTGCTCTGTACTAGGGCATGAACTATAAGGCAGTTTTGTTTGCTCTGTGCTGCTTTTCTGTGGTAATTTCTCTCTACCTCCTTATGATTTACTCATTTGTCTTGTTTATTACATTAGTAGTGGTTAATCCAAGCAGCTCTGCTTAACTACCGAAATGTCATGTCCAAGTAGAAGAGTTTGCACTCATTTGCAGAAAAAATCTCTTTGTTTATGACCTTGTATGGCACATAGCACTAAATGGGATTCAAACTATGATAAATTTTAATTCTGTTTTAAAAAATCCTACTGCATCAAAAAGTTAAGGCTGGACAATCTACTTGGAATATCACCTGATGAATATTGAACGACTCTTGTGAGGTAGTAACAATGTACCTCTTTATGCCTTGTCTTCTCTTCCTCATTTCTTTCTGACTATGACAGCTGGAAGCAGCCTTACAGTAGACGGTGCGACTCTGGTGTTTTTGCCAGAGAAACCTGCAAGAGAAAAGCTGAGCAAGATTTTTGGGTCTCTTGGAGATGTATTCTTTTATGAACTTCAATTAGAATTTTTGCCTTTGCTTCATAAAGGCTTCTCCCTTTGCCAGCAATGGAGAAATGATTAGGTAACATTTTCCTGGCTGCTGTTTAGGAAAAGCAGATCATTGTCCTTTCTTTGAGAATGCCTACAAGTAAAAAAGTCTGCTCTGGCAAATCTTTTTCACTAAGCAATTAGAAGAACCAGTCAGTATGCCTGATGACTTGCACTTCACTTTCTAGCACGGCCTAAATTTGTTCTAAAATTTCAGTGGTCTGTTTAGGAGACTCTATTGTCTCAAACACTGAGAAAGATCAATTTTCAAGAATTAACACAGAAATGCATCCCTCTAGTAAAGTATGAGATGTTTAGTTCTGCTTGGCTCTTATGCTATAAGTTCAAGTGTTTTCTCTCTCACATGTATATGGATAACCACTGTGTGAGACTTTCAATGTAACTGTTGATCTGTAGGACAAACATGTCCATTTTGCCCTGAGGATTCAAATGAAAAATTTGATTGCTGCTAATCTTTTCTAAATGCCAAATAAGTTACCAAGACAGGAATATCTGGGGTTTTTTTGCATATGAAGAACTTTAACCTGTTTCTGGGTGCTCTGCTTTCTCAGTACTTTGGTACCAACCAGTACTATCTATTTGTCTAGTATAGAACATAGCATATTCTCACTCATGAAAACCATGATCATGAGTGGAGTTTTGGGGGATAATCTTTTTCCTTGAATAGTGCAGAAGCCCTTAGTTCAATTCAATCACAAGTGGTTTATGCAGCACATTTCAAGTCTCCATAACAATTTTTCATAGTTTTGGGTAACTGGTTCTGATCAGAATAACTGAAGTATAGATAAAATTGTACTGCACAGGATTTGTTTTCTATTGTCTTTCTGATGAGGTTAACCAGATGGCGAAGTATAGTCATCTAGGCAGTACCATAGATCATCACGCACACACACACAAATAGACAAAAATGGAGGATGATAAATTTTCTGTTAGTTTTATCTGTATATGAATCAAAAAAGACTCAAAACCTGCAGAAAGCCAACCTTTTGAAACTAAAGAAGTCCAATGCCATTATTTTCTATATTTCTGTATATAGCACAGCATTCTAAGGAAGTCTAAACCTGTTTGTTGCCTTTTTTTTCTTTAATGCAATTTCACCTATTGTGAATTTTATAACAGTTTTCGGGAATGCATATTCTATTTTATAATTCATGACATTAAGTATCTTAATAGCAAAAAAAAGGTGTTAAAAATAAACTACTTAATATGGGATTTTTTTATGCCATGTTGCTTTAAGTGATCTGAAGTCAGCTATGGAAGGAAGGTCACAGGATTAAGCTGCTTTGCACCCCGATCTGGCTGCTAACTCAAAAATGGGTTAACAATAATAATAATGTTGTAAACATACAAATTTGTTTTTGTTTTTGTTTTTTTTCCCCTAATTATTTGATCCCTGTTCTCAGAAACAGCAACTTCAGTGCCACAAATTCTAGTGATAGCAAAAATACCAGCATGGTCTTAGGGTATCTAGTGAGATTGTGCATTTTGACTATTAAGCTATCAGTTGTTTCTTTAGTCAATAACATTCCCCAGGGTGGTTTGGTGATTACACGGGCTTGATATAAAAATGATTGCAGCACATAGCATTGCAAGATGCACATCACTCAGTAACTGTGCTTCTTCAGCCACAAATTAAGTTGTACTGAGATTGACTGTACTGACTGGATATGAAAGACTTTGGGTGTCATGAGATATGTTGCTGCTTCTGCTCAGCGTAGTGGGAATTTTGTTTCATTGAAACCCTTTTTGGAATGCAAAATCAAGTCTGGTATCACATATTTGTAATTATGTTAAATACTGGGGGACTGGGCTTTGCAAGCTTTTCAGGGGCATATGTATTTGGGTTTTATGGTGAGTTTGTGTGTGAGTTATAACACTGACTGCTGTTTCAGTGCAAATGATGAATGGAAACAAACTATAGCAAAGTATGACTTGTGGGAAAAGTTATGTGAGTTGGCTGTTAGGACTGTGCTAGAATTTGACTGGAAGAGAGGAGTCAGAAAGAGGACTACTGCAGGGGTAGAAGTGAAAATCATGCACCAATTTATTGTCTTCCATTGGAAGTATTGATTGATATACTAGTGTTTCATGGTGGTTTGTAGGAGGAGACCAATTAGTTCAATTTCACAGCTGCTTGTATTTCTGGAAATACTTCTCTAGTTTTATGAGGAACCTTTTTCATTGTTGTCCGTACTCAGATTAAAAATATTATCCTTCATAAGTTCAGAAGTTTATACATCTTCTATTATTTTCAGCTGTTGCTATCTATTACTCAACTTGGGTGTGAAGAACCATTTTCTAACCAAAAATTTTTGCAGGAGATTTACTATTTCTATTTCCAGATGTGTCTCTATATGGGACATTTTTATCTTTATTTACTTTTAGAGAAATTACAGCATAGTAAGAATTGTTGTAGGTGAGTGAACCCGTCATTTAGGCACTGAAACAGCATATATGTTTTAAAGTGAGAATACTCAGGAAAAAGCCATTCAATAGCTTAAAGGTGATTTCTGCTTCATGCTGCTTCTAATGCTTTCATAATAAACCTGAAAGAAATGAAGGTTATATATATATGTGTGTGTGTATATAAATATATATGTCTTTACTGTTATGCCTGTGATTAACACAAACATGACCTTTCTTTAAATTGAAAGTCACTTGGGACCATGTACAGCTGTGGTGTAAGGAAGTGTTACACCATCCAAAGTCAGTGGCAGTTGTGCCCTTGTATGCCAGGCCTGCCTATGGCCTCTGTCTGTTTAGCCATACTATATTAATATCATTTGGATATTCCCAGAGGTTATTTTTCCTTACAAACTACATATTATGGTTGGCAACTTGTGACAGGTGAGTTCTGGTTCCCATATGTCATATGCAAGACTGCAGGAAAATATATCCATGTTCTTCACATCAAAATGCCAAAATGTCAACAGTCACCTCTCAGCATAAAGACCTTCAGAAATACAAAAGAAAAGTGTTTGGCATCATCCCTTGTAAATGCAGGCCTGTCTGAGAAGCTGTCTGTAGAGATAGATCTATCAGTCACTGTGGAGTCTTGTTTGTGAGGGAACATGACACAACGCTGTCACAGCTTGAGCACTGTGCTTTCCTCCCATGGAGTGGTGCATATGGCATGAATGCCAGCTGACCACAAAACTGAATGACACTCAAGGTGACTCTGTCATTGGCTGTTGGTTTTTCTAAGCCACCTTCTAAAGAAGTAAAATTAAAACTGGCCAAGTCGTAATGAATCACAGAACCATTGAAAATTCTGAGTTGGAAGGGACCCACAAGGATCATTGAGCCCAACTCTTAAATTTTTCCACAGATCTACACCTTGCATCTGATATGTTTTTTCTGGTCTTTATTCAAGAAAAAACCTTGTAAGTTTGTGTTATGTAGAGTTATATTAAATCCCCTTTGGAAGAAAACACCTAAGCTGTGTGGTAGATCATCTCTTTATCTTACTCAACTCTGAGTTTCTTTTTTTGTTATGTTCCTCCATGGTTGCTACTAATTAAGAATACTTTACATAACATTAAGTTTAGAAAGCCAAACTGAAAGGCAATATGATAGTATATGTAATATTTAATTTAAATCTGATTTGAAAGAAATTAATCCAGTGGAATCAAGTTGCAGTCTATGTTCATATCATCAAGAATTAAAAATTGAATTATACCAAACTCTAACATCCATAAACTTGACAGAAAGAATGACTTCTGTCATTTGCAAGTCAGAGCAAAAACTCCTAATGTTATCTGTAGGTCTATTTTTTAGGAGTTTTTTTGTTTTATTTTTGTTTTGTTTGTTTGCTTTTTCTTTTTAAATACATAATTTATTTTTTTTCTTGAAAATGATGAGAAACTGACACATGGAACATCCGTTTTGGGCCTTCTGCTTTTGAGATCTGCTTCAAACAATGCTAAAATTGTCACATACTGAAAACTGGCAGTTACTTTGTTGCAAAAAAAAATTTAAAAAGATATAAATATTGATTGAGGGTGGCATGTGAAAATTTCACATTTCACATGTGTGCAGATGTGTGAATCTTTTGAATTTGTTGCTCTTATTTCAGTTATATTCATAAAATTCCATGTTTATTTGGGCAAATGACAATATCAAATTTAATACATTCTGGTTGACTATTTTTCCTCCACCGAGAAACTCCGAGAAGCTAGGTACAGAAAGGTATAAAACACCTTATGCTTTATATAATGTTCCTTAGAGATTTAGAAATCTGGGAAATTTGGGCTATCTATCACTTTCTTGCCTTTATATTTTTGTCAAGTAAATGCTTTATTTAAAGCTTGTCATCACTGAAGCTGGAAAAAATTTTCTTTAATTCCTCTTTGTTCAGCTGGGCTTCGTGTGTGGGGAAAGATTGTATGTCATCTACTAATGTTAGCATTGCTAATGTGAGTGTTGCTGGGGGAGTTAAGATTCAGTAAGCAAATCATCTGAGACAAAAGAAATTTACAAAGGCATGTTTTAATATTCAAAACATTCTGTTTCTCTGTGCACTAAAAAAAATTTGTCATTCTCTTATACAACAATAACAAGCGATGAAGTCAAGCTTGCACAAAAAGTAAACTAGAATTTTATTTATGGAGTTTTTCTAAAGAATTGTATTTTGAAGAGCTTGCCATTATAAGAAAATTTTGGTGCTGTATCAAAGCATATGTTTAAGGAAAACCTTTTAATATCAGGTCATTCTACCATTAAAATTCATTGTAATTCCATGCAAAAGAAACATAAAAGTAAGGATCATTTAAGTCCCATAAATTTCACCAGTAAAATATTTTTTCTTTCCAGTATTTCTGAATATTTCACAGCTTTTTCAATGAAAATTAATTTTAGTTTTTAAAAAAAGTGATTGACATGAACTTTCAGGATAATATTTTTAGAGGAAACCAAGTGGTTTTTATTTTTTCCTCCTGACTTTATTTTCCTCCAAGGGGAAAAAGAAAGTGGTGTATAAGTTATTGTTTATATTGAGGAGCACAGTACTTTAATATTCCTGAACTAGTTCTAACAAAACTAACTTTCATATAATTTGCTGATATAAGCATTAATAAATTAGCATTCACAGAACCCCTGTGAGTGCTCTGTCAGAACTAGTTAAAAAAACTGAAACTGGACACTTTTGTGTTAGAAAATTAATCTCTTTTAAGATAAATCTGCTTCATGAAATTGCTTCTTTTCATGAAAACATATTTTTAAAAACGAGATGCTTGGATAGTGGGAGTATCCTGTTGTGGTAGGAAACATTTTGAATCCTTTTACTTTGTCTTTTTATAACTTTTTTATTTATTGTGTAGAGAGATACAGCCTGCACTAGATGGGAGAAGTTCAAGGCAAGGAGGTTTGTTCTTACACAGATGAGTTTGGACATGTCCCTGTCTGTGATATTGTAAGAGATAGTGAAAGGAGGTTGTAGTCAGGTGAGGATTGGTCTCTTCAACCTGGCAACTTGCAACTGAACAAGAGGACATAGCCTCAAACTGCAGCAGGGGAGGTTTAGTTTGGGCATTAGGAAGAATTTCTTCACAGACAGAGTGATTGTTTATTGCAGTGGGCTGCATGGGGAGGTGGTAGAGTCCCTTTAGGTGTTTAAGGAAAGACTGGACATGGCACTCAGTGCCATGGTCTGGTTGGTATGGTGGTGTTTTGATCATAGGTTGGACTTGATGACCTCAGAGGTATTTTCCAACCTAATTTTCCAACCTCATCAGCCATGTTTTTATTTGCCAGTAGATTGGAAGAAGGCCCTTTCTCTTGACCTTGAATGTGTAACCATCCTCTTAGGCATTAATTTCCTCCAAGGTTCAGCATTGATAAGACAGTGTAACAACTTGGACTCCAGAGAAAATCCGAGTTGTAAGAAAGTACCTAAACTAGAACTGCACAAGACAGGGAAAGCAAAATGGCAGATGGAGGTAAGATAGATGAACTGAGTTTAGATAAAAGTTGACAGGGATTCAAGAGGAAAACTGGTAACATGGAAAAAAAAAGAAAAAAAATTACTTGGCAGATGGGAGATCAACAATATCAAAGAGTAACAGGGACCAACCATTCCCCACCAGGCTGATGCCTGCCTTGCTGGAAAACACTCATTATTACTGAGGTGTATTACTAAGAACAGTGACAATGCTTAGTGTAGTAACTCATTTATCCTTGTTGTCTTTTTGTGTGTGTTAGCCAGTAAACTCCTGAGTTGCATGTAAAATATGCCGGAGCAAAGTGATGCAGAGAAGGGAGAAATACAAAGGCAAATTAGTAGTTTCTGTCCTTAAAGCTACACTCATTCTTACCCCTTCCTTTCCTGCCTTCTCCCAGAATAGGCTGCCCTTATCCATCTTGAGCATTGAGAACAAACCCTGTGCTGTGTTGCACCACAGATGAAGTCTGGGAATGGTCTTGGAGATAGCTTCTTGGCATGGCATGAAGCCGTAGCGGACACTGTGTAGCAGCTACATATTAATAGATGATTATAGGTTAGTGTTCAATCCCATGCCTTGGCTGCGCTCTATTTGCTGCTGTAGATGCAGCTCTTCATTCTGAATGAGACTTGGGTTGGATTTTTTAATCACCAGTTTTTATGGGACTGTTTCAGTGGCAACTTAACTTTTTTATGTTGTGTGCACACAAGATTGCACCTTGTTCAAAATCTTCCTTTTTTCTGTCCATGTTCTTCCTGGTACCCTGCGTGATACTGCAGAGCCAAAATTGTATGTTCAGCTTGCTTTTACCTCTGTTGGTTTTGTTGCTGTTTTAACACTAAGCTTTGATTAACTTGCTATGGTTTTCCCTGAACAAAAAGAGGTAGGATACAAACCAGAGGTAATAGTCTCAGTGCCTGAATAATAAAAGAAGCAAGGCAAGTTAAGGAAAAACGAGAGTTATTAAGAGGATTCAGGATTATATGGCCACATCATAATGGTGGAGGGAGAAAGGATCCTTTTATGAGGAAATTTAATGCTGTGAGTTCCTACCAAAATCTAACAGAGCAGAAGTCTTAAAGTACAAGAGAAGAGAATAAATATTTTTTCATGTCCTCCCCTGTTTGTCATCATTAACCAGGTAACTCATTTGGCTTGAGTGACATGTGCTGCACGGTGAAACCTCTCTGTTGTTTATTTTTTTTAGCAGATAGGGCTGATAAGATTTGCAGTGAATGAGAAGCTGCAGTTCTCCTAGGAGAGGCAATATAATGTCCCAGAAAATCATCAGTTTGGAAAGCACTTTTTTGCTTCAGTTGTAGTATCAGTTTAGAGCACTTTTGTTTCAGCTCCAAAACTTAATGTTGACTTTTGTCAGGAATGTATTACAGTAATTGGGACTGTGAAAAAAATTGGATTTCATGGAATTTCTCCAGGGTGCAATTCAAAAAGAGGGATGAACATGGGAGAAATGGTGCCTGGAAACAGGTGGATGGTGATCAAAGTAGGCAAATGGCTGAACTTAGTCTCCTTTTAACAAACTAACATGGAGCAGCAGATACACTGTTCTATGACAGTCCTTACCTCTGTGTGCATTTCAGTAGAAGAATCTCTCTGTTTGCATCATCCTCAAGTTCGTCATTATTTATTAGAGCTTTAGAATTAGAATAAAACTTTTGGCCCTTTGGAAATCCTGTCCTTTCCATTTACCCTCCTTTTCATGGGAGTTAACTAGGAAGTTTTGTTGCTGCTTTTCAGCCATTTCTTTGTTGTTTGTCTACTCTTTAGCTGGACTTTTGTAGACTAGTTTCACCATGTGGATGAGGTAAGAAATGGCTTCTGAACATATGAGATTGGACAATTATGCATTAAACTCTGAAATGATGTTATTAGTGACAATAATTTTTTCTGATTGCCCAAGGACCTGCTCTTTCAGCTCAGTGTGGTATTGCCTGACTTCTTGGTACAAATTCTTTTTCTTTTTTTTTAAATTTACCTTGTGAAAAAAACATAATAAATGCTCTTGAATGAGCACTGGCGCTGTTAGTGGTGTAATTTGATTTTAGGGTGCAATATGTAGGAAGGAGATATTCTGGTTTGGGGTCTTTCTTTAAAAGAAAAATATACCTTTTAAGCTTGCACTGCCATAAATGCCAACAAGTATTTGGATTGCAGCACTGTTGGAAATTAAAAGGTTAGCCAGGGCCAAATGAGGAATGATTTTTTTTTTTAAATTTATTATTAAATTAGCTTTCAGTTTAGCTTTAACTGTTTTGCTGGGGTTTTTTTTTACCATTTCTTTCTTTTCAAGAATGCATCTTCATTATGGGATTAATGAGTTGGATGCACATTTCTGAGACCTGTACTAATATTGGCTTCTCAATAAAGTAATCTACACATGAAGTTCCAGAGACCAGATATAATATAACCTTCCCTAAAGCATTTTCTGAAAATTTGTCTTATCTCAGGACTAATTTCTGAAAATATATTAAAATATTTAGATTAATTTGTTGTAAACTAAAATTAGACTGATATTTAAATTTTAAATTCTTCAATTATGTGATTTCAATTAAAAAAGTAAAATCAGAGTTTATTTTCCTCCAGCTTTGGCCAGAAGAGGGAACCATCTCACTGTATCAGCCGCTTCTGTGACTGCACTTAAAAACTTTTTTTTGCTTTTGTTTTTATTCCTGCATTGCAACTAAATGCAAATCTAAGACTGCTGAACCATCTCAGGACTCCTTCAGGATCATAAAGATATTTCTTTACCTTAGGATTTATTAACACTGTGGAATCACAGTAAGCATATTGTGTTCTGCATTTACAACCAGGAGGAGAAAAAAGAGGAAAAAAGTTGCTTAATGCAGACTAGTTAGCTTGATTGCTTTGCATGTTAGGAGCTTACATCTACATTGTTTATGCACCACAAAAATAATATCATTTTCTATAGTGTCTTTGAGAAGTACAGCAAATTGAGAAGAAAAAAAAGGGGAATATGAGAATTTGAGTAATCCGGAGGGTGTATTAGTGCAGTTTTTGTTACACAGCTAGATGTCCACACATCCAGAGGATTTCTAGATTGCTGAGAATGTAAATTACTCAGGAATGACTGATGGAGTTCAGGGCTTTAAGCCTGGGAATGTTGCTGCCAGAAACAAGTGATTCCTCCTCACTGCATAGAAATCTCCTTATAGGTAATTGCAGACATTGGGTTTCATTGATTGGAAAGGGGCAAGAATTGTGTTTTCCCTCAGCACACAAACATTATTTTAGAAATATATTGGAATCTCATTTACTTTGCTTGGGTTTTGGCACTGGGGACTTCTGTCCCGTTCCTGCAGTTGTGAGATTGCCAGGCAGAACAACACCAGGGATAATTCTTAGGTGTCCTCAGCCTGAGACTGTTACAACTCCTTTTCTGCAAGTAGATGAGTGGAAAGAAAATGAATTCACGGGTCAGTTTTTCCTCAGTTGGGGGAGGATGCAACTTGCAGGTAGGCAGAGGCATAAAATATTGTTTCCTTACTATTTTTCCCAATAGCCCAAGACTCTGTGCAAAGCGGTTTTAGCACCTGGGAAGTGAAACATACCATGGTAGAGTATTTTGCAAGCTTTCTAGCCTTAATCTACAACATAAGTAATGTTAGTGCCTAAATACCAAGGTAACTCTGTTAAAAAAAAGTCAGTCAGCTTTGAACTGGTCTTTACTTGTTGAGCTTCATTGTGTTGCTGAGATTATTCACTTGTCAGGATGCCACTCGGATCTGAGATGAGTTGCTGAAGCCCTTGTACACTGTGCCCTCAGGACAGCAAGGTTTTGCGTATTGGGTGACACTGGAATGCATTAGTGTGTTATGTCAAGGTGTCTTTTGCTTTTAGATTTGCTTTTGGGCTTCTATTTACTAGTTTGGCTCAACTAATTTAAAATTGCTGGTAGTGATAAGAGGTGATCAACACTCAAATACATAATTTGACTGATCTTCTGTTTCATAGGGTCAATGGCTCTGAACTGAAAGCAAATAGAGCGGATTGTTGGCTGATGAAATTTTACCATTGTATTCACAGCATCTAAAGATCTCAAATTCTGTGAATATATAGCCTTTGGACTGACGTTTTGTTATTCAACTTCAGACATTGTTCATATATGCCAAAATTATCAAACTTACTTTTAAAGAAATTTAATTTTCTATTTGTAGTGACTAGATCTCCAATATAGATTTAGTAAAGTCAACTAGAGCTGTAATGCCTTGCATTCACGGGAATAAAATGACTCTGAGGTTCTTAACCATGAGTGTAGAAGTATTGTTTTAAGCACCTAGTTGTAAAATGTAAAACATAGTGGTAGACATAACATTAAAAATTACATAGAAACACTCTTAGGAGGACCATCCACTTTAAGAAAATGGAGTAAAGGAAAGGTTATGACCAATTGAAAATGCTGTACTGAGCATAAGTGGAAGAAAATTTAATTGTCCAAGATGTACGTTTCCTAGGGCACACGATTAATTGTAGTGGAAATGTTCAATTGCTTGTAATTTTGCAGAAAATTCCCTCCTGGGCTCTGAAACTTTACATGCTTAGTCATAGCCTAACGGAGCATTTTCTTAGAAAGTTCAGCTAATTGTTTTTAGTTATACATGAAACAATTTAGGGGGACTTAGCTAAAAATGGTTCAAGCTGACAATAAAAACTTTAGATTTAGATGAGACTAGTAGAAATGAAAATTAATTTTATTTTGTTTGGGGTTTTTTTGTTTTTATTGATTTTGGTTTATAGAAATGGATGTCTTTTGATTTAATTTTGGGGAGAAAGAAACATAATAAATAGATTTGTGTAAATAAACACATAATATGTACTGTAACGATTTGTAGCTCCAGTGACTTCATACGACATTAACATGGCATATGTTCAACTGTGGACTGGAATATGGACTCACTGTCTCATAGAATAACTTAAAATATTTAGAATATCCTTATTTAAGCAGTATAAGCATGTAGCATTCACAAGATGTTCCTTACTTTAAGAAAATCTTGGAAAGCTTGAAAAAGGTTACTAGCTAGACCAGCATACCTTGTGTGCAATAGGGAGATTGCTGGACTGTTCAAACGATGGTATTTGTTTATGAGAATGCCCTGATGGTGACCTTGCAGTGAAGTATGGTCTCTGTCTGTCCCTTCACTGACCTATGTTCCATTTTCAGTTTGTATTACACTGGAATTAAAGTTGTGGTTATTTCATGATCAGTCTTATTATGTAGTTATTTTCTTTAGCTGGAAATCTGCATATTTAACAAACATTCCTTTCTAGAATTTCTACTACCCAATCTTCTACCAAGTATTAAGATTATGTGAGTGATTTTTAGAAAATTGATCAAGCTGAGACGTATGTTATCATGTTATATTTGGAATTTGCAGGATATTTTCAGCATCTATATTGAAATGTTTCTTATCTTTTAATGTTGTATTTAATTAATATTTTTACTCTTCTATTACATTTATAACACTTTACAATGTTTTGTTTTGCAAATTGAAGTAGAGTTTTAAATAAATTGAGTACTGTTAATGGTGAACTAATCTTTTCTAAGCAGGATGTTATGAAACTAGAGAGCATGATAGTATGCAGAAGTCCCTCTATTTGTGGTGTATTATATCAGAGTTTATTATTTGGTGTTAGATAATTCTTCCTCAGAGAGTATGCCCATATGGAATAATTTTTATTATCTACTTTGGAAGTTTTCTCAGTAATTTTGCTACAACTTAGTTAAAAATGACCTTGGATGAAGCTAGTTTTCTTTTTTTGGTCCTCCTGTGGCTACCTAAGGCAAGTTTTATTGTGTATCCTGCATCAATTCTTGGTGGCAAATCTCTAGTTAATGGAAGAGAGAATTTTGCTCTAAATGCCTGTAATCATAGTTGTTAAATACACATACGATAATATATAGTTAGTTTTGTATTTCTCCTTCATGGCTGTAGAACTCTAGTTGCAATACTTTTATTGGGCATTTTTGCAAGTTTAGGTAATGGAGGATTTAGAGTCAGAGTTGTCAGTATTTATTGACGGAGTTAAAAGCGGCTGGATTTGCACAGAGTTTAGGGGTGGAGAGAGTAACTGTGTTTCCCGTGGGGGTTATTTTACCCCTCTTTTTCAAGTTGTTTTTTCCCAAGTGGGGAGCTGCAGATTAAATTTTGAGCTGATGAGGTGTCGTGATGCATGAAGCTGCTGTAAACATCACCTCCCTTCACCATCTTGTTTGTACCTCTGCAGCACATTTAGACATAAATACTCAGTACCACACTGGCTTGAAATAATATTTGCTTGGGTTCTGAAAATGCAGTAAATATTCTTCACCTGTGGCTAGCATTTGTGGAGCTAAAATATGATATAGTTTGGATTAATTTTTCTGTAAGCTTTGCAGAAGTGATTTGGCTGGTTAAAAAGAAGACTCAACACCTAGATGTATATAAAGCTGTCTACACTCTACTTCATCTGGTTTTAAATGGCTATTAAAAGTGTCATTGGCCCAAAACAAACTTGTTCCCTTGTAGAATGCTTGTTATACGCTAACCACTGCTGAGAATGGAATAAATACAGAAAAATAAAAAAAGAGCTAGTGAACCAGAGTATTTATGGTTGTGTGAGTTTTTCTTTTCTGTTTAAAATAAGAAAGAGTGACCAATAATGGAATTGGAAACTAACATGCATTAAGTAGTTCTGCAATATGTGGATGTATGATTTATATGCTCAAGCATAGTATTTGCTTCCCTTTCTGTGCTGTTAATTAATGTTAGTGTGGCTAACAATTTTTGTTATTATTACGTGCCAGTCGGTCAGCAAAACATGTTCAGAAAGGCCCACTATTTTGTGTGCTCTGCTTTGTGTGTGCCTACTTTGAAAGGTCTTCAGTGTGATTTTTCACAGGAAGCGAATGATCTCAGCTGCTGTTGAGCTCAGAGCAGTGGGTACTGATTACCTTTCAAAGTTATGCTTTGGGAGTCCCAAAATGAGAATCCAGATACTGAATTACTCAAATTTAGCAAATGGTTTAAAATGCATAGACCGTGATATCTGTCTTCCAGTTCCTTCATTTACAAGGAGGCAGAGCAGCAATTCCCCTGTCTCATTAGGGTGTTAAAAGGTTTAGTTGAAAGTCTCTAGGATACTTTGAAAATGTAGAACATCATCAAAGAACAATTTAATATATGCGAGAATCAATTGTAAGCTGCTTGCTGGCGACAGAGAAATGAGGGTCTTCTTCCTCTTTTGTATAAGGGGTAGCAGTTTTGCAAGCTCTGGGGAGAATGGGAGTGTGTAATAATGTACCTCAATCCAGATGTCCAGTATAGCCACTGAATGAGGGGAAATCTCTGCAATGAGTTCTGGATTGCTTCCCCTCTTCCTTGAAGACACCGTTACTCCCAAACATTCTGAATAACAAACTCACCATATAGCTTCTACAATCTTTATTAATTTACATTGAGTGAAAGAAAGTACTGACCACAGTCTAAACTGCCTTAAGACCTTTGGGTGGAATTAATCTTGTCTTTAGAATACAGAGTAGGATGCTGAACTTGATCCTGCTCTTAGTTTCTGCTCTTAGTCAGGGTAAAGAAATGGGCATCTCTAGGATATGACTCATTTTGACCATCTTGGACAAGGGATAGGTTAAAACTAGAGCTACCACTGCTGGGGTCATGAGCAGGCATCTACCTTCTGAATGTTTGAAGTTAGAAAAGATGCATCCTGTTGTTGCTTTCTGGAAATCCCCTGAGGCTGACCACTGGGGAGCTGCCTGATTACACCTCAGCTGGGCTCAGGTACAACATGGATCTGAAGGAGGAGAACTGCAGGTATCCAGGGAACTTCAAAGCCAAACCAAGATAGTTTACTGGGTTTAGCTAATGAAATGGTTGAGTGGGAAGTTATTTCAGCTTAAGTTTTTTTACTGGAGCACCTTTGTTGTGTCTGGTTTTTGTGCTAGCTACCTACAGCTTGTACTGGCTTTAGACCACCTTGTTTTTCCTTCATGTTTACAAGCCTGTAGTTGTATATCAAAACCTAGAGTCACTTAAAACTTTCAGCAAATTTCAGTGTGGGCTCTGAGCTCTGTCATGGCTTGAGACTATCAAAGAGGAGCACTATTCAGTCTATGGCAATCTCGGTAAGAGATACACTAAGATAAATGCATTAGTTTTTTGTCTACTAAATAGAATTGCCTATTAAGTGTATTTGAACTCCATTTAATCTTTTTTTCTTTGGTTGACTTAAGAAAACCCACTCATCTGAACAACTGAAAAATCAGCAGAAGAAAGTAAAAATGAAAAAGAGAAAACCATAGCAAGAATCGTTCATTGTTGGATTCTGATGTGAGATTCTTTCCAAGGATAGGCTCCTATTCAGAATTTCTGTGAAAATACCCTTATATCGTGAAAGTTGCCTGAAAGGGCCTTTTATTTAATAGCCTTTTGTTAAGTACTGAATTGAAAAATAAACAGTCAGAGAAACTGTGAGCTCTTCTGAGAAAAATACATGTGAACATGGCTGCTGCTCCAGCATGTATTTGAGAGGAAGTCTGTCATTGAACTAATGGTACAAGTTCTTAAAAATGTGATGCTAAGATTTTGTTTTTCACATTGTCTTTTACAAGTAGTCCAGCTAATATCAGTCAATATTGAGAGTCACTATGCAATATTGCATCCTGCTACCTTCATGTGCCTTGCTAGGAATATGCAGCTGGTGGAAACTACTGCTCATGACAAGGTCATAGTGGTATTTTCTACCTCAGCAGAAATCTGTTCCTATAAGAGGCACCACGTCCCACACAAAGTCCCTTTTATTTCAGTGCAACATCTTTGAATATGTTGTTATTTAGTGTCACAGAGAACAAGAGAGTCTGGCACACTTAAAGGCTGAAATAAAAGTAATTTTGATAAATCAGATGAGAGTTGATGACAGCGAGCTGTGAAATGCAAAGATAACAGTTAAATGTTTAAATTAAATCAAAAGAGAGGAGTAAAAAGTTTGAAATCATAAAGAATTTTTTTTTCACTCCTCTGATACCTTATGTTGAATAGCCAGATCATTTTATTATTGAAAATACTGTGGCAGTAATCTTTTATTGCTTGCAGTATAGGCCTACAGCATTAAGTTAGTATAAAATTACATATAGTTTAATATATCTGTACAACACCTTTAAACAAGCTTCTCTAGGCAGGAAGGTTATCCGTCTTATAAATCTATTATTTCATTGTACATCTTGATAGCCTAGCATTGCTTCTAGCCATGTTTAAGCATTAAATAGTGCATTATTATTTCACATAAATCAACCAGAGATGTGTGAATTCATAAATTTTGCATTTGCACAGACAGTATTTTAAACGTTTTATGGCTTCGTGGGAACTTGGTTGAAAAGCCTGTACACAAATCAGTGCCCAAGAAATTTAAGTAAAATTTAATATTGCAATTACTGCTTTTCAAATTCGTTGCTTGCATATTTTAGAAATGTTTTAACAGGGTCTAAAAATAAAAACCAAAACCTGGAGACAAGGCGTTCAGTCAGATTCTGCTGGATAGCTCCTTTGCTGCAGTGGAGTAGATGATTGTTTTTTCTGATGTTCGCTCGGTTATCATTTGTGTTTTGTTTTCTGCTTTATTTGTACTTTGTTTAATGCTCTAACTTTTTGCTGCTTCTTGTCTTTCATCTCAATTCTTCTAGGCCCTTAAACTGTAAAGAATTTTGCACAAGCCTGATATTTTAAGGAAACTTCACTGATGGTTTGGGTTATTTTGAATAAAACCTTGAAAATACCTTCTCAAGACATTTTATTTTTAGAGAATATGTACATATTCTGCTGCTAAAAAGTATATTGTCAAGAAAGGAAAACCAGGAAAAACTGTCTATCAGGCATTGCACCATTGTAGCACATGATAAGGTAGCTTTATGTTTCACAGAGTACAAGCAAGCATATTGGGGAAAGACGTCCACAAAAAAGCTGAGTTATTGTTGCTTCTGGAGTCTACTATGTTTCTTATGTCAAGTGTTCAAAATTTGACTATTGCTTTATTTATCTGTAGTTAAACTTTGTGAATTCTCTACTGCTGTACAATTGCAAAGTAATTCAGTACCCCTTTCTTTTACAGATGGGAATCTGAGCCAGGGAAGTTAGAAGCTGTGTGTTGCCATGCCCATTTTGCTGCAGGAATTACCTTTAGTTCTTTTGGACAACTCAAAGTGCACCAGGAACTACTTTGTAGGGAATGAAGCCCAGCTGTGTTGGATATCCAAATGAGTGGAGATGGGAGGAACTTGGGAAATTACTCACAATTCTTTTGCACTTTGAGGGGAAATATGGGTCTCTGCTTCTTCCGTTGTTCAGCCTCTTCCTCCTCACCCTTGCATGTGCATGAAGAGACCTCAATTCCAGGTAGCACACCAGTGAGCTGAATCAGGCTCTGAGTATTTTACTTGCAGCTTGCACAGATAATTTTTTGCAGGAACAGCAATGGAATCTGCATCCAGAAGGACTGAATTGTGTTGACTCTTCCTTTTTCTTCCTTAACACTATGCCGTGTCAAGTGAATGGGAATTTTGCCATAAAATTTAATGGTGATAGAATAAGATCCAATTATTATCTTTTGTGTCTATGCAGAAATTATCTGTAATTATTTAACTAAAAAAAATAGAACAGTTTTGACTTTTTGTTGCTTTGTTTCATTTTTTTTTCTTTTGCACTTTGCTCTTCTTGTGTTCTTTGCAAATTGTTGTAATTGAGGTGGAAATGCCTATGCATATTTAAATCATATTCTCATACACTTAGTTTAAACATTCACAGCTTCAATCATTTTAACTGTGGTTAAAAATCTGGGTAGGTCTTCTCCTACCAATTTGGAATGTTTTTTATTTTACCTTGCCACAAATAAATGGCTAGAGGGAATTTAATCAAATGTTAAAATATTTCAACATAGAGTGAAGACTTAGGATGGAAATTTTTACACCAAAAAATAGATGATTAGCGAGCATGTTTTTAGGTTTTCATTAGGGCAGACATAACTGAACAGCTGGCAGAATATTGGCTTGTCTTGGAGCTACACATACAACACAGAATCAGCTTTTTACAGGACGGAGATCATGGGGCAAATTTGATACAGATTCTGCTCTTAGATAAATCTGGGCAACACTTCCATGTTTTACTGATTAAATGGGCAATAACAGTGACAAAGAGAAGACCTTTCTCCAAGATTTTATCTGGTCTGCATAACCTGGGAAGCAGTAGTTTTCATTTGTGATATTGACAAAAAAAGTCTGGTGTGATTCCTGTGAATTCCTTCTCTTGAGCACGTTGCTCCTTTCTTTTCACTTTTTCCCAGGAGGTGTGTGGTTGCTGATGAAGAGAGAAGGAAAAAAAAATCATCATGTATGTATTTGAATAGGATTGACTTTATTAATAAGAAAAAGAATGTAATATCTGTGTGGGTGGCACACTGCGAGAACTTACGTGAATGTGAAAGAGTGGATCCAACCAGGAAGTTATATAAGGAAATTTACACTGGTTGGGAAGAGGGCTTGTGAAAAATGTTCTGAAACTGAGGGGCAAAAATTGTAATGCTTCCTGCAACCATGAGTTTTGAAAGTTTTGTTTGCTGCCATTAAAGTTTCATTATTTCAGTAACTTTTTTTTTTTTTTTTTTTTTGTGTTTTATTGAATGTCCTGAAGAGGATCTGTGCCTATCTGACATACATGTTATTAAATTCAGTTCTCCATTGCTTGGAACTCTAAGGAGTCAAGATATACTGAATAGAAGAAGAACACAGTTAATAATTTTGTCATGCAGAAGCTTAAATATATTGACACTGTTTCACCAGCAGTTCTGAGAAAGAGCACTACACTAGCTTATAGAAAAAGCTTGGATTTTGAAGCCATATAGTTTGCTTTCATGTGAGTGAATATTCCCCTCCTAGACATGGGTTAACTGGAGCGAAACAGTATTGCTGTCTAGAGAACTGAATTTTCCAGAGAGTTTGGTGTTAATGGAAAATGTTCTATATGAAAGAAAAAGGAAAAAAATTTGAAAATGAAAATTTTCAATTTTAGTGGGTTTAAATTTCTGCTAAGAATATGATTTTTTTTTTTTTCCTGGATGATGTGGATTAAAATTACTTGTTAATATTTCTGGAACAAGGAATATTTTTTTTCTCATTTCTAACAAACATTATTTTAGAACAAGGGAAGAGGAAGTGCCTAAGTGACAAGTTTCATAGAGAGGTGAGTTCTGGAGTTTTTATTGAGGGGAAAATATGTGAGCAGTTGAACATATGAGTAGTGATTCTAGAAAAACTTGTTACTCCTTGCCACAGAAAGATTCTCTCTCCTTCTGTAATACAAAGAAGATGAATACATTTGTGGTACAGTGCTGGACTGCAGAGCCATCTGTATCATGGAGTGCATGTGAAAACCTGGCACTGAGTTTTCTACTCTGGCAGCAGCTAGAATTATATTAATGTCAATAGAGTTGGCTTGGTACAAAAATGGGGCAGTGTTGTAGAGAATAAGGCTGTCTCACCTAGGTTGCCAGCTTACATCGATATTGTGCTGCAGTGAAAAATTCCAAGTGCAGAGTCCCAACAAATCAGATCTCTGTTGTTTTTGAAGGCAAGGCATTTTTTGTGTTACTGTTCATTACTGGGCAAGAAAACAAAGATGTTCAAGACTAAGATTAATGATATCAGCAGATCATTGTCTAAAGATTAATCTTTTTAAAATGATGAGAAAGGGATAGACACAGTGAGCCTCTAGCTGCCTACAGCTACAAAGAGTAATAATAAACATTACTATGGCAGGGCTGGCTCTGGAATACTAACAGAGACATATCAAGTTATCATCAGTAAACACTAATGGTGGGTTCTTGTTGTTTTTTGGCTACTGATGACTGTTGAAAATGGTGTGGCTTTTCCCCCCTCCTTCCTAAAGCAACAATTGTGTACTTTCTTTTGATGTCTAACTATTTAATATTCATTTTTTTGGGATCAATTCTCTCTTTCATGGTATTGTCAGTGTACTACTTTCTCTTACAAAAACTTCTACCTTATTGCCTGAGTCTAAAATTATCAGGGATTTAAAAAAATGTTCATTATAGAAATTACATTTACTCTGTAAACCCAGGAGGCATTGACTTTCTGTTAGCTCCCCTATAACTAATCCTTAGTGCATGTATATTTTTGTGCATGCCTGCTGTTTTTATATTTAGCAGAATATCTATTTATACCACATAGGAGGTCTATGTAGCAATTGCATAAATCTGTTTATTTTTCAAGGGCTACATATCAGCAACTGATGGTATAGGAATGGTCTGTGTAAGCTAAAATATACTAATATTATTTCTTTTCAATCTCTTCACTATTTATGCATCTCTTGCCAATATCACAAACTTTGTGGTTCGAAAAGGAATTGCAGACTTTTGTTCAGAACAGTCTGAGCTGAGAAGTCTGCAAATTTTGAAGTTTGTTTATGCCAAGCAGTTCTTTTTTCCCATAAGCTTAAAAAGGCAGGCAGTGATAGAAGCAGCCCATTTTCATATCCAACAACGGCAATGACAGTGGTGATTTAAATGTCCACAAGAGTCAGATTCTGCCAGTCTCACTGTCAGACAGAGCAGGATATTACATCAGGAGTAGCTCCACTGACTTCAGCCACGCTCTTGGAGTAGTGAAATGTTAGTATGACTTGGTGATGGTTGCAATTGACATCTTTATAATACTGTGACTTGACCAAAGAGGTTGTTTTGATAATTTGCTTCCATGAAAGAAGGCTTCTGTTCTTGCCTTGAGACACAATTCTGATTCAGTTTAAAATGAGATGTTTATGTATTATGAAGTTTGAGTTTTACCTACATTATGTCCTGAGAGCTGAAAAGTGCTCACTACGCTTCAGATTTAGTTATAATGTTAGACTACATGAAGTTGTATCATGATGATCAATTTCAAGCCGAGTATGGGAATAAGTGAATGGGTATAGTCAAGGGGAAATAATTAGTGTGGTATCTGTGAATATGTAATCATAGAATCATCTTGGAAGAGACTTCTAAGATCATTGAGTCCACCTATCACCCCAGGACTGCCATGTGCACTGTTAAACCATTTTCTCAAGTGCCACATTCAAACATGTTTTGAATACTTCAAGGGATGGTGATTCCACCACTTCCTTCAGCAGGTGTTGCAATGCCTGACAACCCTTTCAGTGAAAAAAGTTCTTAATATTCAATCTAAACCTCCCCTGGCACAACTTAAGGCTATTTACTCTCATCCTGCCACTTGTTACCTGGGAGACTGACTTCCATCTCACTGCAACCTCCTCTCAGGTAGTTGTAGAGAGTGATAAGGTCTCCTGAGGACCCTTTCCTCCAGGCTAAACAACCTCAGCTCCCTCAGCTCCTCCTCATCAGACTTGTGTTCTCACCCTCTCACCAGCTCCACTGCACTTTTTTGGACACACTCCAGCACCTCAATATCTTTCCTGTAGTGAGGGGACCCTGTATAATTGTCATTTATCAGAGCTTGCAGTGTTTCCCAAACATGGGAGTACTGCTGATAAGGATGATGGTGTAGGAAAATTTAAATATTTGGTTTTACAACACCTTCCCTCTGGACTATTTTCTTTCTTCAGGGCTGGATGAGGGCTGTTGCTCCTTTTGAAAGAACCTGAAGGCTAATTGAACAAGGAAAGCTTAAATTTGAATTGTTACAGTGTGGTGAATACTTAGCAATGCACGACTAAGTCGAAGGAGTACCTATATGAAAGTTTATTTCATTTTAAAAGTCTGTAAACTTATTTATGATGGAGTTTATGCAACACATTTCTCTTGTGGCTAAAATTTGATTCAGCATTTCATTATGTATATATGTGACTGTGAATTCAGTATAGGAAATTGTTTCAATAAGGAACAGATAAATTTTACTTGGGGGTCTTATCTAGCTTTATTTCAGGTAGTTTTAAAACCAAAATCCATGATGCATTTTTTTGTCATTGATGCAGATGTAGGCAAATTAGGTATGCAGCTTATGTCCTGTGATCTAGATTTGTTTTAAAATCATCATGGTGGAGATACTATCTGGAATAGAAGTAATATTAGGAAGGTGTATCCAGATCATTACAAAGGTACTGTAGGGGTCTCTTTGATTAGTGGGTCTTTAAAAATTCCAACTTATGCTCTTGAAGTGATTTCAGTAGTTGCATGAAAAAAATGAATGATGCAGTGCTTGAACAGGTTTTTTGTTTAAGAAATGTTTTCTGTGTAGAAGAAAAAGCAAAAAAAAGTTTACCAGAAGTATGCAAAAGTGCTTACAGAGCTCATGCCAGTTTTGCTTGCCTTCTGTCACACTTGGTTTATAATCACTGACTTGGTTACCCTGGTTCAAATTTCTGTAGCCCATTATAGCTCAATGAAGAGCTCTGTTAAAAATGCCATTGGCTTCATGGCAACAGTGTAATGTTTCCATAATTTTTCTCCTGTGATGAGAATTGGACAGATTGAGTTGGAAAATCTTATATTTTCGCACAATGTCGTTGTGGTAAAACTTGGTCAAAATTCGGGATTAGGAGTGCATCTTTGGGTTAGAAGTTCTTTTGATGATTCCATCATCAACTGTAAAAGTCATTTCAGTGTGTAAGTGTGCATTGCCTGAGACATTGTGCATCACTTTTAAAAAATACGGAGCATTTATATTTGGAAAATATGTCTCCCTAATTGTATATATTGTTCTGGGTCATTATTTTCTCATTGTTTAAATTGCAGCTCATTTATTTAAAAGAATACTTGTCAAAGGAAAGCTTTAAGTACTGATTTAAGAAAGCAGTGTTAAATAATTGAAATGGCTGTGATAAAATTGCCTTAGTTTAAACAGACCAGTTTTATCAGTCTGTTTAATGAATTGTGCTTTTATAGGGTGAGATAAATCTAATGTGAATTTGAGTGGTTGCACTAGAAATACAGCTCTAGGTGTGATCTCTCGTGGTTTTAACCAGCAGAATTAGAGAAAAAAAAAGGCAGTTCTATTCCTGCATTTCCTTTCAGAAACACTTCATGTACAATAAGCAATGCTGATATCTTTACAAATCTTTCTAATATCTACGTACCTGTAATGTCTGGGTATTTACATGTGGATTCTGTATTGGTGGCAAAGTGTCTTGGTCATTACTTGGAAAATATTTGTGCCTCTTGAAGTAGAAGTAAACTTAGAATTTCATATAGTCCTGGAATCATTAATTTTCACGCACTGGAATAGTGACACAATCAATTTCTTTGTAGACTGAGGGGACTTGGCAGGCAGGTCTTGCTGCTCACTAATGGTTTAGAAGGACATTTCTTGCACGAAAACCATCATACCTGCTTTGGGGCTGAAGACAACCACTGGTCAGTGCTGACAGAGGAGAAGGCTGGGATGTTTTGGATTCTGCTGTTTATGCTTCTGTGCATTGTGAGAGCACATCTTGCACAGAAGAAAATAAATAATAATTAAAAATATGTAGTAAGTCCTTTAGAGCATCATCAGCTTTTCTCTCCACTAATCCATTTAAATAACCTACACAGCAGGATTGGTACCTAATTTGGAGGGATAAGTAAGGGTTTCCTGTAGAACCCAGACACTTTACACTTAAAGGGAAGTCCTTGTATGCCTCCCATACTGGACTAGCATGCACAGTGCCATGAGTTGCAATAGAAGCTCTAGGAAGGTAGCATACAGTGTCTGAGACAATGTCACATTCTGGTCCCAAAATGATGGTGAAATTCCTGTCTGGTAAGACCAAGAATGTGCAGGTGGTGTTGCATAACTCAAAGGAGATCACTGGGCCAGTTACTAGCAGTTTTTACAGCTGGATTTATCCACCTTAAGTGTTTCTTAAATACTGTTAAGCTGATTTGGGGCACAGTTTGTCCTGTCAGCAATCATTTTGCATCTAAGGATATCTCAGGATAAAAGGCAATGCTCTGAGTGGGGCATATACATTTTCCTTCAACAGCTTTCAGTCCTTGGTAGTTTATCTAGAGAAAGAAAGACAAACTTGCAGTGTGAGCAGAATATGTCAGACAGTATGTGACTGACTTCCCAGGAAATATTACTCCAGCTGCAGTTGAATCCATTCAGATATTTCTTATTCTCAACAAGGCCCTCATGACTAGTCTTGTGTAAACAGTCTATACCATCAACTCTGCAACCTCACTTGCAGCACTGGAAATTATAATGATTACTTCAGGAAAAAAAAAGAAAAAAAAAAAAAGTTGAACTGAAGTCTCGCTGGTTTATACAAAACACTTTCAAGGGGAAGGACATGTTGCAAGTCACTTGTATATGATGTCATTTTGCTCCAATCAAATGGACATGTAGATTTCAAAATGATGCTTATCTTTATGCCTTATATTTTTGATTTATTATCCTTAGGTTAGCTCCTACTCAGGCTGTTTTCTGCAACATTGCTGTGTCTACTGACTGATACAAGGGTGTTGACAAAAGCCGCAGTTCACCTGAAGGAAGTTTATTGAGATTTCAATTGTTTTGCTGTTCTGAAAGGTGAGGGGAAATGCTCCTTCTTGCAGAAGTTGTGAAACATGATATTTCATAAGCTGAGCTGGCTATTGCTGCTCCTCTTCTTCCTCCCCAAAACAATCTATCTCCAAGGTGTGTGATTTCCTGTTCTGTGTCTGCTACTGGCAGAAACTGCTCTTTCAGTTTTCATTACAGACTATCAGCTTGTCCATCTGTGGAAAACAGACAGGATTCTTGTATCACTTAGCAGCTGTCTAGGGAATTCAGCCTAAGTTTTAAGGTTGCTGAAATCAAGCTGCTTTGAAGAACAGCTTGATTCTGATGGATTCTAATAAGGGGGGAAACCAGGTCTGCATAGCTGTCTTTTATACTGGTTTTATGATATGAGAATGAATCAGAAAACAAGAGCAAGTGAGTCTATAAAATGGGGGAGGCACTTGTAAAGTACAAGAGGTTCACATTTTTACTGTTCAGAAAGTACTTATATTTTTATTAGACAGTAGACTTTTCTGTCTTTGTTTTCAAGCCATTTCATCTTTCTACTACAAAATTGTAAATAATAGAAGGATATATTAAATACCAAGGAAAATTATTTTTAAAAGCGATTTTAAAAATTAATTTAAATTTAGACAGACATAGTATCACGGCATTAAAACACCCCAGGGTCCTTTTTATTGGTCCATTAATACTTGCCTCGAGTGGTAGAACACACCTGAGGCAAGATTTAATGAACCAATAAAACATGCCCTAGAGTGCCCTAATGCTATATTGCTAACCATTCCTATTACATAAATCCACTGTTTGCATGCTTCCTTCATATGTTTCAGAAAAATCTCCAATTAAGTGAAGAGCATATGACAATTCTTATCCTGAGTTTCCTTCAGCATATTTTGGAGCGATTAAAATGATTATTTGAGATATTTTTAATCAACCAATGCAATATACTGTGCCTAGAACTTTATGGACTGCCCAGATAGCAAATCCTTTAAGTGTGTTTATGCGTTAAGTCATTGTGTTTCTTTTCAGTTACTGAGAATTTTCTAAAGTCTCC
Source organism: Corvus hawaiiensis (assembly GCF_020740725.1). NCBI lineage: Eukaryota > Metazoa > Chordata > Aves > Passeriformes > Corvidae > Corvus > Corvus hawaiiensis. The sequence continues at coordinate 67,406,902 of NC_063213.1, read as the reverse complement.
CTAAAGAATTTGAATGCAATGCTGTTCTATTTCTGTTTTTGTTTTGAAACTACTCCACTTGTTTGTCTAGAATCCACCCCAAAGCAGAAATCTGGCAGAAAACTGGTCATAACTCCGGTCCCATTAAAATGCTCAAGGATGTTGCTAAAAGAATGCTGTCTGAAACCTCTGACATTGTTTAGTCAAAGAGTCATTTTAGTCCTTTTTAAGGAGGAGGATTTTTAGTGTTGTAAATCAACTTTAATGGAGTTAAGATTATTTACATCAGCTGATAGTCCATCTCTTTGCTTTCTAGAACATTCAGTAGGACTAGAAATGTAATAAATCAGACAGCTGAGATGGAAGAAAGTACAAAGGATGCTTCTTGTATTTTGCAATTGTTAATTTAAAGCCTTTGACTGAAGTTAGCTTTTGCCCTAATGATTTAGAATGTTCATAACCATGAGCAAAAATTGATAAACATACCTAAGTGTATCTGTACTTCGTAATAGGAAAAAGAAGGAGAAGATTGGTTTTGAATGTCATTGCATGAAGAATAATAACCCTTCATCAGAGAACAGGAGTGAGTTTTGTGCCTTATTAGTTTTGCTTTCCAGCGCTGTTTTGAGGCAGGATGATATTATGTTAAAGAAAGAAGACTGAGATTTATAGATGTAGATTGCAAGAATGGCTTATGACTTTTACATAATTGAGAATCTAACATGAAATAATTTTCGCATTAATGTGACTTGATAGTAGTCAAAGCCAAATCAGATGTGACTTAAGAGGTATGCATTTAGCAGAATCCTTACTTGAAGGCTTAGGAGGGGAGAAAGAAAATCCTATGTTGTTAAATTGATACATAAAAATTGAAGAAATTACTGCTTAGGCGTTTTCAGGGGTGGAGAAGCTTTGTAGGCCAGGCTTGATCTCTGCAAGAGTATTTGACAAGTTGAGCATACATGAGGATATGAGCCACACATACTTGTTAGGGCAAAAGTAACTTCACTTACAAGTCTAGATCCTCAGCTATTGTGAGCTGGCGTAGTTCCATGTAAGGCAATGAAATTATACCAGCTTATACCAGAGGATGAACTGGCCCCTAATCTTTCAAATAACATGCTCATTAAATGCTTAGGGCCAAATTCTTTCCTGGCATGACTCCATTGCACTTAATGGAATTAAGCCAGGAGACCATTTGGCCATTATTTAATACAGATAACAATCTAAGGGGAACCAGGTTTCTGTCTTTGTTTTTCTTTTGATATGTAGCATTAGCGAACTGTATGTGATTTTTATAAGACATAATATATGAAATACTGGCTCAAAGAGTCTGCACAGAGATCTCACAGGTACACCCCCAAATGTTCTTGATATGTTACCTTCTTTGGAGCAAATAATGTTGACATCCTCACAAGGTTTAAACCTTTTACTCTCTTCTGGAACTGTACTGTCCAGACTGTCATCTCTTGTCCCTACTTCTTCTTTTCTCATCATTTCCCTGTACAGTCATCTCAGAAATTTAAGCAGGGTTAAGCTTATTGCAGAAGTTAAGACTATCTGAAAAATGATGCTGTTTTAATTCTAGGACCAAATAACTGACATACATTTTCCAGAGTCATCTGGAAAAAAACTAGCATAATTTTTTCCTTTCAAAAGCATAGTGGCACCTTTTGTTTAAGATTTTTTGCTGCATCATCTAGCAGCTAAAAGGCTCAAATAAGTAATGAGTAAGCATTTCTATTATCAAGAATTGTTTCCTAGAGACAATTTAATTTTTTTAAAAGCTTGAGATATTTGCCTAAGTTTTACCTTCATGTCTTTTCTACAGCCTTGTTATGGCTAGGTAGGCCTTATTCTTTTGGCTTAGTGTGTGGATGACCTGAGCTTGTTAATGCTGGACATGAAATGTGGCTTAGAATCAGCCATGAACACTCAAATCTAGTCAGTTCCAACCCCCCTCCCACGCCCCCCATCCAGTTACCTCAAACAAAACTTGACCTTTTTTCCTTCTTTACCATTGTGACATCTTTTTTTTTATGAGTTGCTCTGAGATGTTACATACTACTCTCAGCAGCGGTTAGGTTTAGACCTTTGGGGGAAAAAAATCTTTGTTATATTTTTGGAGGACAATTTTGGAAAGGTGAGTGTTGCTACCCACCCTAATCCATAATTAGTATTTACTAAAAACAAACCCATTTTTGAAATAAATACTTACCATTGAAGGGCTTGAGGCCTTGATACAGTGCTTTGCAGCTGAGTTTGGGCATAGCAGGAATCATATCTCAGGGAAGATGGACTTCCCATATAAATGTTAGAAATCTGGTTCAGTGGTTGCTTTGCGACCCGCGTGCAGCTTTATGGAAGCATGAGTAACCCAAACACTAAAATCCAAAACAGAATCACCAGCCCTTTCTACAGCTTTCTTATTAAAGCTGGGCCAAGAGAGATCACTGCAAAGTATTTGCAGTTGTGAGTGATGTAACACAGCTCAAGGGCATTCAGTACCTGGCAAGCAGAACTGTCTTTGAATGGACTTAGATAAAGGACCACCATGAAAACACAGAATGAAAAACAGTGGAAGGGAAATCCATTGCCAATTAGTACCCAAAATATTCAGATGAACAAGAAGAGCTCCTTAAGCAAACCAAGTGGGGGATGAAGTGTCTGGAAACCAGGTGGTAGGATGAAGTGACTCATTTGAAGTTATGCATGAAAACATAATCAAATGTCAAGGAGTCAGTAAAACTTCTGGCTTCCATAAGTAGGGCTAATGTTTTCCAATTTCTTTCATGTTTTGGACTTGACCTAGGGCATGTAAAAGAAGCAGGTATCTTTCCATGGAAGGGGAAGGGCACTATTACTGTTACAAATAATACCTTAATAGCCTTCTTTAGTGGAAGCCTTCGCTCTCTACTCACCATCCTGGTTTAGATTACTCTAAATCAAAATCTAGTCAAATAATTTATGACAAGTAAATGTAATAGAGGGAGAAGAAGCTGTGTGATTGTTCTGCTAATGCCAGCCTGCAGAGTTGTTTGCTTGTAGAAATGAGAATTTCCCAAATCTCTGATGAAGTGATACAGTGGAAGCTACAGAGCACAACAGCACCAGGAGTTCTTGCTGGGGCTGGTGAGTAGCTTAATGGCACAGACTGAATCTGTTTATTTGATTGTTCTATTTTTCAAAGAGGGCATCTGCATGTGAGCATGTTTTCAGTTCTACTGAGCAGCAGAGTTGCAATCTTGCAGTAGCAATCAATGCATGTGTGGGGCTGTGTGTTTGCAATGAATATAGGTTTTTTTCCCTGGAAAATCAAGTACAGAGATGTGTACCAAGTTTACATTAATGGCTGTGCTTAACTACTGGTGTTTTTTTCCTCTCTGCATGCTTGAGTAGATGGATACTTTCTCTGTTCTTAAACACAACTTATGGGAAAAATATTTGTGTGAGATTGCCCAAGTAATTAGCCAGTTTACTCATGCAAATAAATATTTTTTTATTCAACTTGGAACATCTTTTTGGCAGCATTGCTTTTAATTACAGAAACATTTAAAGGATGACAAGGATGTAGTGCATACTAAAAATGTTCTGTGCAAATAGTGAGAGGATTTAGGTGAGCACCAGCAGCTCTGTAATTACCTTGCAGCCAGAAAGACCCTCACGTAGTTCTAAGGCTGTTAAAAATAAGGAAAGAAATAATTTTCTTCTCATGGGAAAGGAATTAATTAGCAGTGTACTGAGGGCCTTGGGATTGGTTCTCATCCAAAGTAGATAAATAAACCAAGCATTATTTCAGACTGCTCAACACGAGCAAATGTTACACTGGGAAAGCACCTTTGTAGGCTTGAAAACAAATCTGGCCCATGAGGAGAATGGCTAAGGGAATTTTAAACCACCTTTGCACCTTTCCAGCATGGCTTCTTCCAGAGGTCACTGAGACTCTTTACTGAGTAGACGCAGCCCTGAAGGCCTTTCTAAGTAACTCCATCCCTTTGGCTGACCTGCTGGCTGACCTGCTCTTCTTTTTTAATTTGTGTTCTGTCAGCTTGGGCTTGCACTGAGGTCTAGAGAAGGCAGCTTCAAAAATAAATTTGTGAGACATCTGCACTGAAGGAGACAATCCTTAGCTGTTAGGGACCAAGTCCGGAGAGCTGGCCAGAGTAATGACACATACACCAATATGATTTAAACATCGCTCTCCCTTTATTGTTCAACTATGCAAGCTTATATCTACTTTTGCAAAGATTCACACCCAGTCCCTCTAGACAGCCTCTAATCAGTGGGGGAGACGACCAGTGTATACCTTGCCAAGGACTCTCAGGGCTGCCTGCAGCCAGGTGCTTTCCAGGCCTGCCTGCAGCCAGGGGGCAGTTCAGGGGCTTTTCCTCAGCAGCCCTGGGCTGTCCAATCTTTCCAGGGGTATCATATGCCCCTGTTCCATAAGGAATCCCTCTACACATCCCCTGTTTTCTTTTTGGGCAACCCAGGCCTGGTCAATAATCTTTCGCAGCCCTGCTTTAATGCAAGAAAAAATGCACTCAAATACTATTAAGCCCAATATAACTACAAATAGCAATTGGCAGCTTTCTACTACCAAGGTATGCAGCTATCTGGTGATACCTAGACTCTTAAGCTAATCTCTAAGAGGGTCGTCTGTCTCCCGAAGGTTACGCAGGCCTCTCTTCACTGCACCGGAAACAGGCTACTCCGCCCGTCTGGGGACCAGGAGGTGGGCCAGTGGCCCTCTCCCTCTTTTTACTTTGTGCCCCTCCCGTCAGTGCTGTGGTGATGACTTGTCCCTGCTTTTGCAGGACATTCTGCAGCGTTGCGGTAAATGTAGCTGTTTGAGATGACTGTTCCACATGGGTAGCACGCATGAGCATCTCGTCTACTCCTGCTCCCTGGGGCAGCATGGCAAGAATTGTCTTAGTTTGCCTATTAGCATTTTCAAAGGCAAGGGTCCGGAACATTTGCTCCTGGAGATCTTCAGAGAGCTCAGTTGCGTCCTTCAAGGCTGCTGACAGACGGTCAACGAACTGACCATATGGCTCCGACAGCACCTGTTGGACTGCTGCATACGGAGGAGACTTCTTCTTTTTGGGTACTGACAACAAGGCTTTGTGGGCAAGAGTCTGTGACAACTGATGAATGATTGTGGGCATGGTCAGTTGTATCACCATCTCTCCAAAAGCCCCACTCCCAGTTAGCATGTTGGCTTGGATCGCACACAGTGGGTCTTGCATATCACCTTGGTGTTTGCTAGCTTCTTCTTGTGCTAGCTGCTTACACGTTCGCTCCCAGAGCAGGAACTGTGAAGGGGTCAACAACAACAACTGTGCAATGCTGATGCAATCATTAGGACACAGGACATCTGCTGTAAAGATAAACTGCAGAATGCTCCGTGTAGCTTCGGACCGGAGGCCGTGTGTGGTGACCATTTGCTTCGCTGCTGCAAGATTTTCCAGTCATGGGGCTCCCACCTTGCGGTGTCCCTCTGTATCAGTACAGGGCAGGCAAGGGCATCTACAGCTTGCCAATCGCCTTCAATGATTGCATTATGGACAACTCCATTCCATCTCCTTCGCAATGGATCAGTCCTCGCTGTTGGGGCTGATGGAGGCAATGGCTGCATGTCCTCTTGCTGGGAGGGAAGGGCTGTAGGCCCTGTGCCCTGTTCTCCCAATGGGAACGGCGGAGTTCTGGTGGCTGTCTTGACCGGGGGGTCCACAGGACGCCACGGTGCTGATGGTATGGTTTCGCAAGCCTTAGACTCCAACGCGTCCTGACACATAGGCAATTCAGAGAGCTTCTTCATTACTTCATGCATCATCTCTCGGTGCTTCTCCTCCTCTTGGGGCTGACCCCGGCAGCCCTGGCTGGCTCTGCCTCCACAGGCGCCAAAGTCGTAGAGGCTGCTTCGCAGTTGGACGATGATTCACTGTCCGGCAGAGGGGGGTGGCACGCTGCTGTTTTCGGCCGGGAGCTGGGACTGCTCGTTTCTCCTCTGCTCGCCTGTGCCCCACCCCCAGAGTCGG